>NC_140797.1:6710208-7087708 GCF_037176805.1 Vigna unguiculata
CACAAATCAGAAGGGGTGGTATAATGAGCTACTTTAATTTTGTTCTTTTACAACAGAACGGTAGTATGGCCAGTTTCTGTAATGTTGAAGTCTATATTACAGTTGTTTTGACAAGTTGTGATAAATTAGCTTTACCTTGTAATGTTTTGCAGGTCAGATAGAACTTTATTCCCATGTTCCGGTGCTTAAGAATTTTGTGGAACATCTGAAACGGAAAAATTTTAGTGTTTGTGCTGTTTACGTACTTGATTCTCAGGTTTGTGGTAGTTTGCTGAATGCATATTTTCTTTTAAGCTTTTGGCTTTCTCGTATATCTTTAGGTTTGCAGCTGTTTGTTTATTTGAACTACCGTGTTTGTTGACTGACTATTTTAAATTGTTTCCAGTTCATGACAGATGTAACCAAATTTATAAGTGGATGCATGGCATGCCTTTCTGCGATGGTTCAACTTGAACTACCTCATGTTAATATCCTCTCAAAGATGGACCTCGTGACTAACAAGAAATATCTTGATGAGTAATCACTAAATTTTCTTTCCCAAATTTGTTTTCATATTTTCATATTCATTCATTCAAATTTTAATATACTTTTGCGCTTAGTTTTTTGGATCCAGAGCCCACCTTTTTACTGTCTGAATTGAATCAACGGATGGGTCCTCAGTATGCTAAGCTGAATAAAGCTTTGATTGAATTGGTAGGTCATCTATGATTTTATGGAAGTTATTCCATTTTCCTCCTTTCCCAATAATATTAAAGTTAATGTAATGTGTACTTGTTGGTTTTCAATGTTAAACCGTTTATTAATGTCTGGGTTATATACCATGTCATGTTATATTTTCACAATTTGATAGCAATTTACACTTCCATCATATGCGTGCTGGGTTTGTGAAGAATGTTGGACTACTACCAAGGAACATTGAACATAGATAGCTATATTATTAGAATTGTAAAAGTAATACTTGGGTGATGTTAAGAAAGCATGAATTGTCATTGAATTTCTGGGCAAGATTATTGGGCTGATGTTCCTTTTTTAAATATCATATTTTGTTTAAATGCAATCATACTCATGAGGTTCAGATAGGCCACCTGTGTTATTATTTAAATGCATTTTATTTCCAAATATGGGGCCGGTCTACTAAACTAACCCAATCTTGCTGTTTCTAGTCACTGTACACTTATCAATCCCTTCAATATATATATATATATATATATATGAAATTTGCGTTTCCTTTGGGAATCTTCAACAAAAATTATGGGAATTGGTTCTTCTTAACCAATTCCCATATATCTTCATGGGACAATCAGTCACTATTGAACTGTCACAGCACTTTGTTTCTATTCTATCATTTTTTTTATTTATTTCCTCCTTCTGAACAGGTTAATAACTATAGCATGGTGAGTTTTATACCACTAGACTTGAGGAAGGAAAAAAGGTATGCTTCTCTCTTTCTTTTCCTTGCATATCCTAGCTACGGTTCATTTCTTGAATAATCTTATATTTATATAGTTGGCATATAGCGGATATAATTTTGCTCGTGGCTGTGTGCATCATAGACTGGTATTGGATATATCTACCATGGGTGTGATGCTGAAAGCTGAAATATTAGTTTTGAATGGTATGAACTGAAACAGGTGTAAATTATTTCTATGGTAAAAAGAAAAATGATAGAATGACATAAATTAAACTATAATAGTTGATGATAGCACCATGGACCAACTGGAGGTTCATTGGCCAAGACGGCCCTAGTTTACATGTAATACCTGTTGTAATAACAACCTTTTTAAAAGAATTTAATAATTCTGTTTAGTTAATTCTGGTTTCTTGTTGAAACTAGAATTATATATAGGTCTTGTATATGCTTTTTAGGGAATAATGAGAAGTTCTCTAGTTTTCTGTATCTTCTACAATCTTCCTTTGAAGTTGTGAAGTTGTGAGTGAGTGTTGGAGTAGTGTGTTTGGTGACACGTAAGAGTTTGTGAGAGCTTTCCTTACAGTAAAGGGAGCTTGGGTGAGAAGAACGTGTAATATCAGTTTAGATATTACATTACACCTGTTTTCCTTGGCAAAAGGCTTAAGCTTGACGTTGTTCAGATGAGGCACTGGTCAGTGGAGTGAATGTTAATTATTCAGACAGAAAGTATAGATATAGATATGTCATAAAGAGAATATCTAGATTACTTGTAGCAGTTTCTTATGTGTTTGTTATATTTTCTTCTTTTCTCAATCAATACAAGTCAGTTTTATTAGATAGGAACTGATTCCTATCAGATGAACTCAAATTATGGCTCTTGTAGCTTGTGCTTCCAGAGCTGTTGGATGACTGTTAGTTGGCAAATCGTTGCAGCCTTGCAGGCTATGAGATAAACGAACTTTGACTTGATTTTGTATTAGAGCTTGCCTCTGTAGTATAATGGTTGAAACGAATAGAACATACAGTTTGAATAGTGAGTTGGGGGAAGAATAATAAGTCTCATTGCTTAAGAAAATAGACTTGCTTGTCTTCATGAGATATATGAAGTATGGTGTACTCTGGAATTGACATGCTAACTTGGTATTGTGTTGTGTTCTTGAATTCAAACTTATTTTCCCATTTTCAACTGTCTTTTTGAAGAAAAATACATTTTTTATAACAATTCATTATCTTAAAATTTATTATAACAATAAATTTAATTCGTAACAATATAGCATATAGTAATGTTGTGGTAAAATAACATTGTCAAACTGCAGGAATCACTCACTCTCCTTATTATCCTTATATAGCCCATTGCCAGTCTCACGTACCATTTCCTTTCCATTTGTTACCTATTTTGTATGCTTCTTCTATCTAACCTATTTTTGTTTTATATGCTTTTTGTTGGATTCTTGTATCTACAGTATACAATATGTGCTGGGGCAAATTGACAACTGCATCCAGTATGGGGAAGATGCAGATGTGAAGGTTAAGGATTTTGATCCCGAGGAAGATGAGTAGCAAATATCCTTCCACAGACTGCTTCTTTGTATTTTTGTTTTACTTGGACATGATGGTGAATGAAGCTCACTCACATTGTTAATACAGTGTATCATTTAGACAATTTATCCTTCAATTGGAAAGGTTGAGGTTGGTGATTCGCTTTCTATTCTTGTCTGGTTGTAACATGAAAAGTCTTTGTTTGTGTACCACTACTTCAGATATGTTTTAAGTCAATAAACAAATATCAATTGAAACAATACTTCAAAGGTGCGCTACTGGACGTATTCATACATGTTTTTGTTATCTTCAGTTGCGTTTAAAAGTAAATAAACAAATATCAATTTAAAAAGTACTTAAATTATCTATTGGATGTAATCGAGTTTTAGTTAATTTGTCTAAAATCTTATGTTAAAGCTACAACATATACATCATGTATTTTTGTTATTTAATACACAAGCTTTATAATTTGTATGCATTTGTGTCATTAATTAAAATTTCATTCTTAAGTTACCTTAATATATTATTTAAATTAAAAATATTCAAATATAAAATAAAAATTTCTAACATTCTTGAAAAAAAGTTACACCATCTATATCTATATAAATATAAAAGAGGTTTTTCTTAAAATAAAATAATTATTTTATCAATTTTATCTTTTAAGTGACTATTACTTTAAATTTAAGCCTTTTTTTTTAGATTTGAGTATCTTTTCAAACTTAAATATTTTTTTAATTATGAAATTACCTTTAAAATAAATAAAAATTATTTACAATAAAATTACAAAATATTTATATTTAGTTTTAGAAAATAATAATAATTTTATTATTTTACATTATCATAAGAAATTAAACACACTTTATAAATAAACCAAACATTTATAACAAGACATACAAAAGTTATAGAAATTGCGTAATAAATAGTTAAATACCCAAGAAAATATGATAATTTGTAATTACAGTTTATGATTGAAACTTAAATATTCCGACCTTTAGAATGGTTTTTTATTTATTAAATATACATAATCTCTCAATATCAAATTTACTTGGTATCAACACTTGAATATTTCATACTTATCACGTGAGATTATCAATATTTTACCATCAAGTTGAATTTTTTAGAATAGAAAACTCAATCTCAAGTCAGTGTTGAAACTTGAATAGTCGATCTAATTAATCCATAAGCAAGGTAAAATAATCAAACACAATATCTTTTAGAACTATTCATTCTCATGAAAAAGCATATTGTATATCAAATGCTCTCAATAATAATAATAATAATCAAATCATTTATCTTATGTTATCTCAAAGGGCATAAACACGTCATTTCTAGATGAAGTGTCTCTATTTGGATATGAAAAATTGAAGCAACAAGAAACATTATGACCTTTGAGCATTTTTGTATTCAATATAACTAAATATTATTTTTCTTTATTTCATCAATATCATATATTTATAACTAAAAATCTAAATTTGATTTTTGATCTAATTTAATATATTTTGTTCATAACATGCTCATATTTTATTTGCAATAAACAATAAATAATTAACCCATAACTTTTTTCTTGTAATTGTTATATTTACGTTAAATTCATGTTTTTATAAAATACTCAAATTTGATATTGAAAGAAATTAAAAAAGATTTTATTTTTTTAATTTATGTGAGTCTGTCCACAAACTCATAAACCATATAAATTCTCTTCAGCTTATTTTTAATGAACCGAATGTGGGAAGAACCAAATCAACAAATTGACTTACCTTATCATCTTTACTTTACTCGTTTCTTTTTTTTAGTTTTATCATATTCCTTATTGTCTTGCTGCAAATTATATAATTCCTCAACTTTTTTTTGAACTTGGGCACATGAATTTTGGTATAATACAGAGGAATCTTAAAATAAAAAAACAAAAACTCAGCATGTGTTTGGAGGCTCAAATTTTGACGAATTTTCCTTTAGGAGATTCGAAGGAACTCCCACTAGTGCAAACTTTACATTACAAAAAAGTAGAAAATTTTTTGGCATCAAAACAGTTCCTAAGTGAATGTACACATGAAGGTTAAAACATACACTAATATAAGCAAATTAGTGTTGAATATTTTGTTGTTACAAAATGTTAACAAAATAAACACACAAAGTATATATAGATACACCCAAACATACTACAAAAAAAAAAAAATGATCCTTAATTGTAATATTTTCAGCAACAGATAACTAATGTTGCTGAATAAACTTGAATCAGATAATTAGAAATCCTTGGTTTCTGTTTTTCCACGCATGAAAAATGCTGGTTCTTGTGGTAAAGGCAGTTTCCCAAGTTGATCACAGCTAAAATAGAAAGCAATTTTTGCCATGATAGGCCTCTGATCTGGGTTTCCTTGCACACATAATAAACCAATTTGTACACACTTATTGATTTCTGTTTCAGAAAAGGAGTGTTGTAATGAGGGATCCAACAATTCAAGTACTCTGTTTTTCTTCCACTTCTTCCAAGCCTGCAATTAACATGCCAAATACATGCTCATTTATCTCTTTCCATCATGAGTCCCCTTTAACATGTTCACAAAACACTCCTTATTAGTTAAATCTTTTGAGAAATTACAAAATCATGAATAAAAATCATCATATATGTTTGATTCCCACATTAGACAAGTAATAAGACCAGTTGATTATAAATGAGTACAAACCTGACTTAAAAAGTAAGTGTTGTAAAGTTAAGTTAGATTTAAATTCTACTTCTTAACATTCCTATAATTTTTATAATATCTGATGATTCATGATTCTCATTCAATGTATAGAAGTATGCTAAAATATGTTGAATAACCTGTTACTGATATTTCTCTTGGAATCTAATACTAAGATACTCACATGGCTCAAGAGATCATCCAAATCTTTTCCGTTCCCATCAACGTTTCTCTTTCCACTGATGATTTCAAGAATTATAACTCCAAAACTAAAAACATCAGATTTCATAGAAAATTGACCAAGCATTGCATATTCAGGAGACATGTAGCCACTGCAAAACAATAATAAATATATCTGAAACCAAACAATTCCTTTGTGTTGTTTGAGAACAAAGTTTGTCAGCATCAAAACTTACTATGTTCCAGAAATTATACTTGTATTCCCTTGCATTTGATCGATGGAAATAATCCTTGCTAATCCAAAATCTGATATCTTTGCGTTCATTTTGTTGTCTAACAAAATGTTACTAGGTTTAAGATCACAGTGTATAATGTTAAGATGAGAATCCTCGTGAAGATAGAGAATTCCTCGTGCAATTCCTCTTATAATCTCGTAACGTTCGGACCAACTTAATTTCCTATGATTTTGAGGGCCTGTGAAAGTAAAAACATGAGACAAAACCATTTTTAATGATCAGAAATGTCTGAAAAAGAAAACGCATTGATCAAATTGCAAGTGAAGAAAAGACAAAAGATAAGGTTTAAAGTATCATACTGAACAGATAGTAATCAAGGCTTTCGTTGTGCACAAACTCATAAATGAGTATCTTCTCATTCCTTTGAACGCAAAATCCTAACAGTCTAACAAGATTTCTGTGTTGAAGTTTGGAAATTAGCAACACCTCTTTCTTGAATTCTGTAGCTCCTTGACTGGAATTTTTCTTTAGCCTCTTTACTGCTATTTCAAGTCCATTTGAAAACACACCCTGCAATATACATGCTATTAACAAACCTTAAATTGAACATTACAGCAAAATTTCTCAATTACAGTTTAACACAAAACATAAGTTAGCAACCTTGTACACTGCTCCAAAACCACCTTCCCCTATCTTGTTATCATCAGAAAACTTGTTTGTTGCTTCTTGAATAGTACTCAATTCAAATTGCAGAGAGTTCAATTCTGTTGAAATCTCTTCCCCACCTAAACCAAAAGTAATGTTAGCTATAAATCAGTAGTTCAGTGAATAACATGATCACAGAAATGAAGATTGTTACAATTTCCTTTTCGGTGCTTGAGATCCTTCCTTAACTCCCTGTGCAACAAATAGCAAACAAAAAACAAAACAATGACTGGAACAAGGCCATGAAAAAATATGATTGATGCAATTACTCCCAGATTCTTTCTTTTTCCTGCAATAGAGATGATTAGTGTCAACATAAGTAACTATTTCTCTGAAATATGTTAAACAAAGGATACACATAATTAAAGTATGATTCAACCTCTAGGAAGTGGGAAAAACAGATAATGATCATATCTAACAATACAGCTTGGATATATAACTCTTCCTCCTATCTTGCCTCTTGCACATGTTTGAAGAAAATCCATGGCATCCCTAAGGCACTTCCTGCAATTTTCCTTGGAGAGGTATGGCACGCACTGAGCAAAGCCAAAAAAGTGCTTCTCCTGAGAGATACTTTTTTTCTTCACAGCAAACTTAACAGAACCCATTGGAGCTTCAATGGCTTCAGTCAGAAGATCCTTCATCAAGGAACTCAGCATTCTGTTGAAAATATCCAATTCCCCCTCATAATCCTCACTGTTCTTAACACACCATGATGGCGATTTCTTAGTAGTGTTGAAGAAAAACATGTTTGTGTAGCGAACCAAGCATTCATGAGTCCAAATTATAGCCTCTTTGTTGAAGATACACTTTGATTTAAGTGTCTGGATTGAAGTATTCACACATTCTCCACATTTCTCCATGTATCCATTGCACATGAAGAGGCCATAGACAGTGTCTTGTTTGTTTCTTCCACTTACTGTGGTGTAGTAATAGTTGGTGCTGTTAACTTTGGATTCAAGTTTAGATAAGAGTTTATTCAGGTTGAATTGGTAACTACTTTTGGGACTAAACTTTGGCTTCTGTGTGCAATTGTAGTGCCTGAAAGTTGAGGCTGTTTCAGTTGGTAAAATGTTAAGGGTGCCAAGTAAGTAAAACATAAGAATTGAGAACAATTTCTGACGCATCAAAGAAGCCATGTTTTGGGATATTCTTTCTGCTTAATGTTAAGACTATGATACACTACACTTGGATTAATCTTCAAGAAGTAATTGGATTTAATAATTGGTCTTTATTTTAAGATAATACAGGTGTCTTGAAAGCTTATGTTATCATATAATTGCATTGTCCTCATGGTTAATTTAATGCTTCATATGTCATAATCGCTAAAGAATTTACTCAACATGCAAAAAAAAATATGGTTAAATAAGAAAAGTAGCTCCTCACGATAACAAATTGCAAAAGGAAGTTAGATTATGGCCATGGAGTTTTAAGTATTGAAAGATTTTTCAAGAATAAATCAACTAACCGTTGGTGAGATCAAATGGTGTGGTAAACACATTCAAAACAACACAAAAGACATGGGAAAAGTTATCCATGAACACTTATAAATAAAGAAACAAAGTGAATAATAAACTTTTTACAAACTAAATTAGACGTATATATAAATTAAAAAATTTGATTTTTAGAACAATAAAAATTATTACAAATTAAATTATATATAAATTATTTTAATTTTCAATTTTCAATTTTAATTTCTTTTTCTAAAAGTGTTTACATTCATCTACAATGAGTATGTTTGACAATGTTTTTCATTATGGTATTTTGGATAAAAAATTTTAATAAAGTAATTTATTTATTTGAAGAATTTGAAATTCTTTCAAGAAGAATGACATATATGGATTAGAAAGTGAAAAGTAAATACAAATTGAGAAATTTTAAGAATGTATTTTATATAAATAAAATAATAGTTTGAAATTCACTAAAAGAAATAAGAAAATTGAAATTTTTCAAGTTGTGAAATTTCTTAGAACAAGAAAAGTCCACAAATCCAAAAAATCGAATCAAGTTGGACACAAGGTAAAAATGACTCCGTTTGAATTGAAGGTCGAGTCATGCTTACTCGAACCAAAGAATAAGCCGAACGTCGAACTGAAAGACGAACTAAATATTTAAACAAGTCAATTTGAACCGAAAGTCGAAATTAGTTGACCAAATAAAAAGTAATAAGAAGACAAAAGTAAAGTATTTATTTGTATATCATTTCTAAAAGATATGTTAATAAGCTAATGCGTTAAAAAATAGTCTGAAGTATTGGAATAATTGTATTTTATAAAAGATGAAAGAAAAAATCTCGTAAATCTATTTCAAGCACCTTTCCAATTGTTTTAGTATAGAGCACCATTAGGCAAGTCCACCTTTTTTGTACACACAAGACAATTTACTACATACTTCAAAAAAAAGTCATTACAAACAGTACATCAGTTATCACAAATACAAATGCAGCTACTGCAACACTATTCTAAATTATAAAAGATAACTATGTAAACGAAAAACAATTATAATAGATAGTCCGTCTTCATACATTAGTATTAAGTAAAAATATGACTTCAAAATCAATTGCAAGCATCCTAATAAGCCTGAAATTCCCATCGAATCAGTTAACCTCTACACACGACATGCGAAAAAAGAATACGACGATGCTGGAATTAGCTTTTGTAAATAAAAGTTTATTGCTACAACATGCCTTAATTTGCTCTATTCAAAATATAACTATAGAAGAGCAAAAGGTACTACGTTCAAATCGTAGTATACTTTTCCCCTTGACAGGACGTGTGGTACAAACAATAATGAAGTTCACGGGTTGCACACTTAAACACATCCATAAATTTGAAAGAATTATCACAGTAAAACATAGAACAAGTGACTGAACGGAAAATTAATGAGTTAGAAAACTTGCGGTCGTTGTTTTACAAGTTTACAAAAGGAATGGCAAAGGACATAATCCAGTATGCACGATCACTACCACCGGCTGTAATTCCTACCATACCCACCACTACTAGAATTTCCAAACCTAGACGCTGAAAACCTATGATGATTTGACCAAGCTGAACCTTGGGACATAGGGGTTCCATCATGACCAGTCCACACCTTGGAAGATTTATAACCTGGAGTATGACTTCCACTACCGAAGGAATGAATTGTAGTGCTTCTGGAATATGGTGACCCTGAAAACCTATAGCTGTTCCTCATTGCCATGGGAGGAAAGAATTCTTCAGGATGCTCGGTGCTCCAGTCACCTCTACTCCTGGATTTCTTAGGAGTTGTATAGCCTTTATGTTCCGCCGGATGCTCCGTTGTCCACCCACCTCTACTCTTGGATTTCTTTGGAGTTGTAAAGCCTCTTTCTTCGTCAGGATGCTCCTGCATCCAGCCACCTCTACTCTTTGATTTCTTGGGAAGAGAAAAGCCTCCTCTCTCTTCCGTAGGAGATCGTTTCTTTCTGCGAGCTACATCCATATCATTAGGTGCTGATCTATTTCCTATGTAATCATTTTCTTTATGGGATCTTTTATCTTTTGTGCGTGATGAGTCACGACTCCTCTTTACTGTCTGCAGAGGAAAGCACAGCACCCAAAAAACTACTTAGTCTAAGCCACAAGATACTCAGACCAACAATAAAAACAAAAGGTAAACAGCTGTAATAAATTAAAGAAACAATAATGGGACAATAAAATATCCTAAAATGTACCTTTACAGCACTTGTGCACTCCCGGGCAAAATGCCCTTCTTCACCACATTTGAAGCATGAACTAGGTGTCGCTCCACTTGCAATCTCATCCTGCAACCTTGAACATGCCTGCATCAATTAACACAAATTTAGATATGCTAGCCATAATCTTAAGTTTCAAGAACTGAAAATATTTCATGTTTAAAAACAACTGGAAGTTTTTTAACAAGGCCACAGAAATATGCATGTGTTAATCACAATAATCCCCTAAATGTTCTTCAAAATGACATTCAGTCAACTACAGATTTAACTATCGTTTAATAATGCTATTGAACCATAGATCTAACAAGAGAAGGTCACCAGTAACCAAGTATTTTTTGGACCTTTTCCTGTACACTCCAGACATAGACACTGTTTAGTAAATATAAGAATGGAATATTTTGTGGTGATTACAAAGTGCACATGAATCAGGTCTGAGTGTATGATGTGCCATCTTTTTATTTTAGAAATATCTAACTGGAAGTCTTGGGGCAGCTTTTTGTAATCTTCCATTTTCTGAGCTCTGCAAAGTGCTCAAAACCAGGAGCCATTGCTGCTTTTAGATGAGACAGACAGTATATAAGATCATTTGTCCCTACTCCAACAATCATATATCATCAAGTGCTATAGCTTAAGACTTGAGAGTCTCCTTTGGTTACCTAGGCATGAAAATTTCTATTAAAAGAATGAAAGGACAACTTCAGATTTTGAAGGTTGAAAAGAAAGTTCAATAAGGATATCATTGATGTTTTAGGTTTGGGACAGTGATTCATTCCTTCATGTAGTGGCTTTTGGTCATGTTAACAAGTAATTTCAAAAGTAATGATTGAATATTTTCAGGCTATTTTAACTTTTTGCACGTTTATTTCCATTAAAAAAATAATCTTGCAAGCATTCTGGCAGGTCTAGTATTAAAATGATGACAATTACGAAGAAAGAAAGAAACAATCAAACAAAGTCCCCCAACTAAGGAGAGTCACACAGGAAGAGTAGCGTAGATTATGCAAGAGGTCATCAGGCAAGATCAATAAGCCTTTAAGTAAAACTTACCAAACCAGTATGACCCAACCGACCACATTTGTAACAAGAAATTTCTCCTGGTGTTGCATCATCAGAATTGACACAGCACAAGTGGCCAAGTTTCTTGCAGACATAACATTGAATTTCCTAATTTAACAGAACAAAGAATCAAACACTCAGTGACTTTGCAATTCACATACAATGCGAGTCACTATTTTTAAGCAAATTGAACCAAAAAATTTCCCAAATTTGCCAGAAAAGTAGGAGAATGAACAGAACAACCTGAAGATCATCCAATGAATAATCATTCTTGCATCCAAACATATCATGCCCAGAATTTCCACACTTTAAGCAAATTGCAATGGTTCCGGGAGTACTTGCATGCTTCTCCGGGCAGTCTCTAGCACGGTGACCACCTTTCTTACAGATAAAGCAATCTTTTGTCTGCAGGAGCATAATACAAATTTCAATAACATTCATATACCAATAAAAAGATGGAAATTGGTAATAAGACATACTTTAGTACATTGTTTTGCATTGTGTCCCAAAACACCACAAACATAGCATGGCTTCTTCCGCTTTGCCACTGAACAGTTCACAGCAGCATGACCTTCCTCGCCACAGTTGAAACACGCTCCCCAACTATTGTTTGGTGGATCAAAATACCTCGGGCCCCGCTGATAGAACAGAAACACAGAGTGATATGATATATCCCCGACTACCCCTTTCTCATGGACAGTAGTATTTTCAAAAATGTCATTTCAGATCAAAGATTTCAACTCACAAGCAGCTTTCGCAGAACCATATTGTCGCCTGTCTGAACTGCACCTCCTTCCACAGACTCATGATTCTCATTATCTTTGATGGTCTGCTCCATCTCTTGTTCATTGGCTATAACAACCTAAAGAAAACAAAAGAATACATCTTTTCAAACAAACATAATCATGAACATGGTTGTGCAAGTAGAAATTTAAATTTGATTATATTTCAAAAAGAAAAAAAAAATTATAGGCAAGGTTTCAAAAATGGGTCCACAATAGCAACTTTGGCTGCATTATCAATGTTTCTGAGGTCTCCACGACCACAGTTTAGGGTTTAGGGTTTCGCTACAGTTTCGCTAAACCACAGTTTCGCTACCGCATTAGCCACAATTTTTTTACAACATCAAGATCAGTGACAAAGCTGTAACCACAACCGCAATTTAAAACCTTTATTTCAAGTGAAATAGATTAACAATACATATAATTAAAGACTTGGAGAAGAAAAATTGCACTATTTTCAAATAACAATTGGTCCACTTTTATCAGTTGTTCCAAATTTCACTTCAATCAGAATCTATTTGACTAAAACAAAAACAATGTCATAACCATAAGGAGAGTATGGGTCCCTGTAGATTAAACCAAAAGAAAGTTCAATTCACATGAAAATAACAACAAATAAAAAAAACCAAACTTTTTTACTCAAGAAATGGAATGAGCCAAACAGGGAATAAGACTTACACTTTCATCCCCAATCTCAATCTTCAACTTAGTTATTTTCTTCTTCTCCTTCACTTCAGAATCAGCGATTGCACTGGGCACATCAGAAACGCTGACGTTCCGGACCACAGCGAGCTCGAGTGTCTGCGAAGACAAAACGTCGTCGCTTGGGGCGGCGTGCTTGGCTGCACGCATTCGCATGGCTTTTTCGACAATCTTGAGGCTGAGATCTTGGTTGGCTTCGTCGTCGTCGCTGCTGAAGACAAGTGACGGCGAAGCGCCGGTAAAATGGTCATCGCCGCGCTCCTCCATTGCCTTCGATTTTGGCTTCTCTTTGCGCCCCATTCCCTGCTATTGCAACTGCAGACTTGGAGGATGGAAACCCTAATTACCGAGGATTGTCAGGATATAGACACAAGTGAGAGACCAGAGTTTGAAAACTAAAGAAAAAGATCTTCTCTTTTAATATATAAGTTTAAATACCTTTTTTTTTCTAATTTTTGTGAATTTTGTTTTATTTGGTTTTTATTTTTTTAAAATATTTAAAATGATCTTAAATTTTGTAATTTGTGTTCAATTTGGTTCTTTTTGCAGAAATCGTTTAAATTGTTAATGGAAGTGTCAATTTAGCATTGTGACACGTGACAGTATCTCGTGTTTTTTTTTTTAAATTTAATCCCAATTTTCGTTAATTTTATTCAATTTAGTCCTAATTTTCGTTATTTTTGTTCAATTCAGTCCTAATTAGAGATGACAAATAAACTCGCCCTTGTGGGTATTGTCCGAACCCATTCCCTGCATTGACGGAGTATGGGTATGGAAATGGGGAATCTCCGATTTTTCAATTGGGTATGAGGATGAGTATGTAGATGTACATATCCCCACCATAATATTCATCTCCGTTTAAATTATTAAAATATTCACAATTATATATATATATATTCTATTCTTTATTTCTTCTAATTATTTCGTTTATCATGAAACTCATTTGCATTTCCATCTTATCATACATTTATGTAATTATGTCAAAATGATGTATGTTAATTAAAAAAAATTTATGTCTTACATTTGAATATTTATATTATTTTTTAATATTTTTAATTATTGTATATTTTTCTTTCACATAAGAATGTTTAATACTCTTAATTTAAGTGTTTAATAGTCTAAACATTTCATTTACTAAGTAACATAAAAAAAATATTTACTTATAATTATTCATTTTTATTTCATTTGAATAACTCTTTTATTTCGCTAAAATAATTTTCATTCTTTCTCAACCATATAGTATATATTTTGATATTTGAAACGTTTGCTTAGATCTCTAATGTATTTTTTATCTTATCATATTCTTAATTATACATTTGTTTTTCTTTGTGCTATTTCTTCAATAGTATCTCAAATTGTTTCTAAGACACACATTTGTTAATTTTTTAATATTTTTATTTGTTTATTTTCATCATGAGTAGAATACTATTTGGATATATTTTATCTAATTATTTTTATTTTCTAACTCATTATTAGTCATGGTGTAATTTTTTCACTATAATTGTATAAATAACTTTTATTTACTAAAATATGAAAATTTAATGTAATTGTCATGAATATTTTGTTATCGCCATCAAACCTATATTGGAGTTCAAAAGATACAAGATCTATGTCAAAATTTTATTATTATGTTTATTATTTGTTCTTTGCGTCATTTTGATCAAGTGATGTATTATAGATTTTATTAGTGCATAAAAAAGAGATCTATTAGAATTTAAAAAATTGAAATAAACAAACATTTAAAATATATTTTAATTTGAATATTTGTTTTCCTTTTATATTTCTAAAAAAATATTTTTAAATTTTATCAATTAGGTTTCATTAATGTTTGCAAATTTAATAAATGTTTTGGTTCTCATGAGATTTTAATTAGTATTCTAATATAAAATGTAAACAATTATAATTTATTTCAAAGTATTTGATATCAAAGAAAAAACCATCCTCCTAATATTGAATATTTGATAATATTATGTTTTCTTTACCGTAATTTTTTTTTATTTATAAAAATTAATTAAGATTGATATTGAAGTAGTAAGAAAACGGGTATGGGTATGAGTAAGAGATTATACTCTTTACCCCATGGGGATGAAGATAGAACAAAAGTTTGATACGCGTTGAATTTGGGTATGGGGATGAGGATAAATTTTTTCTACAGGGATGGGTATGGGATAGCGAAACCCGTCCCCGCCCCACTCCGTTGCCATCCCTAGTCCTAATTTTGTCTCTATAAAAAATGACCAAATTTAAAAAATTAACAAAAATTTTATTGAAAATTTTATTTTTATTAAAATCCACATTTATTTTAAATATTTCTTTCATTATTTTTATACCAAACCTAACTATATTTTTGGAGGGGAACTATTATATATGGGTGATTTTTGGTACATGTTAAAGTTAGTTTAAAATTAGAGGAAAAAATTTTCATTGTTTATAAAATTAGAAAGAAAATTCTTCATTATTTTTTAAATGATTCAGTACAACACTTACATAGAAATTAAATTTGGTCAATTTGGAGAGGAGCAAAATTGTGATTGATTTGAACAAAATTAACGAAAATTATGACTAAATTGAATAAAATTAACGAAATTTGGGACCAAATTGAATATAAGCCACGAGATACTACCACGTGTCACAATGCTGACTTGACACGTGAACAACTTTCTAAAATTAAAAAAAATTAAAAATTAAAAAAATCACATCCGTTAACGATTTAAACTGCATGTCTGCAAAAAGGACCAAATTGAACACAAATTACAAAAATTAGGACCATTTTAAATATTTCAAAAAAATGAGGACCAAACGAAACAAAACTCACGAAAATTAGGACCAAAAAGGTATTTAAACCCCATATATATATATATATATATATATATATATATATATATATATATATATATATAAAGAGTAAGTATATATATTATTACTATATATTATTATATATTATATATAATATAAAGAGATTTTTTCTTTACAATATTTTATTTTTCTAAAATTAAAAATTATTTTAATATATAGTTACCTTATTTTCGTTTTTATATATTCACTTAGCGATATTAAAATATTATTACTTAATATCATATATATATATATATATATATATATATATATATATATATATATATATATTTAAAAAAATCGTACATATATTAGTAGATATTTTTACACTAGTTATTATAATATTGATTTTTCTTTTCTCTTTTATATTATATATATATATATATATATATATATATATATATATATATATATATATATATATATATATATATTTATATTTATGTATTAATTTTTTAAGTTTCCATTATAAAAAGCTTTAAAAATATTTTCATTATATAAATATAATTATATATTTTTTGGATAAAATTAAAAATATTTATAATGACTTTTTATATATGTTTTAATGTAACTTTATTTTTCATTTTGGAAAAATTTACAGCTATACTTATTATATAATAATAACATTATAAAAATTAATTAAAAACTATTTTTATTATTGTTTTCTATTATATAATGTTTATAACTTTAATATAAATTTTAATAATCTTTTATGCTTACATTTATATTTTCGTAACACTCATTTGTGTCGATTTTTTTTACTATATAGCAAAATTTTGTAATAAACTACGAAAGAATTTATAATTATTGAAATAAAAATATTGATAAATTAAAATTAATTTTTATAAAAAAATAATAAAAAGAAACAATTTTACATTTTTTATTGTATAATTTTTTTTAAGGTGACAAATATTTAATTATTATTTTTAAAAAGTCAACTAAACTCTAATTTTGTTTAAAAATACATAATGTTTAAGTGTAACGTGTTTTTATTTTTAACTTTTATTTATTTTATTTATTTATTTATTTTTCTCATTTTTTTTATTTGAACCCTCATTTAGTCTTTAATGTTATTTTTTTTATTGATTTTGGGGCTTAAAAGATTAATTTAATTAAAATTTGTCAAAATTTTATTTATTGAGCTTCTAACATACAAATATATTAAAAATATTATTTTTGGTGTGTAAATTGATCAAATCCACAAAACACTTCTAAGATAAGATTAAAATCAGCAAAACCTAAAAGATAATATACAAGAGGCTAAAAACATCCATAGTTTATATTCTCTATACCCCAATAAAAAAAATTGTCCTGCACAGCCTAATTTACTTATACGCTCCCATTTAGTAATAGGACACACAATTAACATTTATTTTTACATCTCCTTAACTTTCTATTTTTACCCCTCCTACCATTCAAAATCAACCCTTATGAAACTTCCATGTGTCCATCAATTTGCACCAACCAGGAGTCATAAATCATCTCCATCTTCTCCCATCAAAACCTTCTCTCATCAAAAGCTTTCACCTTGGTTTCACATTGGACCAGACCTCCCCATTGTTTTCGGGAAATGTAGCTCCACGAAGAAACAATTACAAACCACACACTGCGTCGAAAACCAACGTTGCAACCATTAAGCATACACACCTTGCTGAAAAATGAAGAACACAAAATGCATGTCTTATCAACACTGATAAACCTCTTATCATGTAAAGATTTAATCAAAACTCGATTTTCTCACTAATGTTAACTAATACATTATAGTGATCAACCAAGGATCAATCCGAAAGATAGGCAAGGAAAAAATAATGATTTATTGAACATGTCTTGTGAAATGGAGGAAATCTATACAAACTTTACTAAACTCTTATTAAAAGTGAAATTAAATAAATCATCTCCATCTTCTCCCATCAAAACCTTCTCTCATCAAAAGCTTTCACCTTGGTTTCACATTGGACCAGACCTCCCCATTGTTTTCGGGAAATGTAGCTCCATTGTCAGCCTCCAACGAAGAAACAATTACAAACCACACACTGCGTCGAAAACCAACGTTGCAACCATTGAGCATACACACCTTGCTGAAAAATGAAGAACACAAAATGCATGTCTTATCAACACTGATAAACCTCTTATCATGTAAAGATTTAATCAAAACTCGATTTTCTCACTAATGTTAACTAGTACATTATAGTGATCAACCAAGGATCAATCCGAAAGATAGGCAAGGAAAAAATAATGATTTATTGAACATGTCTTGTGAAATGGAGGAAATCTATACAAACTTTACTAAACTCTTATTAAAAGTGAAATTAAATTGCACCTAAAATGACATGAATGTATGTAAATGCAAAGTGTTTGATGAAAGTTCAAGATGAACTAAGTGTGTGTCTATGCATGGATCAACAATTTGGATGTTCTAAATACAATCTAAACATACAGGATACAGGATGCTTCTAACATCTAAATGAAACACAAAATCAACCACTGGAAACGATTTAAAACTAAAATATACAAAAATAAAAAATTTGGAAAATTTCCCGAGAGTGTTAATATGCGTAGGTACATTGCAACATCAAAGCTCAAATTATAGTGCATAAAATTAAAATGTAATGATGTGAAATAGTTGGAAGTGATCTTTATTGAACATAGGAACCAAAATCACACGAAATGATTAGGTAAAATGCAAATCCTAATTTATGAACCCTAATTAACGGTATTAACGAATAAACACGTGAACGACGAATTGGATGCAATGCTTGGTAAATTTAGTGTGGAAATGGTTCAAAAACACTACGTATAACATCACGATGAAGTTACAAACATGAATCAAGCACAAGAAACACAAAAATCACAAAATCTGAAATTGAAATGTGAATGAAACAGTGTGTGACAGTGCACGAGTTTTGCAGAACTAAAATTCGTGATTCAAGCTACCTGATTTATGTATGATTGATCTTAGATCAAAAGACATTTGATATCTAAATAAGATGACGATTGCAACTTCTGAAATTCAAGAATACTTCATTCGAATTTCAATGTTGAAATGGATAAATATCACTCAACCAAGCTCTCTTGAATCACGAGTTCAATTTAGAAGAAGAAACGTGAAATCATAGCAAAAGAATGGTGAAAATGAAAAGAATATGTGAATCTACTAAAGAAGAACATGCTTACAACAATTGGTTCAGTGCAATGGAAAGAGTCACTCTAAAACATCTCCAAGAATCCTCAAATCAGCAGCATCATATGCATAAAAATAGTAAAGGGAAAATAAGATGTGGTTCTATGGTGGAGGAAATGGATAGTGTGTGTGAGTTGTGTGGTTGAACTTTTCCGAATGAATGGATTGGCACCAAACCTAATACAAAGAAAAAGTACCTTTGGATGTTCAAAGATCTAGTATATTTATCAAACTTTTGGTATCCTGGTGAGTTATATGATTTTATAATGGGTTTGAGAATATTAGATATGTGAAAAAGTGGTAAAAATCATTAATTTCAGTGTTTTCCGAAAAACTCCGCTGTGATAATCGATTATCTCAGGTGATAATCGATTATTAGTAATCGATTATCTCAGGTAATAATCAATTATCAGCAAATCTGGAAATTTTTGTTCATGGGTATGAACCAATAATCGATTATCTTAAGCTGATAATAGATTATCTTGCATAGTAGGACACATTTTCAAATTTTTTACCGTTTGAGTGAGCTTTTCAAAAATTTAGACCATGAGCAACCACTAAGTACTTCATAAATGCAAATTAAATGTTGGAGTTCATTTTGTTAATATAACATTTCCTTCTTTAAACCCATATTTTTTAATCTTTAGAGTCTCTCTTTCATTTAGGGGGAGTCTTTGATAAAGGGGGAGTATTTGTTCTTGAAATGTTTGTATCAAAAAGGAGAAATATTACATGTAGGAGGAGTTTTATATCTTAAACATATTTTTTAAGGGGAACTTAAGTTATCTGATTTAGGGGGAGTTGTCTAAAGAATTCATTTTTGATTATGATCAAAAAGGGGGAGATATATTTGTGTTATTATCTTGTGATAAGTTGTACCTATTTAAAGGGGAAGATATGCGTTTATTGATATCTTGTAATACCTTATGTTTTAAAAAGGAGAGAAAAATTAATTATCTTTTATTTAAATTAACTACTCTTTTCTCTTAAGTTATTTATTAAGAACAGGACAGATCACAAGTCTTCAGCAAATTTTGATCATCATCAAAAAGGGGGAGATTGTTGACAAAAAGAAGAAGATGAACATCTTCCTCCAATAAGGAGTTTTGATGATGATGATGACTTATGAAAAAGTATGGAAGACTTGATGATGATGCATGAAAAAATGTTGAAGACTTAAAAGAATGCTTCGATTCAAGAGATACATTGAAGACTTATGGGTTTAGTTATTTAGGTTTTGTAATATGTGTATGTTATTTGAAATAGTTAAATTAGTATGTCAAGAGTCAAAAAGCAAAACCCATGTAGTAGAGCAGTAAGAGAATTTTATATATTTGCAAAACTCACTGGAATAATCGATTATTCTTAGTGATAATCGATTATCTCAATTAAAACTGATTTTTGAGAAAAGCCTCTGGAATAATCGATTATCACTGCTGATAATCGATTATCACCTGCTGGTAATAGATTATCCTGACTGATAATAGATTATCACAGCAAGAAAAATATTTTCATAAAAGTTTCTGTGATAATCGATTATCACTTATGATAATCGATTATTTATGGTAGTTGCGACTTAACTTTTCATATTCTTAACCTAATTTCTAAATAGGCTTCTATAAATAGAGTGGTAGGCTTTCATTATAAAATACAGAAGTTAGAGAAGTCTGAGTACTTGAGAACTCTCTATGGAAAGGCTTTGAAAAACCTAGTGTGGGTAGAGCGATAACTTTCATCAAGTGGGATCTTGAGTGATTGAGTGCTGCTGCTGTTGCTAGGAGAAGCCGATCATCCTTTGTGGGATTCAAAGGAGGTGTTCATTCCTTGTGTGATTCAAGGAAGGTGTTTTCATCCCTTGTGGATTTCAAGGGAGGTGTCTTCATCTCTTGTGTGATTCAAGAGAGGTGTTTTCTAAACCCTAATCTTTCTTATCATTGATTGTAAGTTTGGTTTATTTTAGTGATTTAGTTAATCTCGTTTTTGAAAGATTAACAACTAGACGTAGGGTCTTTTGATCCGAACCAGTATAAATACTTTGTGCAATTTTCTCTTCTCTACTCTCTTTATTTTATTATGTTTATTAAAATAAAGGAAAGATTTTTAATTGATCTTTGATACAAAAAGGGAAAATATTAAAAGCACAATTTTTATTAAGAACCCAATTCACCCTCCTCTTAGTTTTTTGTCTGCACGCTCAAACATTCCGCTGCGCGATACCAACAATTGGTATTAGAGCTTGCTTTGATAGTTATTCAAATTTTTCGAAAATGGTTGGACAAAATCAAACTTTTGCTGAGGGTGCGTCTATTGACAGACCTCCACTTTTTACTGGTGAAAATTATCCTTTATGGAAAATCAGGATGCAAATCTTTTTGGAGTCTATTGATAGAGGTATTTGGGATGCTATTTTAAATGGTCCTTTTGTTCCTACTATTACTGTTAATAATTTGCAGGAACCTAAGCCTTTTTCCCAATGGACTGCGGAAGAAAATAGAAGGGCTCAATATGATGTTAGGGCCAGAAATATAATATCATTTGCACTAACTCTTGATGAATTTTATAGAATTTCAGTTTGTACAAGTGCCCAGGAAATGTGGGAGATTTTACGAGTAACCCATGAAGGAACAGATGATGTTAAGCGTGCAAGGAAGAACTCATTAATTCAAGAATATGAGATGTTCCGAATGCAACAAGGCGAAACCATCTGTGATGTGCAAAAGCGTTTTACGCACATCGTCAATCATCTTTCTGGGTTAGGTAAAATTTTTGATATTGATGAGTTAAATATAAAAATTCTAAAATCTTTGAACAGGACATGGCAGCCAAAGGTTACGGCGGTCACTGAATCTCAAAATCTTACAACAATGTCCATGGCGGCTCTTTTTCGTAAATTGAGAGAGCATGAACTTGAACTTGGGCGTTTAAATGAAGAAGAGGACCAAGGAAGGAAAAGGAACATAGCTTTCAAATCTGAGATCATCAAAAGCAAAAGCCCCAAAGAAGATAATGACTCTGATGATGAGAATATGAGTCTAATGATAAAGAAGTTCACAAAGTTTATGAAGAGCAATGGCAAAGGTCATCACAAAAGGTATAAAAACGAAAACCAAAACTTTGTTTCAAAATTCAATTGCTATGGATGTGGTGAAACAGGTCACGTAAAAACGGATTGCCCAAATGCTAAAAAGGGTAAAGAGAAGAACGGCAAAAAGGTTTTCAATAAAAAGAAATCGGAGGATAACGATTCAAGTTCTTCTTCAAGTTCTTCTTCAAGCTCATCCAACTCTAGTGAATCTGATGAGGAAGCAAATCTATGTTTGATTGCTGAACATGACTCTTCTGACAGTGAGGTAAGTTCTTGTAGTAATGACAATGATTATGATTCTTTGTATGATGCATTTCAACAACTACTTCATAAATCTAGTAAGTTAGATGCTGCTCACAAGAAATTAAAATATGATTTTAAGGAGTTACGAAGTAAGTTTGAAAAATCTCTTGAAGAAGAAGAAATTTTGAAAAATAAAATTTCAATTTTAGAAAATAAAGAGACTGAAATTATTGAATGTGCATCTTGTAAAAGCTATATGTTTGATTTAAATATTCTAGAAAAACAACTTGAAGATGCATTAGAAATTAAAAGTGTTAAAAAGCCTAATTTTAAGAAAAATGATTTAAGTAACAACAAGCAAGCTCCTAAGAATAAGAATAAAAGAGCCCATAGGGTATAGGTAGAAAAAGGTAAACCTTATTCTAGGAATATAAATTGTGTAACATGTTTTTATTGTATGCTAAAGGGGCACACTTCAAATAAATGTAGAATCAAACATTTTGATGTCCCTAATGGAAGATATGCTTGGATTCCTATTATAAAGTAACATGTCTCTAACCTCAAAGGACCAAAAGAAGTTTATTAGGGACCAAAATTTTATTGTTCTCTATCTCACAGGTTATTAAAAAAAAAAAATCAAGAAAGTACCTTTGGATGTTCAAAGATCTAGTATATTTATCAAACTTTTGGTATCCTGGTGAGTTATATGATTTTATAATGGGTTTGAGAATATTAGATATGTGAAAAAGTGGTAAAAATCATTAATTTCAGTGTTTTCCGAAAAACTCCGCTGTGATAATCGATTATCTCAGGTGATAATCGATTATTAGTAATCGATTATCTCAGGTAATAATCAATTATCAGCAAATCTGGAAATTTTTGTTCATGGGTATGAACCAATAATCGATTATCTTAAGCTGATAATAGATTATCTTGCATAGTAGGACACATTTTCAAATTTTTTACCGTTTGAGTGAGCTTTTCAAAAATTTAGACCATGAGCAACCACTAAGTACTTCATAAATGCAAATTAAATGTTGGAGTTCATTTTGTTAATATAACATTTCCTTCTTTAAACCCATATTTTTTAATCTTTAGAGTCTCTCTTTCATTTAGGGGGAGTCTTTGATAAAGGGGGAGTATTTGTTCTTGAAATGTTTGTATCAAAAAGGAGAAATATTACATGTAGGAGGAGTTTTATATCTTAAACATATTTTTTAAGGGGAACTTAAGTTATCTGATTTAGGGGGAGTTGTCTAAAGAATTCATTTTTGATTATGATCAAAAAGGGGGAGATATATTTGTGTTATTATCTTGTGATAAGTTGTACCTATTTAAAGGGGAAGATATGCGTTTATTGATATCTTGTAATACCTTATGTTTTAAAAAGGAGAGAAAAATTAATTATCTTTTATTTAAATTAACTACTCTTTTCTCTTAAGTTATTTATTAAGAACAGGACAGATCACAAGTCTTCAGCAAATTTTGATCATCATCAAAAAGGGGGAGATTGTTGACAAAAAGAAGAAGATGAACATCTTCCTCCAATAAGGAGTTTTGATGATGATGATGACTTATGAAAAAGTATGGAAGACTTGATGATGATGCATGAAAAAATGTTGAAGACTTAAAAGAATGCTTCGATTCAAGAGATACATTGAAGACTTATGGGTTTAGTTATTTAGGTTTTGTAATATGTGTATGTTATTTGAAATAGTTAAATTAGTATGTCAAGAGTCAAAAAGCAAAACCCATGTAGTAGAGCAGTAAGAGAATTTTATATATTTGCAAAACTCACTGGAATAATCGATTATTCTTAGTGATAATCGATTATCTCAATTAAAACTGATTTTTGAGAAAAGCCTCTGGAATAATCGATTATCACTGCTGATAATCGATTATCACCTGCTGGTAATAGATTATCCTGACTGATAATAGATTATCACAGCAAGAAAAATATTTTCATAAAAGTTTCTGTGATAATCGATTATCACTTATGATAATCGATTATTTATGGCAGTTGCGACTTAACTTTTCATATTCTTAACCTAATTTCTAAATAGGCTTCTATAAATAGAGTGGTAGGCTTTCATTATAAAATACAGAAGTTAGAGAAGTCTGAGTACTTGAGAACTCTCTATGGAAAGGCTTTGAAAAACCTAGTGTGGGTAGAGCGATAACTTTCATCAAGTGGGATCTTGAGTGATTGAGTGCTGCTGCTGTTGCTAGGAGAAGCCGATCATCCTTTGTGGGATTCAAAGGAGGTGTTCATTCCTTGTGTGATTCAAGGAAGGTGTTTTCATCCCTTGTGGATTTCAAGGGAGGTGTCTTCATCTCTTGTGTGATTCAAGAGAGGTGTTTTCTAAACCCTAATCTTTCTTATCATTGATTGTAAGTTTGGTTTATTTTAGTGATTTAGTTAATCTCGTTTTTGAAAGATTAACAACTGGACGTAGGGTCTTTTGATCTGAACCAGTATAAATACTTTGTGCAATTTTCTCTTCTCTACTCTCTTTATTTTATTGTGTTTATTAAAATAAAGGAAAGATTTTTAATTGATCTTTGATACAAAAAGGGAAAATATTAAAAGCACAATTTTTATTAAGAATCCAATTCACCCTCCTCTTAGTTTTTGTCTGCACGCTCAAACATTCCGCTGCGCGATACCAACATTGTAGTCTTTATCATGCATAGAGAGTGTTTTTTTCTTCGATTTGACCGAATGGTTTTCATGTTTAGTGTGTTTTCAAGCCTCTAAGTTCACTCGCCCTGCGCTATGATGAGGCCCATAGGTTGAGGTTGTTTTCAATTCTCTATTTGTGTGCTTTCACTCACTTCGTTCTAAACTTTGGTTTTCAATATAAGGTTAGTTTTGAATAAAAAAACATTGCATTTTGGTTATATATGTTTATTGCATGTGATGGCATGGGCTATATTTTGTCTTTCCCATTATTTTTTTCATCTTAGACATTCTTTTTACCAATTTTAGGAACTTTTTAAATTTTCGTAGCAGGGTGTTTTCGATAAGAAATACTTTAGATGTCTTTGATTAATTAGTAGGTTCGTTGCTAGATTTATTATATTATTTATTATTATTAGGTGCATTCTTATGTTAAGATTTTTTATAATTTTAGTTAAAAATTGAGCGAACCTTAGTTCTGTTGGAGATAGACGTGTCAAAGTGAGCTTAAGTCCATGAGCTAACTCGATTCATCACGGGTTCGAGCTGGGTTGGGTTGAAAAGCTAAAAAGTTTACCAACTATGGGTAAAAACGTGTTCAACTTTCTTAAACCACAGATTATGTGGGTTCAAGCCGGATTAAAGTGAGCTAATCCACCACCCCACCTATATTTTAAAAAAACTAATTAAATTAAAGATAATTAAGTTTCCTAATTTAATTAAATGTTCCTTTATTTCTCGAAGACAACAATCACCCAAGTCTCGCAAAGTGCTTCGTCTTACTCGTAGAGTGCTTCACCTCGTAGACTTACACAAACCCTAACTTGTATCGCCTTTGATTCAAACATACACCACATAGAGCTTCATCTCCATTGTGTTCGTTCGTTAGTCTGTGTTGTAGTTGCTCTTGCTCCACATCGGTACTTGCTGATGTAGCTCCTCCTTCGCGTCAGTGCTCCTTCTTCCTTCATACCAGCCTCTGCGTCTTCCTTCCTCATCGCAAACTTCCTCTCCCATCCAGGTATGTTCTTTATTTTTTTTACTGGTTGAATAAGTTGAATCTCTCCTTGTGTTTGAATCATTATTCTTTTTGTTTCCCCTTTAAAGATTTATGCTTTCCACGTAAACCCATTACCCGTTTTTTCTTTTTTTTTTCTTGTTCATTTTTTTACTACTCATTTCCTCTTCACATTCCTTCTCTTTAGACTAACAATTCTTTAAAGGAAGGTAACTTAGTTGTTTAGGGAAGATTTTTTCTTTTTTGAGATTTATATCTTATTTCTACCACAATAGAATTTGAATAATTGAGTTTTTGTCCCATAAAGGTGTAGGTTTAGGCACTTTTAAAATGATGACAAGCATGGTGGCCTAAAGATGGTTTTGATTTTTAGATGGTATATTTTCTTGTTAGGGATTAAAATTTTTGCTTTCCTTTGTTGAGGATTTATTGATATAATCATAATTATCAATGGCTAGTAGCTCTTTTTATTTTTTTCTTTCTAGATACATGTTCACATTTTTTTGTTGGCTAACTAAGTAATTTAATCTTATCCAATCTAATTAATTAACTAAAGCTCTTGCTCTAATATTATGAACATAATTTCGTCTTGCTACAAATACCTTTTCATATGGTTTAGAAAGATAATGTTAGGAAATCTTGCTTCTGATGAAATCGTTTTGTATACTTTGTTGCTTTCCTACATCTATCATCATAATCACATTTTCTTACAAGATCAAAGTTGATGGATGTAGCTAAAAGGAGTAGTCATCATAATGAAAATCATTGTACTTGTATCCTTGTATATGTTTATATGTAGAGTAATACCTAAAAGGAACATTTTCTTTGATTAATTCATGATCTCCAAATTAATGCCATTATATTGGAGGATTGTCTAAGTGCCATTTTTATGTTGAGGTTGCATAATTGTTTAGGAAATTCGAGAAGATGCAATTGAATATTTGATAATATTGTTGCTAATGCGATGAAATTAATATTATTAAATTATAACAACTTCAGTATGGTAAGATAGTAGTCAACAAAATAAAATGGGTAAAGTAACCCAATGTCATTTCCCAACGAATGCGAAATTGATTTCTAACAAATTAGTTCTTATAGAAAGTATACAAAATGGTTAATCAAATAAACTAAGAAATAAAGAAATAAAGTTGGAAAAAAAATAAAAGATATAAAAACAATGATAAAGAAAATAGATTGATTCCACTACTTTTTCAAAATAGATTCATCATTGGTTATCTAAGAATTATCGTTCAATTAATTATTGTCTTAGATTTTTAAATTAATCAATGCAAATTCTCAATTAATTTGTTGGCGTTCTCACGATTAACCAAAGTACATTATCAATTAAAAGCAAGAACTTTGTAGATTAATCATAGTAAATTTAACAAAAGTACATTCTCAATTAAATATTACTATGCCTAATCATGTCTATTATTTTACCTATTATCAACCCCCAATTTTGTCCGGATAAATAAATTTGTTCTAAAAAAATAAAAAATAAAATATATTTTTAATTAATGATAGAAAAAACAAAAAAAAAGGAAAAAATATATAATAATCTTTCTTTAGATTTTCAAACTTTAAATTTTAGTAAAAAATAATAATAATAATAAAAGAACGAAGAGCCCCTTTTATTTTTTTTTCACAACCTATCTCATGAGCACAATGGCCCAAAGGTTTTATACATATCTTCACCCTCACTCTTGTAGGACATGTCGCGAGAAGATAATTTTGAAATCTTTGAATTTAGAGAAATGTACGATTTTAATAATAAAAGCAAATATTCTGAGTAATAATATTTTTTAAAGAATGATACAATTTTAATAATTAGAAGCAAATATTCCCAGTAATAATGTTTGTTAGAGAAGGGTACGATTTTGACAGTTAGAAGCAAATATTCCTGGTAATAATTAGAATTAATTATATGAATATTATGTTATGATTTGATTTACGTAATGTGTTGCATCGGGATCTTCATGTACTGAAAAAATATATGATTGGATTTGCTTGATAATTAAAATATTCCTTCGTAGGCTTTTAATTATCTTATTTTAAGAAATAAAAATAAAAATAAAAATTATAAATTATATTTCCTTTTATATAATTATTGAATATCATTTCAAGTCTCGAATTTACTTGATAAATAAGATTTTTATCATGTTGAATATTGGATTCCCTTCATAATTAAAAATATTAAAATTTCGAATTTTAACTCATCATCTCAAATCGTAAATATTAAGATTTTTACGTGATCCTTGATTTTTCAAATGGAAATATGTAGGAGCGATGTACAATCCTTGTCAGGCCAAAAAATAAAAAATGATTTTGTTTTTTATCTTTATTATTTTTTATATATGTATTTATCTATCTTTGTTTGTCTTGATGTCATCTTTACTTGCTTTGATATCCTCATATGATTATATTGTTGAAATTATTGAACCCTAGGTAGAAGACAATTGCTATATCTGTTTAGGAATTTTCTGGTTATTTTGCAGGTGTGGGTTTAGGTAGTCTTAGGTTGCTCTCTTCACACACTACACGTTAGGTTAGTACGTATGTTAGGTCACCTATCGTTGTCGATTATGTCCTAAGGTTGACTTCAACTCTAGAGGCATATGAGATTATTTAGAACTATCCTTGGAATTATCATGTAAAAGTCTATAGACTAGAAATTAGGTTTTCTCTACACCTTCTAGGACACAAAGGGAGCGTGCATTATTTCTTTATATTTTTTTAATCTTTTCATTTTTTTATAAAATTAAGTAGTTAATTTTCAATTGTGTCACATTTGCATCAACATATCATGTAAATAAGGGCCTCTTGAGGCACATACATGCATTACATCTCTTTAGGCAAGTCAGTGAAATGCATATCATGCATGTTTTTTTAGGCTTAAATATACATTTGATCCCTATTTTTGTTATTTTTATTCAATTTGGTTCTCATTTTCGTTTTGTATTCAATTAGGTCCTATTTTTGTCTAATTATAAATTGAATATAATTCTTAGATTCAATTGTTAAATAAAATATATTTATTTAAATATTTTTAAAATATAATTACTAAATTTTTAAAAATATATATTAACATTTGTAAAATTAACATTTAAATATAAAATATTTAATATTTTTATTGCATTTTACATATTAAAATCTAAAATATTTTATATTTAAATGTTAATTTTACAAATATAAGTTTATTTGTCTAAAATATTTTGAATATTTTTAAATATTAATTTTAAAAGTATTTTAGAATATAAATATTATAAAAAAACATTTAATAATTATATTCTTATGATATTTTAAATAATTATATTCTATTTAGCAATTAAATATAAGAATTTTATTCAATTTATAATTAAATTTAATAATTTATAATTGAATTTAAAAAATAATTAATAAAAATGTTAATTTTAGAAAAAATATTAATATAATTTGTATAAAAGATATTAAATTTAGTGTAAATTTGAAAGGGATAAAATTGATTTATTTTAAAAAAAATTGGGACTAAATTGAACAAAAATAACGAATATAGGAACTAAATTGAACAAAAAAAATAACACAACCACAAACTGACATGTGGCACTAGAATTGACACATGACACAATTGTGACTTGATGAATAATTTTTTTTAAAATTAAAAAAAATTTAATAATTTTAAAAAATGAAAAAAAAAGAAAAAAATTTGATAAAAAACAAAAAAACCAGGAGTTGACACTTGGCATGTATTGTTAAAAAATGTTATCAATTTAAACACCGTCAGTGAAAAGGAACAAATTGAGCAAAATTTCACGAAAATGAGAACCTAATTGAACACAAACGAAAATGAGGACCAAATTGAATAAAAACAACGAAGATAGGGACCAAATGTATATTTAAGCCTACTTTTTAATAAGTGCATCACAATTGCATCAACATATCATGTAAATAAGTGCCTCTTCAGCCATAAGAATGCATTACATCCACGTCTTGTATTCATGCATGATACCATGCACATAGTTTTAAGGTAAATAACATTTTGACATTCACATGACACGTAGCATGGATCCACTTTGGATTCAAGTCACAATGTACAGTGCATAATATTCACCCCCTTGCTTTTTCATGCCACTTTTCATAGTAATACCATACATACACTCACATGCACGTGCATTTAGGTAGTTTCCAAATTCAACATAACATGTTTCATATTTGCATCCTTATGTCGCTTTGCATAATGTATAACATGCATCCATATGTTGTTAGTATATATACATGTGTATAGGTAGCTTCGAAATTTGTAGCATCTTGCCTTTTCATGTCACTTTGCATAACATATAACATGCATCAACACAACATCTTGAAAAAAATTTGCACTACAATAAATTCAAAATTAATTGTTTACCTTTTTTGTTAATAAATTCATGGAATTTTGTGAAAAATGAAAAAAAAGGAGAAAATAAATTATTCTTTGGTCAAATCATTAGTTGAATAAATGAAAAGTGGCATACTTTTGAAACATTGTTCTAATTTGTGTACATGAAATTATTCAAATACATTTCCTTTCCCATCACCTTTTCCCCATAAATCTTTCTTTTGTATTCCATGGAGGATCATCATAAAGGGGGCATGTGCCTTAGAATGAATTCAAATTGAAGTGAGTATCTGAACACAAAAAAAGGAAAAAAAAAATAAAATAAAGAAAAGTCTGCTAGACTGAAAACCCAAGAGGGTGGTCTAGGCAAAAATTAAGACAAAAAAAAGAAGAAAATAATACAAAAAAAAAGCAAGGGCAAACAAGGGCAACCTCTAATGTGATTGAATTTTTTCCCCTTTGGATTAAAGCTTTTGAAAGTAAAACAATCATGACTTGAAATGATGTGTGGCCATGTTTCTTTATCAAGAAAGAATGATCTTCCTTTGTTACCTATTTTGAGCCTATGAAAAATCAAAATTTCTTTTCTAATTACCCTGAACAAGGGTCACCTTCACACTGAGGTTGACATAATGTTTGAATCTATTTCATTTGTTGTAATTCACCAATAAAAAAATAAAAAAGTTTGGACAGACAAAAAACTAAAATTGGTTATGCAAAAAAAAAAAGAGAAATAAGAGTTTGAAAGTTATAAAAAAAAAGAGATGGTGAACAAAGATAGTCAAATAAATTTTGGGTCCAACGTTAATTAAAAACCTTGTTTTAAATAACCTTTACACCATTTATTTTAAGCCTTCACTATCCATTTTTTTTATATCCCTTAGCCTGGCCATAATATAAGCCTAATAAAGTCCACACAAATCAATGATTTGTTGTTGTTCTTTGAAAACTTTAATTTAGAGAAAAATATTTTGTCATGTAAGAGGTTTGTAAAAAAAAAAGATTGAAAAAGTGTGTTCAAAGATTTGCTTTTAAACACTGGGGCAGTTTATTTTTGGTTGACATGTTTTCATAGAAATCCAAAATTAATACGAGTAGTCAAGTTAAATCAAGGCCATTCGCTCTCATTCTTTCATTCTTCATGAGTTTCCTATCATATTATCTGCTTTGAGCCTAAACTTTGATGTACCTTTCTCCTACCATTATTCATTATTCTCACTTTGAATCTACACTGGGGCAAATGTTTTACTTGTTGTTCATACATTATAGTTGGTTATCTTGAATTTGGGTAATTATTGACTTTGATTGTCAGGCTTACATTGGGGCAACTAGTATGTAGTCTTCCATCATTTTCAACATTCTCATTCTATCAACAACTTGGGCAAGCTCAAACACTTTTTGCGCCCTGAGGCCAATCTATACCCTCAAATTGGGTCAACTTTTAAGTCCCCATCTATTTTTTATCAATAACTGGGGTAAGCCCAAACACACCTTATGCCCCGAAGTTAACTCTTAACTATCAAATTGGGGCAACTCCTTAGTCAATTATCTCATCTAAACCCTTCTAAGACCTTTGGTAATTTCATGTATGTCACTCAAATAATGTTCTAAAAACAATGATACAGAAAAGAGTTTCTCAATAAACTGGTCAGACCAAATAATATTTTTCAAAGAAAAAAGTCAAAATAGAAGGATTCCATAAATCTAAAAATAAGAACAAATTGGAGATTAATTGAAATAAGTTTCATACAATGTAAACAGTGAAAAAAATACAAGAGGGCATGCTCCATGCATAGATTCATATAAAATCAAAGATACATCATTCATTTTTTTTTTGAAAAGAAAAAAAAAATAGCAAACAAAGGAACTTTCGTCATGCATTCATACATTAATTCATACATCAAGGTTTCAACTTTGTTCATGCATATGAAGTAAAAAATAAAAATAAAATAAGTCATAACATGTGCATCATACACTAATATTGTATTAGTGTTCAAAAGGAAAATCCATGAATCATGCCAACATTATCATTCATCATGCATGTTCGAAATAAACATAACAACATTATCACACATCATAATGAATGTTAACAAAAAACATAGCATGTGTCAGCATTTTTACACATACCATGTAAAAGTAAAAAAAAGTCACAATAAGCATCAACATTTTCATTCATTCATAAAAAGAAAATTCATAATGTGTGTTAGCATCTACATGCATTCATACACATATCACATCAATTATGAAACAAAAAAAAATCCAAACACGTGTTAGTAAAATTAGGCTCCATGCAATATTTGGTTCAAAAAGAAAAAAAACTCATATACATGCCAACATATTCATGCACATATCATATTAGCATATTCATGCACATACACATTATGTTAGCATATTCATGCATGCACAATCATCTAAATGTTCAAAAAGAAAAATTCATAACATATGTCTTAATAATCATGCATCATAGTTCTTTTTTTTTAAATGAAAAAATTCTTACCATTCTTGGATCAAAAACACTCCATTCATATGAATTGTTGTCAAATCCTCTTTTAAAAAGAAAAGTCATTCTACCTTTGGATCGAAACCCTTTTCATTCATATAAATGGTTATTGAATCCTCGTTCAAAAATACAATTTCTTTTTACTTTTGGATTGAAACCCTCTTCATTCACATGAAAGGTTGTCAAATCCTTCTACTTCAAAACAAAGAAAATGAGAAAGATACAAGATCTACTTCTTTGATGTTTTCTGGATTGATGGTCCTCTTCATTCATATGAATGATATATATGTCCTTAAGCCCAATTTTGCAATGGCCTCCAAGCCTAGCTTTGTCTAGCCTTCAAGCCCAGCTTTATCTTATCCTCAGGCCCAATTATTGCACCAGCCCCCAAACCCAACTTTGTCTGGCCCTCAAGCCCAATTTCGCACTAGCTCCCAAGCCTTGCATTGTCTAGCCCTCAAGTCTAGTTTCCCATTGGCCCTCAAGCCCAACATTGTATCGCCCAAGCCTACCTTCATCTAGCCCAAGCCTAGTTTTGTCTGGCCCAGACCCAACTTTGTCTGGCCTAAGTCTAGTTTCGCACTAGCCTACAAGCCCAGTTTTCACTAAAACTCAAGCCCAACTTTGATTGACCGAAGCCCAGTTTTGCATTAGCCTCCAATCCCAGTTTTGCACTAGCCTCCAATCCCAGTTTCGCACTAGCCCCTATAACATTCCGACCGCATATTACAGATTTAAATAATAAATTAAAGAAAAGTAATTAAGTCACAACGCGGGAAATTTAAAACTTTATTAAACTAGGAAAAGTCCAATATTCCATAATTTATAAACGCAAAGTATAATAAATATCCATAATGTTTACAAATTATTATTCAAAATACAAATCATCAAAACTCCCAATCTAGCCCACGCTCTGAGGCTAAGCCTCACCAGCTCCTCCTGCAATATCATTTGCTCACGTGTACTGCGTATACCATCATCGCCAAACACAAGCAGATAGGGTGAACTAAAAAGATAACACATAAATATACATCAATCATACATATATAATAAAATACATCAAAATAAAATCCCATCTTTTATCCCGCATGGCCATAACCATGAATGATATCATTCCACCACCAAGGAACCTTCTCCTTCTCTATCACATGGCCACAACCATGTAATATCAATGTACATCAAGGGAGACTCGTTTCCTTCTTTCCACATGGCCATAACCATAACCATATAATATGAGTACACATCAAGGAGAATCGTTCTAGCTTTTCCACATGGCCACAACCATGGTAGTAGTGTTCTACATCTTCTAATGAGTATCTCAAGGCGCCTTGCTGCCACACCTATCAGCCACAACCGATAGAGCACATGCGGAAACCATGCTACGCATCACACACCATAACGCCAGGTGGAGTTCCCAAATACGAACATAGTCCGTAACGTCCTAGGACTACCAAACTCGTCAGCAAATCACTAAAGAGGGCAATCCTTCTGGACCCATCCGTACTGGCCACAACCAGCACACTCATTGGCAACACTCGCCAACCCGAGCCACGACTCAAGAGTTCCTCGTGTTCATCCACTATCTTTAGCTACAACTCAAGGGAAGTCATTTCGAGCCACAACCTATAGAATGCCACGTGCTTAACCCCTATCTTGGGCCACAACCTAAGGATACGTTCCGGCCCACAACCTAAGGAACATCAGCAAGCCCACCATTGAGATATCTTAGAAGCCTTATAGACCACGCTTTACAAATTCCATCTCATCCCATCAATACAACAGTAACACTTGCCTTGAACGCACAACAACACCCTTGCTCACTTAGGCTAAAAGCCCTTGTTCGAACAGTCCAGCCTATCTCGCTTAAGCTAGGCCAGCTAGCTTGAGCGAGCCTCTAGAATAACTGTAGCCGCGAAGTCTCGCTTAAGCGAGCTCTTTCTCGCTTGGGCGAGACCCTCACTCGCCCAGGATTAAACTGCCTCGTCTAGGCGATGAGTTCAACGAGACAGCGGGACCACACTCGAAATCTCGCTTAGGAGAGAGGCTCTCACTTGAGCGAGACGTGCCTTCGCTCAAAACAATAAATCTCGCCTGCGCGAGAGGTGCAACCAAGCCACACAAAACACACGCGAGTTCTCGCTTGGGCGAGGCACACTCGCCTAAGCGAGATGGCCTGTCGCCCAAGACCAAAATTACCTCGCCTGACCGAGATGCTCGAGCAGAGCCTGAATCTGAGCATTGTTTTACGCACACAACAACAACAATTGAACCCAAAATACACTCCAAATTCATACCATTCATTCAGCATAATTTTGTTAGGCATATGAGCATAATTGGACACGAAAATATACCCCAACGACCCAACTTTACACAATCACATAATATACAGAACACCACCCCATTATATACATACATTTAGGTCAAATTTCAATGAAACAATACCCAAAACCCACAACCCCAAATTCCCTCTCATGCAGCACGAATTTCAGAGCATAACTTCATCAAAATCATGCAAGACAATGCAATTAACACAGAATTTCGGGTTCAGCTCCCATAACTTGGAATTTTCCCTTGCTTAGAAAAATGCAGAGTGTTGGGAATCCCTCCTTGATCACTAGGCAGCCTAACACCTTCCCTTCACTATGCTCTCAATTGCCACAATCCTCTCCTTTTAAAGGGGCCTTAAAGTTATTTTCAGCCCTCCTAGCCGCCCCCTTCTGTTAGGGTTCTCTCCACCTTTTCATATTCATGCCATACCAATCTTTAGCAAAAAGATTATTAAAACAATAATAATTAAATAACACATAATTTGGCACACATAGGACGTGAACCCAAGTCCTTTCATACAATCAAAGTACTCTCAACCACTTGAGCTAGTAGTTTTCAACGTCATACCCATCAGAATTTAATGTCATAAATACACTACCTACCCACATTTATTAATTAATTATTTATTTAATTAATTAAATTATGCGGATCTTACAACCCCCTAAGCCCAAGTTTGTTTGGCCTAAGCCCAGTTTTGCATTGGCCTTCTAAGCCCAACGTTGTTTGGCCCAAGCCCAATTTCACACTGGCTCTTAAGCCCAGTTTTGCTTGACCCATAACCATTTTCTCTGACTCCTTAAGCTTAGATTTCTTGACCTTTAGGCCCAGTTTCTAGTCTTGAAAAAATAAGAAGAAAAAGAATCACAATATATTATCACGTATCATGCATTCTCATTATGTCAAAGGTATCATTTTTATTTGTGCGAACCAAAACCATCTTCATTCATATGAGTGGTTGTTGAATCTTTCTTTTTCAAAAAAAAAAAATGAAACAAATAATAATATACCTAGTTTTAATCATCATGGTTCTCTTGTCTCAATCAAGGTTTCTACACCTTGCTAAGATTTCTACACCTTGTTTCTAAGTGAGTCAAGGTTTTCGACGCCTTGCCAAGGTTTCCACACATTGTTTCTATGTGAGTCAAGGTTTCTACACCTTGTTTCTATATAAGTAAAGGTTTCCATGCCTTGTCAAGGTTTCCATACCTTGTTTCTATGTGAGTCAAGGTTTCCACACCTTGCCAAATGTGTTACACCTTTTTTCTATATGAGTCAAGGTTTCCACACCTTACCATGGTTTCCACACCTTATTTTTATGGGAGTTAAGGTTTCCACACCTTGACAAGGTTTCTACACCTTGTTTCTATATGAGTCAAGGTTTCCACACCTTGCCAAGGTTTCCACACCTGGTTTCGTGAGTCAAGGTTTCCACACCTTGACAAGGTTTCCACACCTTGACAAGGTTTCCATACCCTATTTCAATGTGAGTCAAGGTTTACACACCTTTCCAACGTTTGTACACCTTATTTCTATATGAGCTAAGGTTTCCACACCTTGTTTTTATGTGAGTCAAGGTTTCCACACCTTGCCAAGGTTCCCACACCTTGTAGCTTTGCTAGTCAAGGTTTCTACACCTTGCCAAGGTTTTTATACCTTGTTTCTAAGTCAGTCAAGGTTTCCACGCCTTGCCAAGGTTTTTAAACCTTTTTTCTATGTTTGTCAAGATTTCTACACCTTCTTTTTGTGTCATTTTTCCACACCTTGCTAAGGTTTCTACATATTTTTTCTATGTTAGTCAAAGTTTTCACACATTGCCATTATTTTTTGCATATTGTTTTTTACGTTAATCAAGGTTCCCAGACCAATTCATCTGAGTCATCTCTTTTGCTTCATGTATATAAATTGGGGCAAATTTTTAGGTTTCATATTTTTTTTGGCTTAATTCATATTTTGGTCCTCTAATTATTATGTGTGGTTCATTTTGGCCTCCTAATTTTTTTGAGGTTCAACTTAGTCTCCAGTTTGTTAAGGAGGTTCAATTTAGTCCTCGACGTTAATAACATTAAAAAAAATTAATAGTAGATTGTTTTAATGTGATACAATGGCATTTGTGCATTACGTGGTAGTGTATTGAGATTGGGTGATGTGGAATTTAGTTAAAAAATAACTTTGTTTTCAAAGGGGATAAATGTTGTTAGGGTTAGGGTTCGAAGAAAATAGGGAATTGAAGAACAAATTTGGGAATTTGGTGGAGAAGCATAATCAATCGAAGAAGAAGGATTTTAAGACGAAGTGTTCGTTGTCACCTTGGCTGTGGCTTTCCGTCATTGTTGTAATCATAGTGTCGCCAATTCGAAGGTTAGTTTTTGCGGTATTTGCGTTATGAAGGAAATTGCTTGTGTATTTGTTTCGTTTTACTTTTTTACTATTGAAAGTATGTTGTTTATGAAGGTTGTTGTTATTTTTATGTGTGATTTTGTTTGTTTGTTTTTAATGGTGAGTGGGTTGTGGTCCCGTTTCTTTGTGGTTAGTGGGTTGTGGTCCTCTTTCAAAGGAGAGTGTGTTTAACTTTTTTGGGGTATGGGTGGTAAAATATGTTTTATTCGTGGGCATTGGTAGTGCATAGAGTAACTCATATGTTTTTTTTATAGGATAGGATGTGTGATGATAGTTTTGAGGTGGTGGTCCACCATGGGGGATACTTTGAAATGAAGGAAACACTGAAGTATAGTAATGGGGAAATGAGCACGTTGTCTTGTGACCTAAATATGTGGAGTTTTTTAGATAATTGGAATACTTAGGGAAATGGTTTATGTAAACATTAAGGAGTTATGGTATAAATTTCGTAAGTCCGCTGTATTGGAGAACAATTTGCAGAGGATGTTTGATGATAAGGGTGCAATTCACATGGTTGATATTGCTGGAAGGAATTTGCAGGTGCATATGTTTGTGGTTCACTTAATTTTTGAAGCTGAAGTTGTGGATAATTTTTTGGAATATTTCTCGAAAGAGGTAGTTGCACCAGTAGCCACTGAAAATGTTGAGGTCTAGGGTGAGGTGGATGGTCATAGTGGTTGTGGGGATGGAGATACCTTCATAAGGTTGACATACAACAAGATAATTATGGAGGAGAAGGAGAAGGGGTACAAGGTGATTGTCACATGAAATCTGAATTCCTAGATGACGTTGATAGTTATCATATGGTGGATATTGAGTGTGAGGTGGGGGTTCAGGCGCAAACTCAAAGTGAAGTTCATGTTGAAATTGGAGTCAAAATGAGGCTGAGGTTCAAGCACAAACTAAAGTTGTGATTGAAGAAAATATTGAGGTTGAAGCAGAAGGTGGTGTCCAAAGTCACCCACCACTACATGGAAATACTGCACTTGAGGTTGAAGGTGTTGTCCATGATGCTGATGTTCATGCAACTACTACACTTGAGGCAAAAATTAGGATTGAAGATGAAGGAACTGATTCTGATCATATTGTGAGTGATGGAGAACTACATGATGTAAGTGTTCATTACGAGGACAATTTAAGCAAAGGTAATGAGGAAGAAGAGGTTGAGGATGAAAGGTTGGAATTTGATGACAATGTCCATGTAGATATCCATGATAGGGGTTTATCTGATGATGATTGGGAATCAGATAAGATGGACAATGATGATTCAAATAGTGATCAATCATTAGGCAGTGGCAGCAAATGTAAGGCAAATTTTGGGACCTTTAAAATGCCCAAAAGCATGGCCCAATACAATTGGGAAGTTGGAACATATTTTCAAGATAAAGAGACATTTGTAGAAGCAATAAGGACATATAGAGTGCAATTTGTAAGAAGGCTAAAATTTCAAAAAAAAAATGATAAACGAAGATGTAGAGTCATTTGTTATGGTACGAAAGGAAAATGTACTTGGTTTGCCTATTGTGCTTATGTTGCTGCAACAAACATGTGGCAGTTGAGGAGAATTAATGACAAACACAAGTGCAGCAGAGAATTCAATGTAAAAATGTTGAATGTTGTGTGGTTAAGCAGTAGGTTGGAAAACACATTAAGAGAGAATCCAAGACTGAGGGCAATTGATATTCGCAAAAAAGTAACTAGGAATTGGAATATTGCTGTCACAAAGTCCATGGCTCGTAGAGCAAAAACATTGGTTGTTGAGCAAATGGATGGGTCCTTTGTAGAACAATTTAAACGAATATATGACTACGCACATAAGATTCTTCAATCAAATCCGGGTTCTACAACGAAGGTGAAGGTCGAAGGAAATGAAAGGGAAAAATATTTTGCCAGGTTTTATATGTGTCTCCAAGCATGCAAAGATAATATGATTTCCTGCCGCCCTTTTATTGGTTTGGATGTCTGTTTTCTGAAAAACAAGTATGGGAGTGAACTCCTAACTACAGTTGGAAGGGATGCCAACGACCATATGTTACTAATTGCATGTGTTGTTGAAGTGGAGAATAAGGACACATGGACATGGTTTTTGAAGTTGTTAATTGATGATCTTGGAGGACCAGATATTTGTTCATCATACACTTTCATGTCAGGCCAACAAAAGGTATGTCTATTAATTATGCACACTGCTGTTTTTAGTAATTTTAATTGTCAAGTATGAACACCCAAAATTTTCTGGTGCACTACGACATATGGGGTGTTGCTGCTAATTCAATTTAATTTTCTGGTGCAGGGTTTGTTGCCTGATATTCAATCTCTCTTGCCTAGGGCTGACCAAAGGTTTTGTATGAGGCATTTATATGCAAACTTTAGGAAGAAATTCTCGAGAAAGAATTTGAACGCTTTAATGTGGGAAGCAACTCATAGCACTTATCCACAACATTGGGAGAAAGTCATGAGGAAAATTAAAGAAGTTAACATTGATGCTTTGAAACATCTGTTAGCAATACCCCAAGGTAAATCTGTGAACTATTTATGTGAAATATTTCTTGAACCATTTCTGATGTCTATATGCCACTTAAATAGGTATTAGTCAAAATCAAGGTTCATACCCAGAACTTTGTGTGACACAATCGTCAATAACATGAGTGAGACATTCAACAGTGTAATTGTAGAAGTAAGGAGTAAGCCCATAGTGTCCATGATGGAGGAAATACGTCTTTATATGATGCAAAGATGGGCTGAAAATAGATCAAAGGCTAAATCATTCAAGAACTCAATCTGCCCAAGAATTAAGACCAGATTGAAAAATGAGACAGCTAATTCCATAAACTAGATTCCTAGGTACTTCACCAAGAAATCAATCTAATTTATACTTGTATTTGGGTTGCCATTTATACTTGTATTCAATTATTTTTTAATGTGATAGCTACTCAGCAAATCAGATATTTTAGGTTAGGCACAAATCATTTACTTGGGTGAAATTTATGGTGAACATAGGCAACAAACACTGCACCTGTAGGAAGTGGAGTATCACAGGGATACCTTGTTGTCATGTAATGGCTGCAATGAAGTTTCTGAACTTGAATGAAGAAGATTTTATCACTCATTGGTTTAGAATCTCAACCTACAAAGAGATCTATAATTCCATCATAGACCCTTGCAATGGTCAGTATCTATGGGTAGAAACATAATTTCCAGATGTATTGCCCCCTTCTAAACGAATTCTACCTGGAAGACCCAAAAAGAAAAGAAGACTTGAAGCTTGGGAGAAGAACAAGAATGAGAAGTAGATTACAAAACATGGCTAGCCTAAAAAATGTGGCATACGTAAAGAAGTAGGCCATAATCGAAAAAGTGTCCTCAACAACCTCAGTCTGCACCACCAACACAAACAACTCAGCCAACTAATGTGGGATCAGACTAGCCACCACCACAAACATGCCAAGGACCAGAATCATCACAACAACCACCACTAACACAAACTCAGCCACCTGAATCATCACAACAACCACCACTAACACAGACCCAACCACCTGAATCATCACAACAACCAACACCAACACAAAGTTAAGCACCTCAACCATCACAGTAGCTACCTGAATCATCTCAGCCACCACCACGACAAACTGAAGCAACTCACACATCACACCAGGCAACAACACCAATAGTTGAAGGAAGTCAACCACGCAACCCTCCAATTCCTCGTCCAACCATAATTATACCCAATAAAAGGCAAAAACTCCAGCATAGGAAAGGACGTGTGTGGAAGCAATGAAGCTTATTTGTGCTTTTCTTTTTTGCTGCACCTTAGAATATTGGGGTTATGATGTATTTTGTAGCTTTTAAGTTTCTAATTTCAGATTGCTTTGTCTACTTTTATATTTCAACTTTTACATTTTTAGTTAAAACATCCAGAACAATATTCTATGCAATTAGATGTATTTTGTGATGAAAGCATCAAGTATAATGGTTTGATTATATAATATAATGTTTTATGGCTCTCAAAATTTCTGTTTATCAGTGTTTTTAATGGATGTATTGGTCAGCACACATTGATTTCTTTAATGCTAGCTTTTCATTAATTTACTAACGTTCAAGGATACACCAATTCAAACTTGTAATTACATATGTCAAGTCACAAAAATACAACATTCAACCCCACCCAATACAGATTATATCACATACTTCTCATCATTCGTGACACCATAATGAAACTAACTACAACCAACAAACAAACTATCCCTATTAAAATGTTAACTGACTTTCTGGATCCCTTAAGTTCTTTCTCTAGGATATATGTACTACTAAATTATAGCAACTTCAGTATTGCTAAGATAGTAGTCAAGAAAATAGAGAGGGTAAAGTAAACCTAAGTCGTCCCCCAACGAACAAGGAATTGATTTTTAACAAATTAGTTCTTATAAAAACTATATAAAAGAGTTAATCAAATGAACAAGGAATAAAGAAATAAAATTTGAAAAAGATAAAAAAATGAAAAGATAAAAAACAATAATAAAGAAAAATAGATTGATTCCACTATTTTTTCAAAATAGATCCATCATCGGTTATCTAAAGATTATTGTTCAATTAATTATTGTTATAGATTTACAAATTAATCAATGTAAATTCTCAATTAATTTGTTGGCGTTCTCACTATTAACCAAAGTAAATTCTCAATCAAATGCAAGAACTTTGTAGATTAATCATAGTAAATTTAATCAAAGTACATTCTCAATTAAATATTACTATCCTTAATCATGTCCATTCTTTTACCTCTAAAATCAAGAAAAAAGTTAATTAATCAAAGTACATTCTTGATTAATTCTAGTTAAAGTTTTCACCTCTAATCAAAGTACATTCTCAATCATTGGTAAAAACCCATTCAATCACATGAAAGTTTCTAAATTTAATCAAAGTAAATTCTCAATTAAAATTAAAAACCTTTGAACTCATATGATTGATATGCACATAGATTAAAACTTCTCACTAATTACCTATGATGTAAAAACCATTACTTTTCACGTGATTCAAAGATAAAAGACAAATGAATTAAAACCTCAACAATAATGAAAAGAACAAAGAAATTATTTCATTCTAATCTCAGAATCCATAATGAAATTACAATGGAATCAACCCAAGAATTTTATTAAACCATAGAATGCAAAAGTAAAATAAAAATAGAAAGAAGAATAGAGAGAAAAGGGAACGAAATTAGGCCCCCTTAAGGGTTCTAAAACTCGAGCTTTTCCCTTAGTCTCTTTATATAGGACTTGGACTGGGATTTTCGGTTGCTAAAACCTCTCAAATATCTTTTAAAATAAAGATAAATATTATTTATCTTTATAGTGATTTTAAAAATATTTGGAGAGATGGTTAGTTTTAAAAATATTTAACAAATATAGTTGGTTAATAATTTATGATATAATTAAATAAACAAATTATTTAAATATATCTGATAAATTATCACTAAATAATATTTACATTAATTTTCTAAATAAGTCATTGTCAATCCTATAGTCCAAATTTGTTGGGAAATCCAAAAACATGAATATTTGCACTTAAACCCCTCTAATTTGACCAACTTTGACCAGTCGTTGCCTAGAGTTGACTATTTGACCAATTGATTTCCCTATCAGAGACTGAGATGTGGTAGGTGAAGTTGTGCGTTGTGCGCGGATCTGTTATGATTCATTGATGGTGCAGGGCGTTACAGTGAATTTGGTTCGTTGCGCTCGTGAAGGTGATGAGCATGGAGGTTGTGTTCGTTGCTACTTCGCGTTTTCCGACGATGCTGTAGAACTGTTGTTTGTGTGACATGAACGTGCCTAATGCGTCGTCAAAGGTGTAGGAATAACAAGCTTGGTTCGCTCTTGACTGGATATGTGTCTTCTGTGGCATGCGTTGCGTCCCTACAGGTTCATTGATGTTTTAGGCGTGGTCCATTGTGGTTTCGCGATGGCTATTGTAGGTGCGTGCAGATCAGTGTGAATGGTGGAACGTTGAAATAGGTAGTTGACAGTGATGTTGATGGAAGCTAGGGTTTCTCATTTGGGAGATGGGAAGGAAATAATGAGGTGGCAACCTTCCATTGGTTATGCTTAGAGTGATAGGATAGTGACACGTGGCAACACATGGTTGGACAATTTCATTAGTGGAGGATTGCCACATGGCATCTTATAAATGGGGCTGGACTTTGAGTGGAAGGAGGTGTGTAGATAGAAATATTAGGGGTGCATAATAGGTTTTTGGATGATCCAATTGAAGGAGGAGTGTGTAAAATAAAAATTGGGAGTGCATTTAGCTCCTGACCGTTTCTTTGAAGAATTTGTTAAGTTCAGCCTTGAATGAGCTTAATCTTAACTTCAGCTGCATCAACAAACGTTAAAATATCCAAGAAATAATTTATGCAACTAAAAATCACTTTTTAAGACATTTTTATCACACAAGCTCAAACAACCTAATTATCAGAATTATCAATTAAATCACTCTTTAAGCACACAAATTCAATTAAATACCCAGAAATAAACATTAAATGAGGGCAAAAATATGCACTCATCACTCATAATAGTGTCATCCCTATCGTCACCACCATCTTCGGAGCACCATTTGAAGTAATTATAACCAATGAAGGATTCACTTCTGTTCTGTTATTCAAAACAGTCATAACAATAAACAATCTCATTTTAGTTGGAAACACCTATTCATGAACAAACATAAAAAAATGGGTGATGGATCTAACGTTGTAATTAGGGCAGCCCCAAAATTGTCTCCCACCATTTTTAGCAGTTCGAGCTGTTCTTAACACAAAAACCTACCGACAGTTGCAATATTGTGCTCCACCGTGAGAGGAAAAGCCACCACCGTGAGAGGAAAAGCCACCACTATGGCTGGATAAGCTAGGATTTTGCATTCCCCGCGAATTACACGACCAAGAAGAAGAATAGTGCCCCCTCGACATCATTCACAATCAACATACACCAAATGTCGAAGAACTCCCGCACAAAGAAGATGAACTGTGAAATTAGGGCAAATGACCAATTCTCCCTCCATATACTTCGTTGCCACCTCATCATAGTACATTGATGCTCAGCTATTAAAAAACCTGCCACGTTTCTGTTCCAAAGTGACACTATTCTAACGCCATTTAACTAAAACTAACGGGAGGGACCAAATTATACTATTTTAACAAACTAGAGGACTAAATTGAACCTTAAAAAAATTAAGGGACCAAAATGAACCACACATCATAATTAGAGGACTAAAAGATGAATTAAGCCTATTTATTTTGTCCATCTAGAGATTCAAGCATACAGTGATCACATGATTTGTCAAGAACAAATATGAGTCTCTTTCATTCATGCATTCACAAAATTCAATTTGACTTTCACATGTTGATTTCATATTAGGATGCTCTTTATTGAATGGTTACAAACATTCATTTCAATATTGACCCTCTGCTAGACAATGATGAAGTTCAAGTTTTCTTTTGGTATATTGACCCTCTATTAGGCAATGGTCGAATTCAGGTTTTCATTTGTATATCGACCCTCTGCTAGGCAATGGTCGAGTTCAGGTTTTCCTTTGGTATATCGGCCATCTGCTAGGCAATGGTTGAGTTCAAGTTTTCTTTTGGTATATCGGCCCTCTGCTAGGCAATGATCGAGTTTAGGTTTTCTTTTAGTATATCGGTCCTCTGCTAGGCAATGGTAGAATTCAGGTTTTCGTTTGTATATTGGCCCTCTGCTAGGTAATGGTCAAGTTCAGGTTTTCTTTTGGTATATCGGCCCTCTACTAGACAATGGTCAAGTTCATGTTTTCTTTTGGTATATCGGCCCTCTGCTAGGCATAGTTGAGTTCAGGTTTTATTTTGGTATATTGGTCTTCTCCTAGGCAATGGTTGAATTCAAGTTTTCGTTCGTATAACAACCCTCTACTAGGCAATGGTTGAATTCTGATTTTCCTTTGATCCATTCGCCCTCTACTAGGCAATGGTTAAGTTCAGGTTTTCTTTTGGTATATCAGCCTTCTGCTAGGCAATGATCGAATTCAGGTTTTCGTTCATATATCAGCCCTCTGCTAGGGAGTTGCTGAATTCTGATTTTCCTTTGATCCATTGGCCCTCTGCTAGGAAATGGTCAAATGTAGGTTCTCTTTTGGATCGGGATCCTTTACATGGTAATGGTCACCGAGTTTCTATCTTTCGGTTAGGGACCCTTTCCTCGGGATTGGTCATGTCTATCATTAATTTAGTTTGTTTCTTTACTTGCTTTTCTATTTAGTGTTATATTTCCTTTTGAAACTCATACGAAATTAGTGTTTTTATCTTTACTTATCCTTTACTACGATAATATGAATAGTTAAATTTTCTTATTATCTAATAAAATCTAAGTAAAGAGGGTGAAACATATTCTAGCCTTTAAGCCTAGTTTTCCTTACTCTCAAATTTAAATAAATGGAGAAAAAAAGAAAGGAAAAATGAAAAAAAAGCAAATAAGGTTCTCATGAATTCCACCCATGTATCCACACATTTATTCAAGCCTCATCATTTAGGTTAAAAAACAAAATCATAGCATGTCATACATCATCAGTGATTTATAACATGTGCATAAGCATACTCCTCCAACATTTCTTATATTGGTGGAAAAAAAGGAAAAATGAAAAATACAAAAAGAGTATTTTCAATCCATTTCATCATACTATACAACATACACATATTCACATCATGTCATCCATCATACTCCACAACATCATTGAAAACCATTTCAAAGAAAAAAAAGCTAAACGTTAGGAAATTTGAAAAGTCGGCAATGACAATATTTTTGTAAGTCTCACCAATGTTAGGCATTCATGCGATTTTTGTGGACACTTCAAGAGTAAAATCCAAGTTCTCCTTTTTCACATTGAGGCCCTCTGTGAGGCAATGGTCATCAATTTCTTTACATCAAGGCCCTCTACGAGGCAATGGTCATTGATTTCTTTGGTACATCAAGGCCCTCTGCAAAATAATGGTCATTGATTTCTTTGTCACATCGAAGCCCTATGCAAGGCAATGATCATCGATTTCTTTACATCAAGGCCCTATGCGAGGCAATGGTCATTGATTTCTTTGTCACGTCGAGGTCCTCTATGAGGCAATGATCATCGATTTCTTTACATCAAGGTCCTCTCTAAGGCAATAGTCATTGATTTCTTTCCTTTCGATATAAACTCTCTACTCCGAATAGGTCTAATATGTTTTTTCAAAAACTCAGAAAAGAAAATAATAAAACAAAGTGATTTGTCAAATCGAGACCCTCTACAATGTAATGGTCTCCAAATCTTTTGGATATAAACCCTCTCCTTAGGATTGGTCTAATCTTTTTTTCAAAAAGTCAAATTTGCAAAAAAAGATGTGGTTTTTTGGGTCGGGATCCTTTACATGGTAATGATCGTCGAATATTTTGCATATAGACCCTCTCCTCAGGATTGGTCTAATTTGTTTTTTTTTCCAAAAAGTAAAAAAAAAAATTGTGTCGAATCAAAACCCTCTACTTGGTAATAATCACTTAGTTCTTTTCTTTCAGATAAAGACCATCCTTTGGAATGGTCAAGTTTGTATTTAACTCTTTCTTCTTTTGAAACCCGAACAAAATTAGTGTTTCTGTCTTTACTTATCTTTTACTACGACAATATAAAAGTCAAACTTTCATATTATCTAGTCAAATCTAAGTAAAGAGTGGTAGTTGTCAAGATCCAATTTCATCCAGGTGAATAAATTTATTTTTAAAAATAAAAATAAAAAAATGTTTGTCATTTAATGATAAATAAAAAAGGTGAAATTATTTTTTCTTCAAATATTTTCAAACTTTAATTTGAGAAAAAAAAAGCAAAAAAAGAGAGAAATAAAAAAAAAGTAAAAAAAGAAGAAGGAAGAGCCCAATTTATTTTTAATTATCAAACTCCTTCTCATGAGCCCAACAACCCAACCTGTTTTCATCCTCACCCTTTGCTTTTCTACCTTTGTGTGCTTGTTAGAGAAAAGAGTGATATGATTCAAATAATTAGAAGCAATATCTCTCGTAATAATTAAAATCATTATTACTAATGATGATTGATATTATGCTCTGATTTGTTGTGATTTTATTCCCGTAATGTGTTGCTATCATGACCAATTCCTTATTTATATATTGTTCATTACAATTAAGGCTAGGATTACATTGATATTGCAATGTATGAATATAAATACACACTCTGTCATCACATGAAAGAAAAAATTAAAAAAAAAATCTCTATAGTTCTCTAATTCTTTCCCATCACCATTCCCACATGCACATCTCCTTCTTATCTCTCTTTTGATCTTTTGAAAAAAAAAATATTGAAGGAGGTAAAACAAACAAAAAAAGTGAACGAGAGAAAAGGTAGTTGTAATGTTAAGAAAAAGAGAATGAGATTGATAGAGAAGGAAAGGAATTGAAGATTTTGGAAGACTCATTTTTTTCTTTTGATTTGTGAATTCCCAATTTTTATTATATTTTGTTTAATATTGTACATGCTTTTACTTTTACACATAACTTTGACATTTTTTGTTAGGCACATTATTTTCTACTATTTACAATTATTTTACTCCAAAAATCACTAAAAATGTTTTTCTTTTCTTATTTTTTAGTGTCTTTTCAGCCGCTCGTGTCGCATGACACTCATTTTAAAATTTATTTTTTCTAAAAAAATATAAAATATCAAAAGGGCTACCAATGGATTAATATCAAGTATGCTTATTTGGCCAAATAGCTAAAACCAGTAAATGTCTCAATCATATCAAATCATACATATTCACCTAAGTTGCAAAACAAAAGAATCAAGCTAAATTTTTGAGTATGAACAAAACATGAGCAAGTCACTCAAGAAAAACAGGAATGACACATGTTTATCCTTTACCCTTAAGGCTCAAGACTCACAAGGTCAAATTCTTTCACAAAAGATCTAATCATGAAATTCTCAAATCAATTATCAAATCACTAAAATAATCCACTCATATCAACATGTCTTTTATTTTTCCAGAATTATGCTCATCCCAAATACTGAATCAAATCCTAGAAATCCAATGTTAATATGTTTAACTGAAAATAGAGAAATATTTTTGGTGGATTTCTTATGAGACATATTTTTTAAAAAATTCACGAAGTAAAAAGATACTACTTTCACAATTTTCTCAAAAAAGAAATCACAATTTGTTTTAATGTAAACAAAAGCAAAAGAAAAAAAATAGAAAACAAAAAGAGAAAGCAAAAATCCTACCTATAGTTTGTCTCTCCTACACTTATTTCAAAAATTGTCTTTAATGGACTTATTTTGAGGAGAAAACAAAAAATTGTTTGACTTTTAGCTCCATCTGGCCATATGTCAAAATTTATTTTCTTTAATTTTTTCAAGTACAAGTTAGCTTGTACAATTTATTTTCAATTTTATTTTTATAACTAAAAACAACAACACATATTTTTGAAAGTTTTCTAAAATTTTTCTACTTATGCTAAAAACAGAAAATAAATATGCATGCATTTTTAATTTTTTTTTATCAACAATACTATCAAATGAATTTGAATCTAACCTCTTTTCCTGCTTTAACAACCTTTCCTTTTTTTCTCTGCATCCATGTCAACAAATATAACCACTGAAACTTTATTTGCATCATTCATATCAACAAACTTAATGTGTGGAGCGTGTGGCTTCAACTTAGTTTGAGCATCATTAGGTGTATTATGGTGATTAACAAGATCATTATTAATCCTCATAATCTCATATTATAAGCAAAAATTTGAACTTAAAGTAGTAGACTCTACTGCTTAATTATTAACCAAATCAGTTGTAGTAGTAATAGATGCTTCATATGCATCTTCCAATATTGTTATTTGTTCAACTACACTTGGTTCCTCCATTGTATTGTTCTCACAACTTTGCCCGGAAAAAGATAATTTGTACTCATATCATCATTAACATATAAAACTTTATATTCATATTGAGCAACATCATATCCATCAGTAGATATGCCAGTGTGAGAATCTTCAATTTCTTCATCAACATATTCAACAACATCTTTAGTAAAATTGATATGTCCATCAGTAGACATATTAATATGTTCATTAGTAGACATATTAGTATGAGCACCCATGATTGCATCAATATATCCATCAGTAGATATATCACTGTGATATGATTCTAGTGTTGGTTGATCTTAAATTTGAATTGTGTACTCGTTCACATCAATGCTCAATTGTTCCATCCTTTGATTCAATCCCCCTAACATTTTCATTATTTCAGCCCTATGCTCAACTATTGTCTTCATAATCTTTTCTAAAGTGGCCTCCATAGCTTTTTCATTCATTAGCTAGCTTAAATCATCACACTTTTGTTCTGCTCTAATAGCCAAGTTTTGGAAAATTTGAATGAAAATTTTCATTGAATCAATTAACCCTAAAACTGTTTTGAAATTGGTGAAAACAAGCTTCCTTTTGTAGAAGGTGCTTCTATACATAGGTCACTTATGTTTAATGGTGTTGACTACCAGTTTTGGAAAACTTGATTGAAAATTTTCATTGAATCAATTAACCAAGGTATTTGGGATGTAATTGTGAATGAACCTTACACTCCTAAACATGTTGATAACAAGCAGGTTGACAAGCCATGAAATCTATGGGCAGAGGAGGAAAGAAGGCATGCTCAATATGATTGTACAATAAAGAATATCCTCAACTCTTCATTGAACATGGATGAGCTCTTTAGAGTGTCTCAATGCAAAAGTGCAAAAGACATGTGGGATGTGTTTGAAGTCACTCATGAGAGAATTTTTTTTTTTTACATAGGTTAGTGAGCTAACAAACTTAACCCACCAACCCGTGGTGAGTTGAGCCGAGTTGGAAAATTTTTGGCTCACCATTAAGTGACCGGGTTTGGCTCAATAATTTTTAACCCAACTCACGGTGAGCCAACTCGGATGAATAAGGTTGGCTCACTTTAACATGTCTAGTTAGAAATTTAGCTCAAATGATTAAACATTAATCGTTTGTATTAGATCTTGAATTGTCCGATCGGACAATTTAGAAAATGTGTTTTTTATGATTTGTTATAACGTATACATTTAAGTTTATGCATAAATTTGATAATTTTTTGGTTAAAACAATTTTTTGTTGTTCTCTAGATACATACTTGATTATGGTCATGAGTGATCACTTTCACTTCGTGTACTTTGAAGACCAATGTGAATTGTTGTCGAAATTTTATCAAATTTATGATTTTAGACTTCTTCATGAATGTTTTAGTGAATCATGAAAAATATTTCTTCTGAATGGGTAGGGCCTGACGTTGTGATAGTTAAAATTTTGATAATGATCGAGTTTTTTACGAACGTAGTATGAATTGAAGCTAGATGAATGAACGTTGCCTAGTGAAGAGTATGAAAAGAAAATTTTTAAGTTCTTGCAATATGCTCTAGAACACACAATATCTGTGAACAAGACATATTTTTATCCTTGTTTTTGTTGTCTTATTCAAATACGTTAAAACTTGGGCACAATGCGTGATCATTTATTCATCGTTAATATAATTAGGAATTATACAGTTTGGACTTGGCATGGAGACATAATGATAAATATTTCAGTCATACAACTTTGGTGCATATAAGTTTTTTCATTGTTTTCCATTCTTAAATCTTGGAATTGCTACTTTTTAATTTAAACTTAACTATTTTGTTAGGTACTTGGACACAATCATCGTGGACCAAGGTCGGGCTTCTACGTATGGATTTATCGACCCACAAATCGTTCAAAATTCTGGAAACACAACTATGCAAACTATAATATATTTGCAAACATTAATGTGAGTCAAAAAGATAGATGTCCCTTGTGCACTATGTAACATCCTAGCAGAATATTACTTATTTAAAATTAAAAATAAGATAAAAATAAATAAGAGCCGCCTTTATTAAAATTACTTTCCCAAAAATGCGGGAAAATTTTTAACTTTATTTTATAAGCGCCAAAATATAACCAAAAACATATATGCGTTCAACGCTTACAAATAGTAAAACGATTACTAGTAGTTGATTACACAATAATAAGAAATCAATAAAATAAGTCCATGTAAAATTCCCCACGCTGGCCTCTATCCCGCTCTGAGTATCCACATGCTCACTTGCATTAACATTTGCTCCCATGTAATGAGTTACATGATCATCGCCAAACACACACAGATAGAGTGAGCTCAAAATAAAAAATACATTACAAGGTACATTTCAATAACAATTTAAAGACCTAACACTTATCATACACCCCAAACCTCAAACCCAAACATTCACATCTTCCTTTGGACGCCTCCTGATTCTACACCCTTTGATGGTTACGCTGATCGATCTTTGCTGTCACAAATGTCTACTCGCTCCTCCGACTACAGGCCACCACCTATAGTCCACACGTGGGAATGATCTTGTCACGACCACAATCCGTAGCACCAAGTGGAGTTCCCGGATACAAATCACAATTCGTATTTGTCCTAAGACTACCAAACTCATCGGATAACACCGAGGAGGACAATCTTCTGGAACCCATCCGTACGAGCCACGATCTCGCACACTCCACTGGACTTCCAAAACCACCAGGCTACAACCTTGAGTGGCCATGTCTTACCCTAGAGCCATCAAAATGGGTTATAACCCGCGAGCCAACCCGGCTCATCACGGGTTCGGATCGGGTCGGGTTGAAAAAAAATTACAAATTTCAGTACGGGTTAAAAATGAACTCGATCCACTAAGAACTCGGCTCATTCAGGTTGAACCCGTGATGAGCTGAGTTGGCTCATCAACCCGTCAATAAATTTTAAATATTAAATTAATATATATATATATATATATATATATATATATTATATAATATATATATATATGTATATATGTATATAAATATATATTATATATTATATATATATATATATTATATATTATATTTTATATATATATATATATATATATATATTATATACATCTATATTATATATATATAATATATATATATATATATATATATATATATATATATATATATATATATATATATATATATATATATTTTGTAGATGGATAAAGAAGATGCTCTAAGAGATGAAAATGTTGTGGATTTATTTATTCAAGATTCTAATACTATAGTTTGATAAGTGATAATAATGATTTGATGTTAGATAGTAATTTATACTTTTGTGATTTTGGTTTGTATTTGTAGTTTAACATAATTTGGGATTTTATTTGGATTATATTGAAGTTTATTTAGATTTTAATCAGAATTATAATTTAGTTTTCTTGAGATTGAAGAAAAAATATTGTGTTTTCTTTTTTAGTTAAGTGAGCCAGTGAGCCAGCTCGTTTAACCCGCCAACCCGTGGTGGGTCGGGTCGGGTTCTAATTTTTTTTGGCTCGCTAATAAGTGAGCCGGGTTGGGTGGACCCACTAAGTGGCCAACCCGTCGCGGACCGAGCCGGGTTAGGTCGGGTGACCCATTTTGACAGCTCTATGTTACCCCAATACAAGCTACACTCTTAAATGGACCCCCAACAAAGTAGTGCCTCGAGACCTTCGTCTAAAGCCATGTAGAATCCTCCTCGCAGTCTAACTCTGCACCCGAAACCACCAAGCGTAAAACCCACGTCGCTAGACTAACTCGTGTTCCAGACCGCCTGACATTACACTTGGCGCCACCGGGCGCCAGCCCACTAGATTTTGGTCTAGGCCCAGTTCTACAACCACCGTCTGGCAGGACCACTTCCGTCGCCAATCGCTAGCTCTCGGGTTTTACTCTAGAGTTCACTTTATGACCTATCTCCTAGCGAGTTTACACCGTTCCTTTAGAGGCCATACCAGTAACTGGTAATTTACTAGTTTTTGGCAATCTAGAATAGGTTCCAATGAACCTATTTACACAAGATACTCAGTTCATGCAAAGCATGCATCTATGACAAATAAATACACTTTCATATCATTAAGTTGAATTGAAGTACACAATATCACATGGTCATACATAAAACACAAACATATCCTTGCTTTCATACATCCCGGAGAATCACAATAAATCCACATAAAACCATCAAAACAAAGTGTTATACCAAACACAAAATCCTGGACAACCACACAATATACAAACCAGAAAGAACACATAACCATTGCCCCAAAATATTGCACGGGCAATAAAATAGTAATAATGATAATAATAAAAACAAAACCAATAACAATAATAATAATAATAATAAAACGAAACAATAAAAATAAAAATAATAATAATGAAAATAATAATAAAATAAAATAAAACAATAATACTAATAAGATAAAATAATAAGATAAAATGATAATAATAATAATAAACTAATAATAATAATAATAATAATAATACAATAAAGCAATAATAATAAAACAATGATAATGATAATAAAATCAGAAATAAAATAAAACAATGATATTAATAACAATAATAATAAAATAAAATAATAATAATAACTGTAAAATAAAATAAAATTAATAATAATAATAATTATAATAATAATAGTAAAAATAATGATAATAATAATAATAATAGTAAAATAAAATAAAATAAAAATAATAACAATAAATAATAATAATAATAATAGTAAAAAAAATAAAAATAAAAAATAAAAAATAAAAAATAATCGTAATAATAATAATAGTAATAATAATAATAATAATAATAATAATAATAATAATAATAATAATAATAATAATAATAATAATAATAATAATAATAATAATAATAATAATAATAATAAGTGTGGCGTATTTAGAAAAAAAAACTCTAAATGCAAGTCAAAAAGAAAAATCATAATAATTATAGTAGTGATGGAGTCACAAAGAGAACTCAATAAAATAGATAAATAATAATAATAGTAAAATAAAATAAAAATAAAAATAAAAATAATCATAATAATAGTAATAATAATATTAATAATAATAATAAGTGTGGCGTATTTAGAAGAAAACTCTAAACATCACATCAAGCGAAAAAAAAGAATCATAATAATCATAGTAGTGATGAGGTCACAAAGAGAACTCAATACAATGGAAACCACAAACATACACATACTTTCTCTAAAATCATATACAATAAACATCACGAGGTTAAACAATAAAATAATTTGGTTCAAGAGAAGGCTTTCATACATCAATATATAACGCAATTGCATATAATATCATTAAAACAGGAAATGGCATCTCCCTTAACCTGGTTTCCTTGTTCCAAGACTTCTTCTAAGCTTCCCACTTGATCCAGAATCGCTATAACTTCAAGTCCTCTCCTAGCCTTTGTAGAAAACTCTTCACACTCTCCTTTGTCACATTTTAGTACTCTCCAAACTCTCCTCCAATAGCCCATACCAAAGAGGCATCCTTACAACCCCACAACTCTCCTTCCTCTCACCATTATTACCCCAATAATGGCCCTTTACACACCAAAACGAAAATATCATTTAAGTCCATTAACTTGTGAGTTCATTGCAATGTAACTAGTCATTCCATGCCTTTTTGGCTTCTTTGACGGCTATTAGGATTTTTAGGTTCTCCTTAGCATAGCAAAACCAAAAAAATATAATAGAACATGAACAAGTCAAAGCTAATTTGCATTAGCCCATGTTCGAGCCACATCCTCCCAATTGACCAATCAACCAATACATGTTTCGTGAAAATTCATACTCATCTATAATTATATTATCACGCTCTTTGTTCTAGCATCCAAGCGGAATAATAAAATAATTGAATTAATTCAATAATGGCATACATAGGACTCAAACTTAAGTCCTCTCACATAACCAAGTACTCTAAATCACTTGAGCTAATATTATTCCTTATCTTCTCTCTCCACATTAATAAACTTAGGGATTCTCTCTCTCTCTCTCTCATTTATTACTATAAAGATCCCACTACACGCATTTATATTAAATAAATAATTATTTATTTATTTATTTAATTTTCTCAGGTCTTACACACTACATTGATGGATAAGTCTTGCTAAATTTAATATTTTATGAAGTAATGCCAATTATTCGTCTAACTATTTATGATTCATGGCAGGGCCTATTGGCAACTAATGATCATCATTCCAAATAATGTATAGTTGTCTGATTTTGTTCTCTGCATAGGAAGATGAAAACTGATTTGAGAACCTTTCTCCAAGAGTAAGTGTTACTTTGTTTATGTCATCTAATTAGTATATATTACTACTAACATATGTTTCCAATTGATGAGTGCGTATTTTTGCTCTCATTTAATGTTTAATTCTGGATTTTTAATTGAATTTTGTTCTTAAAAGATTGATTTAATTGGAATTTCTTATAATTGGGTTTATTGAGCATGAGATACAAAAAGATGTTAAAAATAACTTTTAGTTGCATAAATGTTCTTTTGATATTTTGAGTTGTATTAGTGCAGTTGTAGCTAACTTGAGCTCATGGAAGTGTGAAAATAAATTGCTTAAACCTTCATGACACCTTAAAGATAAATCCAAGATCACAAAAATCCAAGCCAAGCATTGCATGAAGACGACAAGAAAAGCTTGAAAAAGTGAAGAAGTTTGGCTAAGCCAAGAAGAGGGAACATGCAACAAAAATTGGACCTTGCGGTTTTCTCCATCTTTTTCTAGAAGAAGGTCTTTGATAATTCATAAATATTTATGATAAAAGATAATTGGGGAAAATATATCTATAGATATTTTATTTGATATTTTTATATAATTATCATATTTAATTATATCATAAAATATCAAAAGATAATAACTACCAAATCTTTTTAAATAGGGCAAGATCTTCTTGAATCTTTTTAGATCTCCACGACAAAAAAATATATCTTGGAGACATTGGATTATTTAGAAGATAATGGGAGAAGATTACAAGAGGGGCAGAATTGGAAATTGAACAGAAATTAAGTTGATGATTAATTAATTAAAGATTTTTTATTAATTATCTTTGATATATCTCAAATTATCAACAAAGAAAATCTTCCAAATATTTTAGAAAATGATAAAATCTGTTAACTATTTAAGAGATATTATATTAAAAGATAAAAGATTTCAGCAATAGAAAATATAAGATTCAAGTCCAATCACGGCCTATATAAAGATACCAAGGGGAAGTAGAAAAAATGCTCGGGACTTTAGAGTTTAGGAACCCTAAGGGGTGGCCTAATTGTTTTTCCTTTCCCTCTCTCTATTCTTCTTTTATTTTTATATAACTTTTGCATTCCATGGAATGCTAAACTTTTCGGGTTGGTTCCATTGTAATTTCATTATGGATTCTAAGGTTACAATGAAATAATTTCTTTGTTCTTTTTATTATTATTGTGGTTTTTATTCATTTATGTCTTTTGTCTTTGAATCACGTTAAAAGTAATGATTTTTACATACTAGCTAATTAGCGAAGTGTTTCAATCTATATACATGCAAATCACATGAGTTGAATGGTTTTTAAATTTAATTGAGACTTTACTTTGATTTTATTTAGAAACTTTCATGTGATTAAATGAGTTTTTACCAATAATTGAGACTTTACTTTGATTAAAGGTATTTACTCTAACTAAAATTAGTCAAGACTTTACTTTGATTAATTAAGCTTTTTATTTGGTGAGGAGATAAAAGAATAGACATGATTAGACAGTAAAATTTTTTTGAGATTGTACTTTGGTTGAATTTACTATGGATAATCTAAAAGTTCTAACTTTTAATTGAGATTGTACTTTGGTTAAAAGTGAGAACGACAACAAATTAATTGAGACTTTACATTAATTAATTTGCAAATTTAGAACAATAATTAATTGAGCAATAATCTTTAGATAACTGATGATGAATCTATTTTGAAAAAGTAGTGGAGTCAACCTATTTTCTTTACTATTGTTTGTATTTCTTTTTATCTTTTAAATTTTATTCCTTTCTTTGTTTATCTTAATCCTCTTATATTTTATTTTATTTGACTAACTCTTTTGTATAGTTTTTATAAGAACTAATTCGTTAAAAAACAATTTCGTGTTCGTTGGGAGACCACTTTAGGTTACTTTACCCTTTTTATTTTATTGACTACTTTCTTAACTGTAACATCCCTAAGGAATATTACTTAATTAAATAAATAATTAAACACGCGCTAAAAGTTGTAAGAAAGTAGTCATAAATACTTTACAATTTTCAAGAATCCATAATCATAAAATAAAACATAGTCAAGTATGCCTAGCTCTAATCCCAGCTAGCCCTCACTCCGTCGCCTGAGCATCCTGAGCATCACCTGTATCCACATCTGCTCCCGTGTAACGAATCACACGATCATCGCCATACACAAACAGAAAGGGTGAGTTGAGAAAATAAAAATAACATATATGCATATATATAATAACATTAGATAAATCATATACCCATTTACTTCCACCTACGTAGTTCTTGGCCAAGACCTTAACCTCAAGGCTTTTCAGCCTTCAAAGCACACAAATGATTAGCCTTGGACTCGGGAATATGATGCTCACACGAACCTGCCCGCTCGTGGTCTTGCCTCTATGAACCTCCCCGCTTGTAGTCTTGCTCTATGAACCTCCCCGCTCGTAGTCCTGCTCTACGGACCTACCCGCCCGTAGTCCAACACATGTGATCCACCAGCCCCATACCTCCCCGCACGTGGCATCTCTCAAACGTGAGCACAGAACATACGAACCTACCTCGCTTGTATCCTTATGCGAGAGTATCTGGATATAAACCTCCCCGCTCATACCATCACATGTTAAACACCATCCATGAACCTACTCGCTCATGGCACAACATCTTCCGATCCAAGTATAGCAGTATCACTTAAAAGCAATGCACACAAGTCATAGTCTGTTGGGTTTTCCGCCCGGCACAACACCAAGTGCCGCCAGGCTAAATCGACCCAAACCGCCTGGTGGTACCTTCCCACCGCCAGGCGCCCGCGCTCGTCCAACCCCACTATTTTTCAATCACCGCCTGGCGGAGCACCCCTTGCCGCCAGGCGCTACGCGGTACAAGGACCTCTGACGATAGTCCCATCGCCTAGCGCACCTACCCGTGCCGCCAGGCACTGTATCAGTAGCAGAACTCCCCTGGCTTTTAGCTCCTCATTTAGTCTGATCTGCTGTATGACCCAATTCCAAGCGCCCAAGTAAAGGCTCCTCTATGGAATCCACATTATGGTTAGTCTACAACTATCATAAGTATCAAGTACTTAAACTTTACAATGGTCAATCCATCTATTCAAGTTTTCACAATACATGAGCATTATCATAGTACAAAAACTTCATCCATACCTATGAACACATCCAACAATTCAATACCTTCAATCACACCCCCAATTATACTACACTGTAACCAGAACTTTCCTTTCAATAGTCTTAGAATATCTTTCCCATAATTCCTCATGGATAGCCATTCATAACCACATTTTTCCTCCAGTACATATAACTATAGCTCTATGCAATATTACATAACCAATTATCATCCACTATTGAATATAATCACAAATGTTACCTAAAATCAGTAAGTCATAATCAACACTTATCCAGTCACACGTAAACGAATGCTATGCTTCCAAAACATGATCTATTAACTAAAATTTCCCTTCTCCCTTTCTTCCCTTAACATCCCAACCAACACCATAAACTAGTTAGACTTTCAACCTATTACCATCCACATAATTAATCAACATAGTACATTTCCCTTTTCTATGTTACCAAATCATTTTAAAACCACTCACACTCCAAAGCTCCTCCCTCAGTTTCTGCTACCTGAATTTCATAGAACAACCCCTGGCCTTGCTATCGCCTGGCGGCGCTTTGCTTGCCGCCAGGCGAGGTATCAGTGCCTGCATAAACCAGGCTTCTTCATACCTGCGACAGATTTCAACCCCTTTTTCTAGTATTCATTCCCATCACTTACATTCACCAAGATACGACAATACCTATATAATGGACTAGTTTTTTATCTTTACTCTCTTGAATGACCCAATTCAATTCATGCACAATATATCTAGAACTTTGCCATACCCCAAATTTCAATTGATTTCAGACCAACAAGGTATTCAATAGAAGCTACACACATCAATTTCGGAAACCATATTGATTCCCATACAAACAACATTAAAACCACCAAACAGAACACGAATAGTGTCGTGCCGTCTGGCAGAAATTCATCGCTGCCAGGCAGTTCAAGCCAAAATAAGAACAACGACCATCTCTGATGTGCCACTTGGCGGTAGGGATTGATCTGCCAGGCGGTTTCTAGGAAAAACCTAGAAATCTCAATGAAACAGTGCCGAAAATAGATGAAAAGCATGCAGTTTCAATCAAGCAATGCACAGTATAGGGTTCACGACTAAAAACACGCAAAACAACTCCCCTTAGCTGGAATTCCCGCTCCAATTGGGATTCTCACTCTCCTTTCACACCTTCCCCTTACCTGGAATTCCCGCTCCAATTGGGATTCTCACTCTCCTTTCACACCTTCTTCCCTTTGCTAAAAAGAAGCACTTCAACTATTCTCTCCTTGGCCTCTTTCACGAACCAGAATCACCCCTTCCTTCTCTCCATTAGCTGATAGGTTTCCAAACCCTTTCATATTCATGCCAAAATAAATTGGCGAAAAGAGGATGAATTTGTCCTTAGCAAGGTTTGAACTCACAACCCTTCAATTACAAAGCAAGTGCACAACCAAATCAACCAACTCATATTCGTGATAATACCTCTAATTCTAAGGTTATGTTATCTCGTCTCGCATCCAAATATATAGCATAAAAATTCATAAATTAAATAACATATAAATGGCATGCATAAGACTCGAACCCAAGTCTTCACACACAATCAAAGTACTCTCAACCACTTGAGCTAACACTTTTCCACATCATAACAATCCGCATTAAATACTTTAAACGCTTCTATTACCCGCAATTATTAAATAATTATTTAATAAACTATTTAAATTATCTCGGGTCTTACATTAACAATACTGAAGTTGCTATAGATAAGTAGTATCAGTTTGATCGCTTCATGACACCGTTATCACCAATTTAATTAGAGTTGTCGATAAGTCCGGATCAATGCAAATTCAAGTAATATTTCCAAATGTTGGAAGTCTTGTAATCTATAAGTTATTAATTTTGACAAGACAACTTATTACCTTAATGTGTGATTAATTTGTTTGTCGTGTCTAATGTAACAAGCAAAAAGATTCATTCGAATGTGGCTATTACGTCACGTCATGGATGAAAACAATCATTCGAGCTGGAATTAGAAAACATTGGTCAAAGGTAATAATATATACATTTCGTGTATTAGAAATCATATCAAACTTTAAATATTAATATCCATGTATAATGAACTAGTGTAAGTTTTTCAGGGGTTCAAGAATTCATCACCTCTAACGAACGAGACAAAGTTGAAAATAAGTCAGGAGTGGGCAATGCATCTACTTAAACTATGGAGTTAGGTTTAGACTTAACATATTAGTAATTTTGATTGAAAAAAGTTTAGGTTTAGGTTTTTGATGAATGATTAAGTTAGTTCCTTTTAACAATTGTGAATATGGTGAAAGTTGTTTAAGAAAGTATAGTGAAGATTCTCAGGGGACATTAAGATAACAAGCTATCTAGATGTGAATGTGCATTTCAAAAGACTCTAGAGAAGAAGAGAAATGGATTGATTCAAAAATAAAGACATAGTAATGCATAAGCCATAAAAGCCGAATTGAAAGAAGAAGAAATAAAGCATGAAAATGGAAAGGCAAGGAATGAAAGATATGAGTGAAGCAAGCTACTACAAGGCTAGGCAAAATCCATGGAGCCTTGGAGATGAGTGGATGGGTGTTTCCACTTGAGTCTAGCAGCTTAAAAGTCTAACTCCCAAATGAGGATACTCTCATAAAGGTTGAACACAAGGTGTATAATAAATTCCAAAATGATCAACCCTTTTACAAGTAGTAGAGTACTCATTATATAGAAATGCTTAGGGTTCTTTAAGCAAAAACACATAAGGTCCAAAAGGATTACAAAGCAAATAATAAACCCTACAATCTAGAAGGTAGGTTAAATGGTGAACATTAAGGCCTTCTAGAGAGGATTCTCGACCAAGGCATGTAGTCACATGTTCTAGACATTTCTAGAACTCTTCAAGGGGGATTCTCGACCAAGTCATGTAGTCCCTCGTTCTAGATGTTTCTAGAATGCTTTTCTCCTTCTCTCTCTTCAACATGTTCTCTTCATTTGCGCCAACTATGCTATCCATTTGTGCCACCTCCTTTAAGATTTCGAGTGTCTTACAAAACAAGTAAATATGGATTAACATGTTGGCTTAAGTTAAGTTAATATTGAGTCAACAAGTCAACCCTAGGTCAAGGTCAACGAGTCAACTAATAGGATTCAAATAAGCCAACTTTATGGAAATAAAACTAAGGAAATGCTAAACAAAGATGGAAAAGCCTCCCTTTTTGTCATGCTTCTTGTAACACTCCTTGGATGGCTTCCATTGTGCTTGGTGTGGTGCTCATGCCTTCATCATCCTTCTTTCTTGGAGATAATTCGACCACAAATTCTTAAACCCTACATCAAAAGAAGAAAGATCACACACATTAAAATAGTTACTTACGTTATAGCTTAGGGGTAAGTCTAACTCATATGAATTATTGTTGATCTTGCTAATGACTTGGAAAGGCCTATCCCTTCTTGGAAGAAGCTTGGACTTTCTTTGTGTATGGAACCTTTCCTTCCTCAAGTGAAGCCAAACCCAATCTTCTTCCTTGAAGATGACTTCTTTCCTCCCTTTGTTTTCATCCTCTTAATGTTTCTGCACCCTTCTTTCAATGGTTTCCTTGACTTGCGCATGCAAGTCTTGGATCATCTTAGCTTTTGTTTCCCCATCTTGGCAAATCCATGCCTCATGAGTGGGGAGAGGAAGAAGATCTAAGGGTGTCAAGGGGTTGAATCCATAGAAAACCTCAAAAGGAGAGTAGAAAGTAGTGGAGTGCACTACCTTATTGTATGCAAACTCTGTGAGGAAGAAGTTCTTCCACCTCCCTAATGTTTTGGACTATCATGCACCTTAACTTTTGTCCCAAAGTTCTATTCACCACCTCAGTTTGGCCATCACTTTGGGGGTGACAAGTTGTAGAAAAGAGAAGCTTGTTTCCAAGTTTCCCCCACAATGTCCTCCTAAAGTGGCTCAAGAACTTGGTATCCCTATCACTCACAATAGTTCTAGGTATGCCATGTAGTCTTACAACTTCCTTAAAGAAGAGATTTTCAATGTAAGTTTTATCATCAACTTTGTTGCATGGGATGAAATGGGACATTTTTCAAAATCTATCCACAACCATAAAGATGTTACCCTTTCTTGTCCTTGGGAGTCCTAGAACCAAATCCATTGAAATGCCAACCCAAAACGTGGAAGGGATGGGTAAAAGAGTGTAAAGACCATGAGGTTGGACTCTAGACTTTGCTTTCATGCATGCTATGCAACATTTGCAATGTTTATCTACATGTTTCCTCATGTGGGGCCAATAGAAATGTTACTTGAAGACTTCCAAAGTCTTATTAGGCCCAAAATGTCCCATCAAACCTCCCTCGTGGGCTTTTGATGGCAAACCCCTAGCCAAGGAACTCACCACAAGAGCCAAGGCAAGAAGGATCCAAGAAGATTGGGCTTCGATTAAGCTAAATAGGCCCAAATTATTGTTTACATGGTCTAAGGAAGTCATGAAGACCTAGTCTAGGATTCATTGTAATTATTTAAATGATATTCGGGCCTTGTATTTTGGGCCAAGTAGTATAGGAAATTTTATTTTGGACTTTGTATAATAGGTTAAAATAGAATAGGAAAGTGGGTCAACCAAAGTCAACTTGGGTCACAACCCAAGGTTGACTAAAAGGTAGTGCATATGATGATCATAGAATAAGTCTTGAAACTTGATGAGCAAGGCTTGAGTGGCATGTGTCACTCTCCTAAAGGAGCGAATTTTCTGGAATTAGTGGCCATGTGTCATTCCATGAGTGGAGAGGATTCTCTCATGTAGTAGCCACATGTCCACCTCTCATTGAAGAGGATTTCTAGCTTACTTTGAAAGTTTTCCAAGATGACATTTGGGGTTTACTCATCTAGGTTTAAGATAACTTGTCCCTATAAATAGAGGTCACTACTAATGTATTTTCTAGCTTGAATTTAAGAAATGAAATGTTGCCAAAATTGGTGCACCTTTCTTGTTTGAGCTCACTTTAGAGTGGAATTCTCTCTAGAATCACTCTAGATTCCTTCTTTAGAATTGGCCTCACCTCCGTTAGTAAAACGTTCACTAAAAACCACACCACACCATCAAAATGAGACACTTTTCTTTCCCATCCCTTAGCTTCAACACAACCTCCCATCATCCATGGAGTTTCCACCTTGCATTTTCATGGAATCCTTTGAGGAAGGCCATCAACTTCTCTATGAGTGATGTTGTTAAGAAACCATGGGGTAAGCAAAGCCTCTTACCTTTGAAAAGGTATTGATTGAGGAGATAAAAGTCCTTGCTAGCCCCTAGGTGGCACTCACTAAAAATAGAAGAGAAATCCACATCATTTGCATATTATTCAAAGTTAAGAAATTTTGTTTCAAGCATGGAAAAGAGGAAATGCCTTCCTAAAAGCGCATCTACAACTATGTTAGCCTTTTCTTGTTTGTGTTTGATCACATAGGGGAATTGTTCAAGAAGCTCTACCCACCTTGCATGCCTCTTGTTTAACTTGCCTTGACCATTCAAAAACTTGAGGGATTCATGATCACTAAGGACCACAAATTCCTTAGAAAGAAGATAGTATTTCCAAGTTTGCAAAGTTCTAACAAGAGCATTAAGCTCTTTGTCATAAGTGGAGTAGTTGATGTGACTCCCTTTAAGCTTCTCACTACAATAAGCTATGGGTTGTCCTTCTTGGAGAAGCACGACCCCAATACCCATATTGGACGCATCACACTCAATTTCAAAAGTTTTGGCAAAGTTAGGGAGGGTTAGGAGTGGTGCATTGATCAATTTTTCTTTCAAAGTTTCAAAAGTTTTTGTTTGATCAACTCCCCACTTGAAGTCCACACCTTTCTTAACCAATTCACTCAAATGGGAGGCTATGGTGTTAAAATTGCACAAACCTCCTATAAAAGCTAGCTAACCCATGGAAAGACCTAAGCTCTCTCACATTCTTTGGTGTAGCCCTTTCTTTTATGGCCACCACTTTTTCTTGGTCCAGTTGGACCCCATGTTGACTAATCTTAAACCCTAAGAAGATCACATGATCCATCCCAAAAATGCATTTCTCAACGCTAGCATACAAGGACTCCTTCCTTAGGGTCTCTAGTACATTTCTCAAATGATGTTAATGGTCTTCTTTAAACAAGCTAAAGATGAGGATGTAATTAAAGTAGACCACTACAAACTTGCCTAAGAACTCTCTAAGCACATGATGATGAGTGAATGTGCACATGCGTGAATGTGATATAGGAAGGTGCAAAAGAAGTGAGGGAAGGGTGATTACATAAGAGTAAAAAGAAGACATAAGGCTTATCTCTTCATCAATGAAGAGAATCTTTGCATTAATTAAATGTTATCATGATTTGGAATAAGTGTGTAAGGTTGCTTATAAAAGGATGGAATGAAAGAGAAAAATGTAGAAAGAGTGAAAGGAAATGTGAGTTATGTGAGAAATGAATCTTTACCTTTATTTATGCATTGCCCTATTTATTTTTATTGTATTTATCTTCAGTTATGCACTAGTCCCATTTCTTTATTTTATTTAGTTTCTCTTGATTTATGCACTGTCCTGTTTATTTATTTTCTTTAATGTATTTCCAGTTACACACTGGTCTTGTTTATTTATTTCATTTAATATATCTCTAGTTACACACTGGTCCTATTTAATTTATATCTTTGTTATTATATTTGTTTATAACATTCCAATCCATATCTAGTTATTTATTTAAAGTTCTTGCGTTGATTCTTATTTTATCATTATTTTATACTTCAAAAAATATAAAAAATAAAGTAAAAGTAAATATTATTTTATTTAGTGAGCTTGGATAAAAGAAAATTACATATATATTTTATTGTTATTTTATATTCTTTGTGTATAGTTTATATAATGACACAATTTGATAGTCATCACATTTTATGACCTTCAAAAACATCCAAGACTATGTTAGTTAAGAAATAGTTAATTCTGATTTCAATAAGTTGAGATCAAACAAATGAGAGTGTTTGTATTTGGGAAGACATAGTTTGGTACACTACGGGATGAAAGGCAGGGACCATGGTGGGGTATAAGGAAGTTTTACCAAGTGAGTGAATATTTGGATAGTTGAGAATAACATATTGGACTAGGATATTCATAGTGGATCATCAAAAGTGGAATATGGATCCATATGTCTGATAAGATGAATTTGAGTTTTGTGGTTGTTGGTCAAATTCTAGGTTCCTAATGTTTGTATTGTTTGTTGAGTTTATAAGATTAATATTTAAGGCTTATAAAGACCTCACTCTTTCACATTTTTTTCTTTCATATGTATTTGTTGTACGACTAGAGAGGAACCTGCTTAGTGAGAGTTATTCAAGAAATTTGGAGAATCTTCTGAAGATTAACTCGTGGATAATTTATATTAATATCTTTAAGAGATATTAAAAATATAGATAATCTTATATTCTAATGTAGAACTCTTAATATTATACAAAATACATATTTTTGTAATATTTCATGAACAATTACAGAGATGTGAACTATTGACATATATAAATATGGATATGAAGTTATGCTATTGTTAGTGTCCTCTCAAAGAAAATCTTATGTAAAAAAGAAAAATGTATTCCATCTTTTATCAAATAATAACTATTTACATAGTAGTCGGGTCGTCACACTTGCACTACTCACAATCAAAGAGAAATAAAAGCAAAATGCATTTATGTGTGGTTAACTAAGAGAAAGAAAGAAAGGTTGGACCACATAGAGAAAAGAAGAGGCAATTGTCAAATCATCCACTACCAAGCTATAAGAAAAGAAAGAAAAAGAAAACCTAGTGGAAACATGTGATATTCGTTAGTAAAGCATGGAAGAAAACAACACTACACTACCCACTTCCTAACATTGCAACAATATATGAAGAGAAAAGAAATTTGATGTGTGTGGCCTCACGTACCTAAAATAAGAAAAACAATAATTCATATGGCCATTCATCTCTTAAAATTCACATAGATTGATCAACAAGAGAAGAAGAAGAATGAAAACAAAGTCTAGCTTCATTTATCAGTCATCAACAAATAAAGAAATGAAAAAAAAAAATCTAGCTTCCCCTACCTGGATTTTGCAAGCTCTCCATTCACGTTTTTCTTCTCATCTTCCACCTCCACGGTTTCTCTGTATCCCCTCCCTTTGTTGTTTATCTCTTCCTTCTTCTTCCCCACACTCTCCCTTCCCAAACCCTAGAAGATCAACTAAAATAAATCCCCTGCCTTATTTTCGATTACAATGATTTAAAAGAGAATAAAAACCATAAGATCTTGAAGAAAATAACCTTGGTTGTTTTTAATCTATCTAATAATGTGGTAGCAACAACAAATAAGAAAAGAGAAGGAAGAAAAATAAATAAATAACAGAACGAACACTACATCCATGTGACCAACACAAAAAGTAAGAGAGAGAGAAAAATAAATAAAGGCATCCCAATCTGCCTGCCAAGTTCGAACCTGTTGCACAGATACTAACATATACACCAACCATTAAGCAATATGTTTTCTCATTATGATATGCACACCCCAAATTTAAAAACACATATCTTCCACATAATATAACAAAATAACATAATAAAATTAAATACTACAATAACTTAAATTACTTGAATAATTTTTCCCATATATCATAATTAAATTAAATAATATATCAACTGAAATAAATCAATTAATTGTTTTCATGCTTTTATCTTTATTCTAACTTTTTTCCCAAATCTTACACCATACTACTCATCTTAGGTCATTAGGGTTAGAGCACCCCTTCTAGTCTCGAAAGCAATCAAACACCACTATAGCCTTTCTCCTTGCTTGAGTCATATAGTTTAGAGGAGTCATCATCTCATCACATCAAAACCACAATATGTGCACCACATTTCCACCACCATCAAGCTTCTGCAAACCACCACCATTCGGGAAGTTGCATCTTGCTTGAGTCATACAGCTTGGAAAAACTTTACCCATAATCTTTCCTCATTATTTCCTTCTTTTTTTTCTTTTTCTTGTTTTGTATTTACATCTTCTATAATATCTATATCTACTTTTTTATTTACATCATCATTCTCTCATTCACCTTTAAACTCATTCTCCACTTCCTTTTCATTCTCCACGAATAAAAGAGATTTCTCATGAAGAAACATAAATATTTGAGGACAAAATCTTTTGAAAATGGAGGTGATGATGGGATACCCCCTAGCCATGACCAAGCACATAAAAAAAGAGTGAGAATCATCTATGGTAGGTGGGCCAAGCTCTTATCATCATGGGCCATTAGTGAGTTCTTAGTATATTAGGTTTATTTTTGGCCTTATATTATGGGCCTAGTAGTATAGGATCTTCTTTTGGGTCTTGTATTTGGGCTTTGGGTTGTATTGTAGGGTTTTGGGCCTTAGGAGATGGGCCCTAAGGAGACACATGACTATAGGGTAAAAACCCGAGCTTGGGGCATAAACCTTATAGAAGCTTGTGGGCCCTTGGCTAGAGTGGTCTCTGAGTTGTTTTCTTTTGTGAGACACATGCTCTTGCCATATGGCATGCTCCTAATGGAGAGAATTTCTCCTTAATAATGGCCATGTGTCATGCTCTTAATGGAGAGAATTTCTCCTTAGTAGTGGTCATGTGTCATGTTCTAATGGAAAGTATTTTTCCTTGGTCTCCAAGTTAGAGTATTAGGATTTTTGCTTTTACAATTTGGAGACACCTTTGGAGTTAGCTTGCTTATAGGGGTGTCAAAGTGAGTCAACCTAACTTACACAGGTTGGCCACCACAAGTTAGGTTAAAAATGGGTGAGCCCAACCCGACTCACTTTTTGGTGAGCCAGAAATTTTACAACCCGGCTTAACCCACCCCGAGTTGATGCGTTAAGGGGCTTGGCTCACTAATCCATATAAAAATAAAATATTTTTTTAATCATTTTCATATATTCAAATTTGTAGGATGGAAATATTTTTTTCCTTTTTCCAATATTGAAATTTGCAGGATCTCTAATATATCAAGAAATACAAACAAATACAATGAAATCAGATTTTACTTTCCTAGTTTAAAGATTAAAAAAATAGGTTTTTTAAAATATAAGTGGATTGTGGGTTAAGTGAGCCCAACCCAACTTAACTCGCATAACCCATGGGTTAAGTGAGCTTAACCTGTAAGACCCGTGAAATTTAAATAATTAAATAAATAATTATTTAATAAATGCGGGTAGGAGAAGCCTTTATGGCATTAAATGTTAACCTTTATGATGTGGAAAAGTACTAGCTCATGTGGTTGAGAGTACTTTGATTGTGTGAGAGGACTTGGGTTCGAGTCCTATGTATGTCAATTGTGTGTTGAACCTAAAAAGAGTGGGTGAGTCTGATTGGATGGAGACAAGGGCTTGAAATCAAATTGGAATCATAAAGGGGTTTTGAAAGAGCAATTGAGCAAGAAATATTCAGGTTAGGGGAGCTTTCTTTCGTTTCTTTTACAGTTGTTTGAGGCATTAACGTGGCTTACTCGTGTTGTGTATATATGTTGATGCCTGCACAATTGATGTTGTGATTTGTTTTGCTTGAGTTTTGTTCATGGTGCGATTTGCATTGTTGCATGTTTTCTATTAATCTCGCGTGCGTGAGGTTTTACGGTGGTGTGTGAATATTTCTGTCTAGAAGAGTTACTCCTATTCCCGTTGTAGGATTAATGTCATGAATATGGGTTCACGCCTATTGTTGCGTCTTCTAGCACACATGGTGCCACTTTATCTGCTTGTATTTTCTTTTCCTTATCTTGTCTCGGTCACGGGTGGAAGATCCTTTGTCTATATTGAATGGGTTGTTTCTTTTGCTTGGTTCACATTGGGAGTGCTATTCTATTTGTTCATATTAGTTTGTCTGGCACCACATTAGGATGATTTAGGGGAGGGCTTATGGGTTGAAGAGACTGTCAATTACGTGTTTAGTTGGGCTTGTTTTCTCCTGGAGTCTTGACAGTGGGAATCATTAGTGTGGTTTTCTTCTTCTTTCTGCAGACATGAATGAATTGGTGGAAAACCCATGGCATGTATAGAAGGGTTTCTATTTTGGTTAAGGTGTAACCACACGTTTTTCTAGGGCCATATTATTTCCTCTGTTTTGGGTTTCATTAGTATAATACACCACATGCATTTTAGTTCATTATTCATTTATGTTTGGTGCAGACACTAAATGCTTATTCAAACTTTCCATTTAGTAATATCTTTAAACTTTGATTGGACAATATGTACAGGAAGAAGAAGTGCAAGGTCTCATGCATTGGTTATCTATTTTAGTCGTGGGTCCCTTTTTAACCAAGTAATGATGATGCTTGAAGGAGAGATAATTTATGTGTTGACTTTTCTCATTGGCTTATTTTTACGTGTTGGAGTTTGGCTTCTCTCTTGGTTTTATATCACAATTTGGTTTCATCTATGCATTAATGTTTTTATGAGTGAAAACCATGGGCCACGGTAATTGCTTTTCTTTTCCTTCCATGCTTATCACTTTCACTTTCACGTAAATACTTTTTTTTAAATGTTTAGTATACTTTTCTCTCTTTTATTTTATGCTCACGGTGCAAACCATATATACTTAGAAGTTTTAGTTATTTTATTCATTCTTTTCTCTTTCGTTAGTGAGCCATGCTTTAGGACCCTTAGATGGTAAAGAAAAGTCATACAAAATTTATGATTTGTGGTGGGGTCGGGGGCACTAATTAGAGTATATTCATCTTAGGCTTTTGTTTTTCTTTCATTATACTATGTGGTGCAGTGCATTGGGTTTACTGAATGGCTCCTACCATTTGTTTTGGTTGTTATGTGAGACGCATGCATGGTTGAGTGAGTGGATTCCGACTTTGATTTATCACGTCGGGAGAGGAATACCTTAGCATGCATAATATTGGTTTTATTGTTGTAGTGTTTTATTTTTGTTTCTCTTTCGTCAGGTTCAATTACACTACAATGCATTTATACCACTCTTTCTTATATGTTTAAGTTCACATTATGCATGCTTGAGTGTCTTTAAATTGTCCAAAGAAGGTTCAATTACGTTGTTTTTCGGATTATTCACGCACCAGGGATTGCCGGGCGGTGGTTTTCTGCCGCTAGGCGCCAGGTTTTTGGTCTTGTTTCGCTGGGCAGCAATATCTAGTCGTTGGGCGACTACAATTTTTCTGGAATGCGCAGTTTTTGTAAAACTACGTTTCCTAGTTCGTTAACCGTCCGATTTAGCTGCATTTTTGACAGCCAATTCATAACATGTCGTTCTTTATTTTCAACGGTGTGATCTTAAGTTTGATGTCTCTAGCTGAATATATATGATATGCATGATTGCTGGATTGTGATCCAGACATATGATTATGACTAGATAAGCATATTTGATGTTATGGATTGTATGTTGAGCGCTTGGGGTTCTTTGGAACTTACTCCAAAGTTCCAAAAACCAGTAGTGGTGACACTACAAGTGTGACGCCTAGCGACGCAAGTGGTGCGCCAGGCGGTGGCGACGAGTGGCACCTGGCGGCATAGTGAAGTCCGCTCGGCGATGACGATGCAGTGATGATGTTGCAGGCGCGTGGCGCCTGGCGGTGTGTGATGCCCGCCAGGCGGTTTGGACCCAGTGTCCGTCTAGCGACGTGGGATGCGCGCTAGGCGGTTTTAGTTCAGTGAAGGTGCGCGAGGAAAGGTTTCTACACAGCTTTAGGTGATGTTCATGATGCAAGGCTTTGGCTGGGGGTCCAATTACGAGTGTAACCCGTATTGGAGTAACACGTGACCACTCTAGGTTGTAGCCTGGTGGTTTAGGAAGTCCAGTGGAGTGTGCGAGTTGTGGCTCATACGGCGAGGTTCGGGTGATTGCCTTCTTCAGAGTATTCTGATAGAGTTTTGGTAGTCTGGAACAACTACAAACTTTATGTTTGTTTCGGGGAGCTCCACTTGGTGTCACGGTGAGATGTTGTGACAAGGTTATTCCCACGTGTGGACTATCAGGTGGTGGCCTGTAGTCGGAGGGGCGAGTAGATACTCGTGCAGCGAAGATCGATCATTGTTCTCACCTAAAGGGTATAGAAATGATAGACGTCTAATGAAAGTATTGGAAGTGGAGAAGTAAGGAAAACAAGGGAGAAGAATACTAACCTGGGTTTAAATGTTTTGATGTTGTATTTAATATTTTATTGGTTGGTTTTATTTAAATGAACTCACCCTATTAGTGTGTGTGTGGCGATGATCATGTAACTTGTTTCATGGGAGCAAATGTTGATGCAGGTTGTAACATCCCGGTCGGATATTACTAATTTAAGTAATAAAAATTAAGAAATATGATGAAAACCTCATTTATTATACTTCGCTTCCCAAAAACGTGGGAAATTTTATAACATTTATTAATCGGATGTTATCCAAAAATATCCATAATTTATGAAACTCCAATACAGTATCCAAATTCACAAATCAGTAAAACACTGTTTACAAATTTCATAAAAACAATAATGATAAAACTCTAGTAAAAGCTTTTCCCAATTAACTCTCTCTCTGATGCTATGCCTCATCAGCACCACCTGCAACATCATCTGCTCCCGTGTAACGCATTACACGATCATCGCCAAACACAAACAGATAGGGTGAGCTCATAAACAATTAACATATAAGTTGATAAAAAAGTCAATATACACCCATCTATTTTATTCTAGTTAATTCTTGGCCTAGACCTTAATCCCCAAGGCTTTTCAACCCTTAAAACAAACGAATAGTTAGTCTTGGATTCAGGGTTTATGATGCTCACACGAACCTGCCCGCTCGTGGTCATACCTCTACGAACCTCCCCGCTCGTAGTCCTGCTCTACGAACCTCCCCGCTCGTAGTCCTGCTCTACTGACCTACCCGCCCGTAGTCCAACACACATGATCCACCAGCTACGTACCTCCCCGCACGCAGCATCTCTCAAGTGTGAGCACGGAACATACGAACCTACCTCGCTCGTATCCCCACACGAGAGTAACATGATATGAACCTCCCCGCTCATATCATCACGTGTTTACCACCATCCATGAACCTACCCGCTCATGGAACACCATCCCCTGATCCAAGTTTCACATCACAACATGATAACGAAAACAAGCAAAGCACACTACCCTACACAAGGTACATACTCAAGCTGGTCTTAGGGATTCCAATGCCTCCACGAACCTGTCCGCTCGTGGTCCAACTCTACGAACCTCCCTGCTCGTAGTCCAACACACGTGATCCACCAGCTACATACCTCCCCGCACGTAGCATCTCTCAAGTGTGAGCACAGAACATACGAACCTACCTCACTCGTATCTCCACACGAGAGTAATAGAATATGAACCTCTCCGCTCATATCATCACGTGTTCATCACCAGTCATGAACCTACCCGCTCATGACAACATCAAGCATATCCCAGACCAGGACCCACACCACAAACCATGCAAAACATATCACAATGCACCCTAACACTACACCATCGCCTAGCGTAGCCTAAGCGCTGCTGGCGAAATGGCAGTACAGACCGCTTGGCGGTTCCACATCACCGTCGGGCGCCAACACTTATAAGACATTCCTGTTTCATACTATCGCCTGGCGGTTCAGTCTACACCGCTAGGCGCTACACCAGTAATGTGACACTACTGGTTTTAGGTACTCTAATTCATTTCCTAGAATTCAACCATTTAATTCTCAAACATCCAGAAATCAACATAGACATTCATATATTCCAAATTACAACATCACAACACATATGCATCTTTCAAGTATAAGCACACATTCCTCTCTTTTATAATTCATATATACTTACCTCTTAAATCAATTCCAACACACACTTTATTTTCCCCTTCTCATTTTCCCAACCCTTTGCATGCTTACAATTCCATTACATTTAAAGTATGATTATCATGTTCCCATACTTTTCCAAAAACCCGTCATGATCATGCAACACTCGGTCATAGTGATATCATCAATAGTGGCCTTATTCCCACATTTATAACATCTTACCTTCGAGCTAACATATATAGGTTCATATATTCAACATGTCTCAGCAAGCACTACCAGAAACATAGTCATCAATCATGCATCAATATATTTATATATATACATTCACCAATCAAGGCCATACCAGCACTTGATCACACTTAATCATCCATTAGTAATCATACTATTAGGGAATTCAACAACCAATCATGAGTGACGTATATCTCCCTCTTCAGGCATCCAAAATGAATCTCCACCGTTCAAAGTGAAGAACAACATGTTGTGAAACACCTTACAAAATTTCACCTAAATCGGACGGTTAACGAAGCAGGAAATGCAGTTTCACGAAAACTGTGCAGACTAGAAAAATCGGTGGCACCTGTCGGCATGAAACTACCGCCGGGCGGTTCCTGTTCCACGAAAAGTAAAAAAAAGCGTTTTTCGTGAATCGGACACCATGTCTCACTGGTATGGCGCCTGGCGGCCAAATGGGTGCCGCCAGGCGGTTCCTGCACCTGCGAACCTTACCCCCTTCACAACAACCCTAATTTCCATCAATTTCTGACTCTATAAGATCCGATTCTATCTCTTAGGATTACAATTCATCTCTAACACTTTCCATACCCGAATTCATTTGCATTTTTCCATTTAGATGTGTGTCGTTTTCGAAATTCCCAATTCATCAACCTAAAAAGGGTGTTCTTAACAGTTCTCTCAAATTAACTCTAATTGATAGTGAAATTCCCCAATTTCTTTAGTCAAGTATTCAATTAAAAGTTAATGATCCCTTTCCTTCCATTTAGAATCCAATCAGAACACTCAAAACACCAAAACCGAACCAAAATTGGTCCGCGTCGCCCGGTGGGTGTTCATCACCGCCAGGCAGTTCAAGAAAAAACCCAGAATCGGGATTGGTCGTCACGCGTCGCCTGGCGGCACAACGCTCACCGCCAGGCGGTTCCTCTTTGGAACCCAAGAAACAAGTAAAAGTTGGATGAGTCGCTTGGCGGCAGTTCATCGTCCGCCAGGCGGTTTCTGGAAAATTCCAGAAACACGAATTATACACAGCAGGGCATTGTACATGCATCAATTTAATCATACAGTTCATGAAATTAAACAGTACGCAATTAAAGATACAATTCCAGCTCCCCTAACCTCTGATCCTCGCTTCAAACACGGATTGCACGTGACTTTTAATTCAAACTCACCCTTGCTCTTGCCTCACTGTTCCACAATGGTTTCCCACTCCAATTCTCCTCTACAATTCGTGCCAATCGCCCAGAAGTCTGTGATTCCGTATACACTCTCCTGTCTCAGACCCTTAATCCCTTAATTATCCTCTCTCACTCTAATTCATTGCCTTCTTGGCTACTAGGTTTTCCAAACCTTTTCACATTCATGCCAAAGGAAAAATTGGCAAAAAGAAATTATTTAGTTCTCAACAAGGTTTGAACTCACACCCATACACATACCAAACCAAGGACAAACCATTCAACCAATCCAGATTTCATGATAACTCCTACAATTCTAGGAATTTATCATCACCCCATGCATTCAATATATAAACACACAAAAACACATAATTTAAATAACACCCAAGTGGCACACATAGGACTCGAACCCAAGTCCTCACACACAATAAAGTACTCTCAACCACTTGAGCTAGTACTTTTCCATGTCATAGTTCCTCACATTAATTTCTTTAAATGTTTATATTACCCGCCATAATTAAATAATTATTTAAATAACTATTTAATTTTCTCGGGTCTTACATTACACCCACCTTTAAAGATTTTCTTCCTCGAAAATAAGACTTACCATGAAATAAGTGCGGATAGGATTGCCTCATGTGATCCTCCATCTCCCAGGTCATCTCCTGAGTAGTCTCATCCCAAAGCACCTTCACAGTCATGATTTCCTTCCCTCGCAGCTGTTTCATTGATCCAACTCCCAATATTAGATCCTCACGTACCTGAACGTCTTCCTCCTCTTACACAAGTGTAAAACTTGCAATCATTATAGTGTTTACACTAAGTCCTTATCATCAATTCTTCAGTATCTATTCCTCTGCTTCTCTTTCTTCCCATTCCCCGCGACACCATCCAGTTAGAAATTATTGACACCAGCTCTTCCTCAGGTACTAATGCGATAAGGAACTTCACCACTCCAAAGTGAAATTCTAACATATACTTGAAAACGAGTCTAGGACTCTTCCACCATCGAGATGCTCTACATCTATTCTTCTTTGGTCTTTGCTAAGTAACTCTAGTTCACATGACATTTTGTCCTCACCTTTCTGATCCATCTACAATTGATACCTCGTCGTCGATTTGTCTCTTTGGATCATCGAACACTACCTTGTTGAGTACCACACTGTTCCAGCATGAGATTGGGAAATAACCTATCCATTCTTGTGTTGATGTCCCATTCTCACAAAAGAGTCAATTCCAATTAACCTTGAGTATGAATTCTTCAATCATCTCGAGACACCACCAAACCCAAGTATTCCACACTTAGCCGCAACTGTAGAGTAAACCAACATCTCACTACCAATTCCCTCTTGCCGACAACCATGAGTAAAATCGAGTAAAAACTCTCATAGCTAGTCCCCACTTTGACTTTATGCATTCGCACGCTCACCTGCATCAACATCTGCTCCCATGTAACAAGTTACATGATCATCGCCAAACACACACAAATAGGGTGAGCTCAGTTAAAATAAGCAATATAACATGACATAATTAAAGCATCTCAAAATTATAACCCGTGTTAGCATTTCCCATTCCCCAGTTCCTCAACTTCCAACCTTTTGTTAGACTCCTCTTGATTTTACACACTTTGATGAGTACTCTGATCAATCTTTGCTGCACGAGTGTCTACTCGCCCCTCTGACTACAGGCCACCACCTAATAGTCCACACGCAGGAATAAATTGCGACAACCACAATCCGTGACACCAAGTGGAGTTCCCCAAAAGAACCGAAGTTCGTAGTTGTTCCCAAACTACCAAACTCCATCAGGTGCACTAAAGAGGGCAATCATCTGAAATCTCGTCGTATGAGCCACGATCTTGCACACTCCACTGGACTTCCTAAACCACCAGGCTACAACCTTGAGTGACCACGTGTTACCCCAATACAAGTTACACTTATAACTAGGCCCCTAACCAAGCATCACACCATGACACTCATCCAAAGCTGTGTAGAAATCCTCCTCGCGAACCACCTTTGCACCCAAAACCGCCTTGCGCGCCTCTCGCGTCGCTGGGCGGAACTTAGTTCCAGACCGCCTAGCAGGCCTCTCGTGCCGCCAAGCGACAAGCGCCTACCAGAGCCCCTTGCCATGTCACTTTCGCATGGAGGAGCCAACCCTGCCGTCAGGCGCCATGCTCGTCCATTGGCCATTGCCACTATTTTTGGGTATCTATCGCCTAGCGGCTCGCCCTGCGTCGCTAGGCGCTAGACCAGTAGCGCAATGCTACTGGTTTTTGGCAATTGGATTAGGTCCTAAGGGACCCCAAACATATAATACGCAAACCATGAGACACACAAAATTATCCAGTCATAACATTATGACTGAATCACAAGGCACCAATTCAATCATGCCACCAACCCAATTATTGTGTTTTCTATCATATTCTCCTCCACAGCATGCCACAGAACTATCAATATTGCACACACACTTTAAAATAACACAACCAAGGAAGTATACAATCTAGCCACCTCAAAACACCAATCTCAATCATCCAGGCATATTTATAAAACTGATTTGCACTTTCACACACTTCACTTAACATATTTCTCAATTAATAGCACACCATCCCCTTAAACAACAATGGTACATTATACTTCACATTCATCATATTACCAATTAACCAACACATAACATTTAATCAACAACATGTGGCGTCCTCATTACAACTTCCAAATAAATACAGTCCCTATCATGTTCAACATACAACTTTATTTAGTTTAAAGCATATATCCCAATTATCAAATACTCATACATAAATAATTTGATATTCAATGCCTGAGTTTCCTTCACCTCACTACCCTACTAATCCCGATCATACATACCAAGTTATCCAGCATAACACCCAATACATGCAATCAGAACAGAAACTAAAATTTGATCAGCAGAACTAAGGTGTCGTCTGGTGGCAGCCCAGGCATCGCTAGGCGGTGCTTGACAAATTGGGTTCTGCCCAAATTTTTTTCGATTCAATCATGATTCCCAAGCACTCCAATCACAATACCCATTTTCACGCTGACATAATTTCACATGCACGCATATGACAAAGTTCATACTTTATTCATATTAACATCAATTCCATAAAACAATGCATTGATCATATACATACCTCATGCTTAATTATTTCCAACCTCAACATGAACCCTAATCCCAATTTCATTCAAAAGTTCATGTAATTTCCACAAATTAAATAATTATAGATCAGTCTTGTGATGCCAATCATATAAGTACAATAAAAATCATATTCAAATACCACCACACCACTATAAGCTTAACAAACAAGGGAAAATTGGCAACACCAAATACGTCGCCTAGCGCGTCACCTTCAGTCGCCAGGAGGTTCATAGGGAAACCTAGAAAGCTGGGCTCAATCACATGTGTCGCTTGGCGGTAGTTCATGTGCCACCAGGCGATTTCTGGAAAAATCCAGAAATGCGAAAAAGTCCAAGAATGGCAAGGTCACACACTTCAAGCATGATACAGAATACATGTTTGTACGAAAAATAGAATTAAAAACATACAATAGGAACTCCCCTAACCTAAATTCCTAGCTCAATTTGCAAAAAAAACTTGAAATCTCCCTTGATCCACACCAGCCTTCTTTGTTCTACCACCTTGCAACCCTCCTCTCTCACTCCCGACAACTCGTAACTCTTCTGGAAATTCTCTCCTCACTCTATGCTTCAATGGCAGCCTCACTAACTTTCTCTCTCTCCCTTAATGGAGTCCTTAACTATGCTTTAATTTGGTTTAATGGTAGCAAAACGAAATTTATTTAAAGGGACTTTAAGGACTATTGATTCACCATTAAACCATGGTTTCCAGCCCTTCTATTTGCCTCCTAATTTGCTAGGGTTTTCAGACTCTTCATATTCATGCCAAAAATTAATTTTAGCAAAAAGAAAGCTATTTTGCTTAAGCCAAGGTTCAAACCCATAACCATGCCAATGTCAAACCAATGCACAACCATTCAACCAATTCATGTTTCGTGTTAATTTCTATAAATTTAGAGTTTTATACTTTCTTATCACGCTCCCATCTATAGATATAAAAATAATACCATTAAATAACACCCAATTGGCATACATAAGACTTGAACCCAAGTTCTCTCACATAATAAAGTACTCTCAACCGTTTGAGCTAATACTTTTCTACAACATAATAATTAGCATTTAATGCCATAAAGGCTTTCACTACCCGCATTTATTAAATAATTATTTATTTAATTATTTAAATTCCACGGGTCTTACACATCTCATCACATAAAAATCACCATATGTGCACCATATTTCCACCACCATCAAGCTTCCGCAAACCAGTACCCATTTGGGAAATTACACCTTACTTGAGTCATATAGCTTGGAAAAGCTATTCTTATCATCTTTCCTTCTTATTTTTTCTTTTCTTATTTTGTATTTACATATTCTATAATATCTATATCAACTTCTTTTTTATTTACAACATCATTCTCTTATTCACCTCTCAACTCATTCTCCACTTTTGCTCACATTCCTTTTCTAAAGTGTCTTTATTCCCTTTTCCTATTGTGATACCTTGTCTACTATAGGTAGACTTGCAATGTTACTTGGGATTGACTTAAGTGTTGGCTGAAAATTGATTTTCTTGTTCATCAGCCAATTGCTTAATTATTTGTCCAACCAACACTTTTAGGTTTCTGAAGGAGGCTTCGATGTTCTTTTGATTGGTGGTTGAAACTTGAATGAATTAAGTCAAAGCCTTTTCTATTTTGGACAACCCCTCCTATTGGACAGAATATTGGCTTTAGTAAGGTGCTTGTTAGAATTGCATGTGTGATTTTCCAACATATTTCTTCTAACCAGAATTTTGATTCTTATTGTTTTTCCAATGTGTGTTCGGGTGAAATTTGAAATATCTGACTTTCTGAGCCATTCATAAAATTTGTCAACTCCTCTTGAGTCAGTTATGTCATTTAGCTTTTGCAATTTGGATTAGCACCAGTACAAAAGTCACACCTCATAATATGTTGAGATGCACTAGTTGATGTTGCTTCAACCTACATTTTAGACATTTGCTTCTTCATTTCCTCCACCTGTTGTGAAATTAGCTTATTATGGTCTAGAATGACACTTTATGTGTCTAACTCCATAATTCCCCTTCTAGAAGGTTGGCTTCTATCATGTTGCACCTGGTGGTCACTTATTGCGTAAGATTTTGCGGTTGATAGCCTCCTCCTCAAGCTAGGTTGGACCAAAACTCGAACTGGTGACTATGATGGATGATGGATTCGCGGAAGCTTGGTGTTGAGAGAAAATGGCTCTCGGTTTTGGTGATTTAATGGTGGGATGAAGGTTGTTTGTGGAGCTCTAAGAAAGGTTAGGCCAACTCTAGAGAAATGGGTGTTAGAGGGACCTCTTGGGATGCTCTAGCAAGTGACTAAGAGAAGAACTATGGCTCAAAAATTATTTTGGCAGCATAACATTATCATTCTTAAAGTAAGAAATACATTAGGGGACACCTCTATTTATAGAGTAAGATGTCTCTAAAATGGTTCAAACCCTCAAATGCTAACATGCACAAAACCCTAAAAATACTATTTTGGTGAAGGAGAGCTTGACATGTGGCAATCCTCACTCTCACAAAATGAACCACTCATATGTTTCAATGTAGAAAGCTACTTTATGAAAAGCCTTTCCTATAGGCTAATGACACATGACCACTACCTTTGTAAGAGAACTCTCCATTAAAGGGTGAAAGAGAGTTTGACATATGGCAATCCTCACTTTCACAAAACGAACCACTCATGTGTTGCCATGTGGAAAGCTACTTTATGAAAAGCCTCTCCTATAAGACAATGGCACATGGCCACTACCTTTGTAAGAGAACTATCCATTAAGGGCTTGCCATGTGGCATGTGTGGGACGCCTTTCCTAAGCTAGCTATATTAACATAATTAAACATCAAAGAATTGCTTAAGCTAGGTGCCTATGATGCTCCCTACTTAAGCAAGATTGTTTTTAAAACCCTACACTACATGACCCTTAATATAAGGCCTTCAAAGGAAAACCTACACTACATGACCCTTAATACAAGGTCTAAAAATGCTCCATGATGGACCAAGTGAAAAGGAGTTTAGCTTCACCTTGACTAGATGTTGCTAGATCTTCCTAAATTTGCTTATCCATGCTTATTGTGATTAGACCCTTGGCTAAGGGTATGCCCTCATCCCCTCCCTCTTGAGAAGGATTTAACCTCAAATCTATAGGTTCTTCATCTTCATCTTGCTCCAAATCTCCTACAAAAGGGATTAGATCACAAACTTTAAAGTACTCTAAAGGTCCATCACCACAAGAATTGAGTTTGGACTTCCTTTGTTTAAGAAATCTATATTTTCTCAAATGAAGCCATACCCAATCTCCTTCCTCAAAATTCACTTCCCTTTTTCCCTTGTTATTTTGTTTGGTGTTTCTCTCGGTTTGGTGTTGTGTTTGAGACTTCACTTTCTCATGCATTTTCTTCACAAATTCGGACCTAGATACCCCTTCCTTTTGAATGAAATCACTAGGATTTGGGAGAGGTATGAGGTTTAAAGGAGTGAGGGGGTTGAAGCCATACACAACCTCAAATGGAGAGATTTTGGTGGTCTTGTGAACCACCCTATTATATTCAAACTCAATGTGGGGAAGGTACTGATCCCAAGATTTGTGGTTTCCTTTCAAAATAACCCTCAATATGGTTCTTAAAGTCCTATTCACAACCTTGATTTGCCCATCTGTTTAGGGGTGCCTAAAGGTGGAAAAATGAAGCTTCGTTCCTAGCCTATACCAAAGTGTCTTCCAAAAATGGCTAAGGAACTTGGTATCCCTATCGGATACAATGGTCGTAGGCAAACCATGGAGTTTCACCACATATCTAAAGAAGAGTTTTGCTATGTAACTTGCATCATCTACCTTTTGACATGGTATGAAATGAGCCATCTTCCACAACCTATCCATAACCACAAAAATAAAGTCAAATCCCCTTTAGGTCTTGGATAGACCAAGGATGAAATCCATGTTAATGTCTTCCCATGGGGATGAGCCATCTTGCTAAACCTATCCGTAACCACAAAAATAGAGTCAAATACCCTTTGGATCTTAGTTAGACCAAGGATGAAATCCATGCCAATGTCTTCCCATGGGGATGAAGCAATAGGGAGGGGGTGTATAAAGCATGAAACATAATATTAGCCTCGTCTTGCAAGTATGCAATACACTTATGACAATGTCTTTATGAAAAACCTTTCATATAGGACAATGACACATGACCACTACCTTTGTAAGAGAACTCTCCATTAAGGGCTTGCAATGTGGCATGTATAGGACACCCTTCCTAAGCTAGCTAAATTAACATAATTAAACATCAAAGAATTGCTTAAGCTAGGTGCATATGATGCTCCGTACTTAAGCAAGATTGTTTTGAAAATCCTACACTACATGACCCTTAATATAAGGCCTTCAAAGAAAAACCTACACTACATGACCCTTAATAAAAGGTCTACAAATGCTCCATGATGGACCAAGTGAAAAGGAGTTTAGCTTCACCTTGACTAGATGTTGCTAACTCTTCTTGAATTTGCTTAGCCATGCTTCTTGTGATTAGACCCTTGGCTAAGGGTTTGCCATTAATGGTTGAGGTTGCTCTTACAACATCCTTTGTCATCATAGTGCCACCCGTAAAGCCATCCAAAAGCATTTTAGTTTCTGGTCTCAACCCACTATAAAACATGTTGAGTAGATTCACATCTTTGAATTTATGGTTAGGACATTTTCTCAGCAGAGATTTGTATCTCTCCCAGACTTTACATAAAGGTTCATTTGATCCTTGTGAAAATGTGGCAATTACTTATTTGGTACCAACATATATTCATGGTGGGAAGAATCTAGCAAAAAATTTCCTTTGTACATATCAATTGATTAAGCTCTGATTTGGCTGAGATTATAGCCATATCTTTTCTTTCCTTGTCATTCTTTTCTAGTTATTCCCATGGTGCCACACAATTCATAGAATATGGTTATACGGTTGTAAGGATCTTCATTGTCCATCCTTACAAAATGATTTGAGGTGATCAGTGACAACAGGGCATATTTCATCTTCACTTCTTTGGATGGTTTGACTGTGCTTGAAAATTGCCTCGGCTCTTGTTGTTGCATAGAATCCCCAAGTAATGTCCTTTGTTCATTGTGTTATGCCATTTATTCCTCTTTATGAGGCTGTATTGGATTTGGATAGGATGATTGATGAATGTGTATTTTTGCCCTCATTTAATGTTTAATTCTAGGTATTTAATTGAATTTGTGTGCTCAAAGAGTGATTTAATTGATAGTTCTAATAATTAGGCTATTTGAGCTTATGTGATTAAAATGTCTTAAAAAGTGATTTTTAGTTGCATAAATTATTTTTGGATATTTTAACATTTGTTGATGCAACTGAAGTTAAGATTAAGCTCATTTAACGTGGAAAAATATAGTGATTGAAGTTACAAACCACCTTTAAATAAGGTTGAAATTAGCAAGTTCTAGAAAAATCACATTTGCACCCCCTAAATTCCACATAAATTCCCTTTTTTCTATTGAACAACCTAAAAACCTGTTCTACACCCCTAATTTCTACAAAGTTTCACCCCTCCTACCACTTAAACTCCACTCAACCAGATCATGCCATGTGGAAATCCTCACCTTCTAAATCTCTCCAACCACATAATGACACGTGTAATTATCCTTCACACCACCGAACCATCACAGCCACGTTGCTGGAGAAGAAAAAGAATCATGCAACAACCACCATGAAACCACCATCCTTCACGTTAGCAAGCATCCAAAGGCAGCAAACCCTAACGAAGGAAAGAGAAGATTGATGTGAGAAAAGGAGCTAGGATGCCACGTGTCCATTGCACAGTTAAAATGGTAAAAGTTGGTCAAACAGTCGACTCTGGACAAATTTTGGTCAAATTTGGTTAAGATTAGTGAAATGGTCAAACAAGAAGGGTTTAACTGCAAATATTGATTTTTCTTATGTCTCTACGAATTTCGACTATCAGATCTCAAAAGGGTTGATTTGGAAAATTATTACAAATATTAGTTGGTGATAATTTATCATATATCTTTTCAGCAATTAATTTATTTAATTATATTAGATTTGATATTATCAACCAACTATATTTGTTAAATAGTTTATATCTCTCCAAATATCTTTGAATATTTATCTTTATCTTTATTTTAAAAGATATTTGAGACATTTTAGCAACAGAAAAGTCCAGTCCAAGTCCTATATAAAGAGACCAAGGGGGAAGAAGAAAGGAAAAGCTCGGGACTTCTAAGTTTTGGAACCCTTAAGGGGGCCTATTTCATTTCCTTTTTTTCTCTATTCTTCTATTATATTTATTTTATTTTGCATTCTATGGATTACTAAACTTCTTGGGTTGATTCCATTGTAATTTCATTATGGATTCTGAGGTTATAATGAAATAATTTATTTGTTCTTTTTATTAGTGTTGAGGTTTTAATTCATCTATGTCTTTTATCTTTGAATCACGTAAAAAGTAATGATTTTAAATCTTTAAATTTAATTGAGACTTTACTTTGATTTAATTTAGAAACTTTCATGTGATTGAATGAGTTTTTACCAATAATTGAGACTTTACTTTGATTTAAGGTATTTACTCTAACTAAAATTAATTGAGACTTTACTTTGATTAATTAAGCTTTTTATTTGGTGAGGAGATAAAAGAATATACATGATTAGGCATAGTAAAATTTGATTGAGATCGTACTTTGGTTGAGTTTACTGTGGATAATCTAAAAGTTCTCACTTTTAATTGAGACTGTACTTTGGTTAAAAGTGTGAACGCCAACTAATTAATTGAGACTTTACATTGATTAATTTGCAAATTTACAATAATAATTAATTGAACAATAATCTTTAGATAACCGATGATTGATCTATTTTGAAAACAGCAATGGAATCAATCTATTTTCTTTACTATTGTTTTTATCTCTTTTTATCTTTTTTATTTCTTTCTTTTTTATCATAATCCTCCTATATTTTTACTATTTTATTTGACTAAGTCTTTTGTATAGATTTTATAAGAACTAATTTGTCAAAAAGCAATTTCATGTTCGTTGGGAAACGACTTAAGGTTAACTTTACCCTTTCTATTTCCTTAAGTACTATCTTAGCAATATTGAAGTTGCTATAGTTTAGTAGTATTAATTTGATCGCGTCAATGACAACATAATTCTTCTCTGATATGTTGTTATCTAAGCCTTGTTTTTTTTTTTTGGTTTTGCTATTGTTTCTCCTAATAGTTTTCTCAACTTTAGGATCAGACATCAAATCTTCTTTTCTCTTTTCTGAGGCATACAAGATTAGCTCAAGATCAAGTGAGCAGAGCAATGTAAATTTATGAAATGTAACGAAACTAGAACTCAACAATATGCACATATTTACAAAAATTTACAACAAACTCAAACAGATTACAAGTTATTGAGTTATTTTAGCAAAAATCATTGGTAATAGTGCCAAAAACTTGATTACTATCAAAAAAGGATCTAATTTTTCCAACAAGTGCACCAGTTTGATTATAACACAACAAGGTCGTGAGGAATCACCAGACCATTTTTTTTTGGAATATGAGCAACAATTGCTTTCCTTGTTTCCTCACAAAAACCATTCTTTATCACAACATAAGTCAATCAACAATACTTCAAGAATTGGTTTGTCATTGATGAAGAATGAAGAACACAAAAAAGAGAGAAGAAAATGAAAAGACCAATTCTAAAATTAAGAGAAAAAAAGAACAAGAGACAATTTTTAAAATTAAAGATGAAATAAATGAATTCAATCTACAAAATTAGGGTTCATTTAGTTTATATATAAGCTCTCTAATCTTGTACATGTGGATCTAATTGTGATTATGCATTTTACAACTAAGTATAAATATGATTTTGTATGCATAACATCATGACAAACACAAGTGTTCCATGTGATTGATAGACATATATAATCTTGCATACATTTCTCTATTTGACAAGTTAATGCTAATACAAATGATAGAGATACATAGTCTTGAAGTATTTCACGATACAACACAAAAATTATAAAATTTTATTTTATGTATATAGAGAATGTTCATTTCTTCCACCTTACAAGAGAAACTTACAAGGGAATCTCATGAAGGCTTGTTTATGTCAAAGATTTCTTGAAGAACACGGTAAAATTGTTCCATGCTAATAGATATTTTGAAAAGATTGAATATATCCCATACAATGGCCATTAACCTCGTACCCTTACTCCATTTTGGATAGAAAGTTATTTGACCTAGGCCAAATAATTTATGCCATGTGTTAAAATGTTGTTTGAAGAAGAGATATTCAATTAATGTTGCATGAAGAACATTTATTGCATCTTTATGCTTCAACATGGGCATATGCAACGTGAAGAAGAACTTCTCCAACACTCACAACGACTAAAATATTTTCTTAGTGGCTATTGCTTTCCATCCTATATTTTTCAAGAAGAAAGGTTGATGAAACTAATGAATCATTGAGGTCTAATTTGTGAGAAAGAACTTTATTGTGTTCATAACATATCTAGAAGAGTGACATTCATTTATAGTGATATGAGGATGTTACCCTCTATTTTAGTGAGCAAACCTGTGATCTTTTAGATCACAATCCTTGCAATCTATTTGTTTAGTCAATATTGGTTGTGTTTCAATGAAATATTTGGTGTTTAAGCTAAAAGAGGGTGAAGTCTAAATTATACTTGTTTGATTCGGTGGGAATGGATGAGGTTCAAAGAACACTCAATTATATTTTGCAACAATAGTCTACATAGTGGAACTTGATCAAGTTGATTAAGAATTGAACGTCATTTTCGCTAACAAATAAACCATTATATAAATGTCAATGGTAAATCTTTCTTTAACTTTATTTCTTTCTAGTTGCATATTATCAAACCACATTTAACCAAAGAATGAGAGTTTTTTTAAGTTAAGACTTATGAAATTGTTTTAGTGTTTGTCAAGTTAAAATGCACTTGAATATATTTCATACTACCAAAATCTTTGAAAATTTTTAATGTAAAATTCAATCCACTAGTCTTGTTTGTTCTATTTGTTTTCACAATCCAACTACAAAAGTCCAAGCTAAAACAAGGAAAATTAAATCAGCATAGGTTTCTAAATAAAAATATAATAAATCTTCCTTAACTTCCAAAGTAAATAGAAAATAGTAGAAAAATCCATCTCCAACAAAAACATCTATTGATTTGTAATTCTATAAATGTAGAATTTAATATAACTGAAATTTGTTAAAAATAATATTTAAAGAAAAATCATAATCACAAGACTAAACAAATTTCATATTAGCTAAGTGTTAGATGAAAATCTACCAAATCTTATTTACTTTGATTAAGTATTATTAAACAACCAAGTATAAAATGTGAATATGTTATGTATATAAGATGTAAGTTTTATAAAAGACAAATCATGTGAAACAATGATGAAGGTGTGACCACCTCCTTAGAAGCTCCCTCAAGAAGGATCACTAGAAGCATGTCTAAAGGAGGGTCTTCTATTCCATTACCTTTATCTTTGTTTTGCATTACTTTAGTTTGAATTCCCTAAGTTGGTTTCTAGTTGACTTATTTTGGTTGACTTGTTGACTTTGATCCAAAGTTGACCTTTGACCAAGATCAGATTAACTTAAACCAACATGTTAATCCTTGTTTGTCTTGTTTTGTAGGTAATTAAGAGAAAGTAGAGCATGGCTAGGTGGCACTTGGTAATTGGAGCACTTGGATGAAGTGGAAGAGAGAGGAAAGCAAAAAGCAGCAAAAGCAAAAGTAGACATGTACCTTGTCTCCTTTTGCCTTTGTGGTTTACGCCTTAGAAGGTCACTTGGTCTCCTTCCTCTTTTGGCCTAGAATCCTCATGGGAATGCCTCCACCAATCATCTACCTTGACTTGGCCAAGACTCACTCTCACATTAGGTTTAGGGTTTGCTAGTTAATCCTTTTTCATATTTTTGTATTTGCTAAAGGACCCCTATGAACTCCTATTTAAAGGGTGTTCCTTGTCTTGTAAAAGGGTTGATCATTTTGTTATAAACTTTGTGCATTCAACCACCAATTTTCGTGAGCTCTCCTTCCTAGAAGTGAATTCACCTTTGCCTTATCTTGCTTGCAAGTGGCGGCACCATCACTCATCTCTAGGGTTTTGTTGGCTTAGATCCCCCCTTATGAGTGGCGTGCTTCTTCCATTCTTCATCTTCTATGCTTTCCATTTTTATTGTTTCTTCTTTCATTTTGCTCTTTAAGTATTGTTATGGCCGTGTGTGTTTAAGCTTGAATCCAACTCTCTTCTTCCTTTCATGAGCTTGAGAAATGAACATTCACATTAGATAGCATGCTATCTTAATGTCCAGTGGGAATTTTCAAAAAGCTTTCATATTCATAACTCTAAAAGAAAACAAGATAATCCTTCATCAGACAATGTGTAACATCCCGATTGGATATTACGGATTTAAATAATAAAACAAAATAAGAAATTAAAATCTCATTGATTGTAAATCAATTTCCAAAAAGCGTGGAAAATTTTAAACTTTATTCGATCATAAAATAACTAAAACCAAACTTTATAAAACTTAAACACAATATCCAAGTTTAATAATGTAAATTAATACAACTGTTCCAAAACATAATAAAAACTCTGAATGAAAATCCGAATCCTAGTCTAGCCCCGTTCTGGCTCTAAGCCTCACCAGATCCACCTGCAACATCATTTGTTCCTGTGTACTGCGTACACGATCATCACCAAACACAAGCAGATAGGTTGAGCTAACAGAATAAAACATATATATAACAAGTTTATATCTCACACAATCACACCAAAGGAATTCCATCCTTTGATTTCATACCACATGGCCACACCCATGTTAACCGTGTTCTACGTCTTCTAGTGAGTACCTCAAGATGTCTTGATGCCACACCTATCGGTCACAACTGATAGAGCACGTGTGGGAAACCATTGCTACAGATCATACACTGTAACGCCAGGTGGAGTTCCCAAATACGAACATAGTTCGTAACGTCCCAAGACTACCAAACTCGTCAGCTAATGAGTGAGGAGGGCAATCTATCTGGACCCATCCGTACTGGCCACAACCAGCACACTCACACTGGCAACACTCGCCAACCCAAGCTTAACTCAAGGGTTCCTCGTGTTCATCCGCCATCCCGAGCTCAACTCGAGGGATGCCATTCCAAGCTCAACTCGAGGAATGCCACGTGCTTAACCCCTATCCCGAGCTCAACTCAAGGGATACGTTCCAAGCCACAACTCAAGGAACAACAACAAGCCAACCTTTAAGATATCCTAGAAGCCTTGTAGATCACGCACATCATAGTAAGCATAACCACAATCTGCTACCACAAAACTGCCTAACGTTGCTCATGAGGCGCCAGGCGCTGCCCGCCTCCCGACCGCCTGGCGAGGGACACGTACCGCCAGGCGTAAACGCACCTCTGATGCCCATGCCTGCAGTTATCACTTGGCAGGACACTCCTCACCGCTAAGTGTCACGTGTTCCCGTAGCCACTGGTTTTGAAACTATCACCTGGCGGCTCCAAACCTTCCGCCAAGCGATACATCAGTACAGTGAGTTGCACTTGTTATCCCCTTGTAGCCTAATTTTTTCCAAGTTCTTGTAAGTGCTACAACAGAATTTCAACCTCTATTCCCATAACAGTTCCTTGTACCCATGTGCTACTTTCATATACATGTAAGGGTATCCCCAACTCCAACCATGTTATTTCGGCCATTTGCTACAAAGTTATTCCTTTCTAAGAGCTCTAAAAAGATTAGGTAACATCCATGTGTTCCCCACCTCAAACCAGCACACACACACACACACACACACACACACACATATATATATATATATATATATATATATATATATTCATTTATAGTCCTGGCAACACTTTAATATTTACATTACCTATGATAGCTCCCTGTAGTACCCCTTAACGTTCCATAAACTCTTTTATACGCACATATGATCAATTCGCTTACAAGATAAACTATGAAACCAGCAATCATGCATAACATATATCTCTCGCTAATGACCTTGAAATAAAATCTCCACCGTTCAAAGTTAAGAACTCCATGTTATGGACAACTTGTCAAAATTTCACCTAAATTGGATGGTTAACGAACCAGGAAATGAAGTTTTACGAAAATTGTGCAAACCAGAAAAAAATGGTGATGCCTAGCACCCAGCAATCAGGAACCTTGCGCCTAGCGGTACAAAGCCACCGCCGGGCGGTTCCTATTCTGTGAAAATACAAAAAACAACGTTTTTCGTGAATCAGAGCACCCCTCGCATCTCTGGTATGGCACCTGGCGATAACCAACGTGCCGTCAGGCGGTTCCTGCTGTTCCAGGAACCCCAACATTCTTCTATGCACCTGCAAACCTCAACCCATTCAGCTCCAACTTTTCTAGTTTTAAATCAATTAATGATCCAATAAGCTTCACTCTCCTGTTCAGGTTCATGATTTATTCCTAACTTTCCCAATACATGCAATTTTCATAACAATTACCACTCAACTTGATGTAATTTGGGATAACCCCAAATCATCAACCCTAAATTCGTGTTCATACTAGCTCATCCAATTTGACCACCAATTCCACAAATTTCAAAGGCGTATAATTTCTAATTATTCCCAAGCCATTAGAACTTTGTTTCTCCCCGATCATAATCATCCCAAAACAATAAAAACATAACAATTGAGTCAATTCGACTCGCGTCGCCTGGCGGGTATTCATCACCGCCAGGCAGTTCATCAAGAAACCCAGAAACTGGATTGCAGGCTTGTGTTGCCTGGCGGTACAGGGCTTCACCGCCAGGCGGTTCCTCTAAGGAACCCAGAAAACACTGAAACTGGGATGCGTCGCTTGGCAGCTATGAGTATCCCGCTAGGCGGTTTCTGGAAATTTCCATAAACATGAAAATTGATCATGGCAGAGGGGAATCATACATATATTCATTACATACATCATGCATTTAATCAAAACACGTAAAATTAGCGTAGTCTAGCTCCCCTAACCTAGATTCCTTAGCTAAATTTTGAAATTTGGAGAGCTCCCTTGATCACCAATGGCTTGCCTTAGTTTCCTTCTATTCCACCTCTATACTTCACTTAACACACCAAATTCTCTCTCTAAATTCTCTCTCAATTTTTCCAGAACAAAGGCAGCCACAAACACTCTTTATTTCTCTTTAATTGGTCACTAAAAGTTGTCTTAATTGGCAATGATGATAGAAAAACAAAAATGGCATTAAGCTAGCTAATTGCCATTCATGATCACTTAGTGGCTATTTTTCCAACCCTTTAAATTGCCTTCACGTGGCTTCTAGGGTTCCCAGCCCTTCTCATCTTTACAAAAAATAAGTTTAGCAAAAAAAAAAGAAAGTATACTTGGGTTCTACCAAGGTTTGAACCCATAACCATGCCAATGTCAAAACAATGCACAACCAATTCAACCAATTCATGTTTTATGATAATTCATATAATTCTATGATTTCAATATCACTCAACATGATCATGCATATTATTAAAAATAATAATAAATCAAATAACACACAATTGGCATACATAGGACTTGAACCTAAGTCCTCTCACACAATAAAATACTCTCAACCATTTAAGCTAGTACTATTCCCCATCATACATGTCAGAATTAAATGCCATAAAGGCTCCCACTACCCGCATTTATTAATTAATTATTTAATTAATTAATTAATTAATTTTCACGGGTCTTACACAATGTGCTTCATTTGGCAAATGATATAATACATGTTTCTCCTTGCTTCGTCTAATAAACAAAGTCGTTAACATATGATATGCATGCACATGGTGTTTTAAGCTAACATTGTACCCAATGAAAATCTTTGTGTTTATTCTGTGTTGTAGAGAATGTTCTCATCTTCACATATACCAATAAGACATCACAAACCATAAGTTAATATAAAAATATTTTGAAAGACACCTTAAAACCACTTCATGCTAACAAACAATTTGACGTACCCCATGTCAACTTTGGAAAGGTTATTTGCCTCATACCACTATAAGAAAATGCATCATTAGTAACCCAATTTAGTGACTAAAATATGTTAGTCACTATAGTGACCAATTTAGATACTAATTTAAAAAATAAAAAATTATTGGTTATTAAAATAGTCACTATTATAAATAAAAAATATATAATTAGCCACTAAATTGGTCAGTAATTAATTAGAAACCAATTTAGAAACTAAGTCAATTTGGTAGCTAAAACCTAGGTAGCTAATTTTTAGTGACCAATTTCATTTGGTAGCCAAAACCATGAAAGCTAATTTTAAAGACCAATTTAGTGACTAATTATAATTTTTTATTCATAATAGTGACTATTTTAGTAACCAATAATTTTTTAATTTGTGAATTAGTATCAAAATTTGTCACTATAGTGACTACCAACTTTTGGTCACTAAAATTAGTTATTGAAGAAGCATTTTCTTGTAGTGTACAATATTATCTTTCTCTTCAGTTTGGTTGAAAACTTCCTGAATAAGGCTTTATAAGTCAGGCCCACTATTATAATGTTGCTTAAGTGGGTAGTAGCTACACAAAGAAGTTGAGGGTTCTAAATATTGGATTTAGTAAGACATATTTCATCATCCAAAAAGTGGCTAAAGCCTCAAAGCAAATGTGGGAAATTTGGCACCCATTATATTGATGAAAAGAATTGATGGACTACTACCAAAATTCAATTACTAATGGATTTTACCACGAAATGGTCAAAACCTAAAATGGATGGTGGGAAATTGGCTACTATTTTACTGGCAAAATAACCAAAATATTATTACAAAAATTCAATTACTGACAATTTTTGCTAACAAATGTATTAACGATGGAAAGTTATACACATATACATTGAAACTGCAAATCATTTACTTCATTTTTGTAGTTAAGGAACCCACGAAAATATCTATTAGTAATAAAAGTTCTAGAATTCGCTAATATTTTTTGTCAGTAAATTTATTTTAACAACGAATTATTATTCATCACTTTTATTCTGTTAGTAAATATATAATTTCTTGGAATGAATAGAAATTGACACAATGATGGAAAAGTAAATGGAATAAGGATAAGATTGGTTAGTATTTGTCTTACCAAATGTACACAACATAGAAGGTTATCTATAACCCTACAAGTCTCTTACCACAATCCCTTGGATGCTCCAAGAAAGGAAGAAGAAGGAAAGACTAGTAAGTGCATTGGTTCAATTGTAGTACTAACTATCGTATCCACGTGGATTTGATAAGCTTTTATCAAAACTCATTATGCTATTTGAAAATTTGTAATTAAAAAATTGTTTGAATGTAAAATATGATGATGATGATCCAAAAATTCAAAGTTAAAATTGAATAACTCAATGATATAAAAGTTGTTAGGATTAGACTTCACTACTTTGTTCTTATGCACATTTATTGTTTTATTGGATTAGCAAGGTTTATTCATTTTTCTTGGAAGTACACTAATGTAATCGTAGACCTATGTTTGCAACCTAGGACCTAAAAGCATTATAACTCAGGATGAATTATCCACGTCTTGGTGAAAATGCTCTTACTATAAAAATGAGACTCTTTAACCAGCTAGAGCATATAGGTGCATGTTTACCACCTAACAACATTAGATGATTCAATTGGAACTATAAGACGAATTAGCTTTCGCCTATATCGAGTTATATATGCAATGAATGACTGATAAGTTAATCACACATGAAATGGAAATTGAATCACTAAAATATGAAAGAACACTTAAATAAAAAAATAAAATAGTACAAATGCATAAGTTTCGAGAGCTACATCCAATCTCAACACTTGAAATTTCAACAACTCATGATGATTTTAAGAATTAATATTAAAAGTTGTTGTCAATTCCTCGTGTCTTCTATAATCTAAGATATATTACAAGTGAAGTGAGATAGAGAGACTCTAGAGTGAGAAACTTGAATCTACAATGGAATTTTGGATATCAAATAAGGGGTTTTGCCCTTTAGTTTGTAGAAATTTGGGAGTTGGTTGCAACTCCAAACATGGTGCTCCATCTTGTGAGCTTTCCTTTCATGGAGGGTTTCGTTAAAGTTCAGACTTTGTTCTTATGGTTCAATCACGAAGCTTTCTTCAATGGTAGGTTTCCTCCATGATTGAGCTCTAGAACTTGGTGCTTGAGGTTGCTTCAAGGTGAAGTTTTCCTCATGTGACTTAGGCATCATCTTCTCTACTTTAGCCTTGGAAGTAAAATTTGAATCTTCTTGAAACCACCTTTCCATGCTCAAGCTGTGATTATGGGGCTCAAGCAGTTGTGTTCTATTTCTTCTAATTCTGTAGAAATTCATAAAAATGCATTAATTTTACCACACATGTTCCTATCCTCTTGATTTCAGTGAATTGTAAGTAAAAGAGAGTAAAATCCTCAATATATGCAATATAATCGATCAAGTTGAGTGTTAAAATGCATGTGAATTATAGGTAAAATGAGCATTTATGAGAGACCAATTAAGAAAACTTAATTGAGGAAATAACACTCACACAAAAAGCCTTCAGAAGAACTCAATTGATTTCTCATTTAAATGTAATTGTATAAGGCATCTATTATCTCTTTTTTTAGGACAATGAGTCACACCGTAGCCCTAATTTGAGGCATGAAACTCCATTCTATGCATAGGTTCCTAAGGTTAACTAATCTAACCTAGGTTAGCCTATTCCAATATCTAAATAAAAATTTTGTTAGGCAAGATTAGTTCAAAATAATGTTGTAATATATGTATAGTTTCAAATTAATATTTTCCACATTCTCATTATGCTTTATAAGAGTCCTTATGGTCTTCTTGACTTTATAAGGATCCTCTTCTAACTCTCTAGTTTTACTTTTTGTTAAAAACTCCCCTATGAGTTGCATGTATTTGTTTGATCCTTTTCTCCCTTTCTCATTCTTTTGTCATGCCTCTTATAGTTGCTTCTACATGCATGTTTACGCTTGAATTCATGATACCATCAAAAGGTATAACTTAGCTTTGCTTAATTTTCTCAGATTTAAAACCAAAGAGAAAGTAAGAAAATTCACCATATAAGACTTTATCTTCATCTTTTCTAAATATTTATGATTTTAGAAAATTTAAAATTCTCGGATAAATTTTTAGAATCATAAAGTTAGTAGTAATGAAAACTATTTGTAGAAACATTTACAAAGTAGCCTAATAGATTATGTTAATCATTAATCTTGACCAAGATGGAAAAATGTACGACGAAAACTTATTTAATTTACATTTAAAATGTATCAAGCAAGTTACTTTTGGCACAGATACAATACACTAGTTTATAAACATTTACATTTCATTTGGAGTGCATTTCGATCTTTAATTTTGACACTAAATGGTGATAAATAGTTGTCGCAACCGAAATCGCGACGGGACAACGAACCAAAAATTAAAATTTTGTATAAAAGAGAGTTTGGAGTCGCCACCATGGTTATTATAGGAAACTATGGAAAAACCAGATTTTGGATCCGCGAGTCGGTTACGCATGGGGAAGGTATTAGCACCCCACAACGTCTGTCATAAGACGGTACCTTTAATTAAATGTGCAAAAGTTATGTGGTTTTTTCAAAATATTTAATTTTCCCCAAAAATATTAATAAAATAATGTACAAAAAACAACAAAACTATTTTTTTGATTTTTTTGGGCCCGACGAGGATTGATCCTCGCTCCTACGTATCTCAATGTGAATGGAGAATCAAGGTTACGTAGTTCTTTTTGAAAAGCTATTTGGAAATTATTTGAAAAATGATTTAATTTGTTTTATAATTTTGAAAACCTTTTATTTAAATTTTAGTATTATTTTAAAATTGGTGTCACGCGACGCGAGCGGCCGAACAGACACTTGAAATAAATTCTTTTTTTCTAACTTTTATTTTTTTAATCATTGATAAATTTTTTATAATTTTTAAAGTAGTTGTGGATGTCATTGCGACGTGAGCAATCAAATAGATATAAAAGAGTAAAAAAAGAATTATTTTTTTATTTTTAGAAAAAACAAAAGTCTAAATTGGATGTCATGCGACGGGAGTGGTCGGGCAGACAATAAAGAAAGGGAAAAATATTTTTTATGATTAAAAAAAGAATGAAAATTGAAAAAAACTAAATTAAAAAAATGAAAGAATTGAGAGTGATGTACCTTAAAAAAATTTCCAATATCTCCTCACCTTTTCTCTTTTCTTTTTTGTTTTTGCTTCCTTTTCTAATTTTTGTTTGTTTTTCCAATAGAGATAAAGATAAGAGGTGTCTACGTGGGTGGTAATGAGAGGAAGAGAGAGTGTAGAGAATGTTTTCTTCTTTTTTTTCTACCTCCTTCAATATGTTTTTTTGCAAGAGAGATAAAAAAGGAGGTGTGTATGTGGGAGTGGTGATCGAAAAGAATTAGAGAAGTGTAGATAATCTTTTTCGATCATGACAGAGTGCTTATTTATATTCACACCTTGCAATATCAATGCAATCTCAACCTTAATTGTAATGAACAATATAAGGAAAGAATTGTTTATGATAGCAGCAAATTATGGGGATCAAATCTCAGCAAATCAGAGCACAAAATGAATCATTATCAGTTCTCAGCAAATTATCATTGATGACTTTTTTTGAAATGATTTTCAATGATTTTGTGGAGTGTGATGATGATATGATGATGCATGACATGTTATGATTTTCTTTTTGAAACTATATGATATGCTTGCATGGATGCGTGAATGCATGAGTGGAATTTGCTCTTTTTTTTCATTTTTTCAATTTTCATAAATCTAAGAAATGTTGGAGGAGTTATGCATATGCACACGTTAAGAATCATTGATGATGTATGACATGCTATGATTTTCTTTTTAAACCTAGATGATGATGCATGCATGGATGCGTGGATGCATGGGTGGAATTTGCTTTTTTTCATTTTCCTTTATTTTAATTTGAGAGCAAAGAAAACTAGGCTTAGAGGCTAGAAAAACAACTATAAGGCCAGACAAAACTGGATTTAGGGGCCAATGTGGAAACTGGGCTTGGGGCCAGTGTGGAAACTGGGCTTGAGGTTAGTGTGAAATCTGGGCTTAGGAACTAGTGTGGGAATTGGACTTGGGGGCCAGTGGAAATTGGGCTTGGGGGGCCAGTGTGGAAACTGGGCTTGAGGTTAGTGTGAAATCTGGGCTTAGGAACTAGTGTGGGAATTGGACTTAGGGGCCAATGGAAATTGGGCTTAGGGTATATTGGTCATTCATATAAATGAAAAGGACCAAAATTTGAGAAACATCATAGAAACCAAATTGTGTATTTTTTTTAAATTTTCTTCCTTCTAAAACGCAAGGATTCAATAACCATTCATATGAGTGAAGAGGGTTTTGATTGGAAAGGTGTAAACTATTTTATTCAAAAAGATGAATGATTCATGTATGCATAGCTTGGTATGATGTATGAATTACCTTATGTATGAATTTTCTTTTGCATTTTTTAAAAAAAACATTCGAATTGTTCCCTAATTCATTATTATTTCGAATTCATGGAATTATTCTACTTTGATTTTTTTTTTACTTTTTTTTAAATCATTTCTTTGGTCTAATCAATTTACTAACAAACATTTTTTTAATCATTTCTTTTGAAACACTATTTGAATGACATGCATGAAATTGCCAAGGGCTTGGAAAGGCTTGGATGAGGTGATGAAGATTAACTGGGGAGTTCCCCAATTTGAATTGGTCTCGGGGCACAAAATATGTTTGGGCTTTCCCAGTTATTGATGGTATGAAGGAGATGATGGGGACTTCCAAAAAAAAATTGCCCCTGGTGTGAGAGCCTAGGATGGTCTTAGGGTGCAAAAGCGCGTTTGACTTTTCCCAATTGAGGAGATTGAAAAATGATGAGGTCTTCACAAGTTGCCCCCATAATGTGATCAGAGTCTTCAATGTAAATAAATGCCCCAATTCAAAATGAATGATGGGGATATATGAATCACAAACAAAGTGATTGCCCCAGTTTGGGTTTGGGATTGATAAAGATGGACTATGTTAAGCTTGGTCAAGGTTTAGGCTTAGAGCAGAGGATATTGTATGAACAAAAATGGAATTTCATGAAGAATGAATTGAAAGGGGACAACCCAAATTTAACCAGATTGCTTGATTGCCTATGTTGATTTTGGAGCTTTGAAAACATGTCAACCAAACATAAACTGCTCTGGTGTTTAAAAGAAAGTCTCTGAACACACTTTTTCAATCTTTTTTTTTACCTTTTGTATAGAACAAACCTGTTAGCAAATCAAAATTTTCTTCTAAATTAAAACCTTCGAAAGATAACAACCAATCTTTGATCTGTGTGGACTTTATTAAGCTTGTATCGTGGCCCATGCTAGGGGTATGGAAGTGAATGATAGTAAAGGCCCAAACAAGTGATGTGAGGGTTGTTTCAAATAAGGATCTTTGAATAATGTTTCATTCAATATTTATTTGACTTCATTTCGTTCACCTTTTTTTTATATCTTTCTTGATATGACCAATAATATTTCTTTTCTTGTTGTTGATATTTTTGTATTGGTGAACTACTAGTCAGATGAAATAAATGCAAACATTATGTCAACCCTCAATGGGAGGGTGATCCTTGTTTAGGGTAATTTGAAAAAAAAAATTAAGGCTCAAATTGGGTAGCAAAGGATAATCACTTTTGTTTTTTTGTGTTGATAAAGAAACATGGCCACACATCATTTCAAATCATGGTTGTTTTTCTCAACAAAAAATTTAATTCAGAAGAAAATAATTTAGTTCATGTAACAGGATATCCCTTGTTTTGTTCTTTTTTTCACTTTTTTTTGTCTTATTTTTTGCCTAGACTGTCCTTCAAAGTTTTTAGTCTAGTTGACTTTTCTTCATTTTTTTTTATGTTCAGAGAGTTTCTTGAAATCATTTTAAGATATGTGTCCACTTTATGATGATCCTAAATGAAAACAAGGTTTATGGTGGAAGAGAGATAGATAGGGGAATAGATTTGAGCAATTTCATGCATGCAAGATTAGATGGGTACTTCAAAAGAAATGATAATAAACAATATTTTATTTCTTTATTAAATCCATTGATTTAACCAAAGAAGTTTTATTATTTACTCATTTTTTATAAGAAATATTCCAAGAAATCGGTGACAAGCAAAATGGGAAACACATTGAATTTATTTTAGTGCATTTTTTTTTATTTTCCAAAATTTATGCTGATGCATGCTATGTGTTTGAATCTTTGGATAAGGTATCATGAATGACCACAAAATGGAATGCAATTTATGTTTGTGCCTCGTAGGACACTTATTCACATGATATGCTAATGAAATGTATGTTTATGGCTAATAATGGTGTGATTGTGATGAATTTATTATTATATTAGGAAAGATGAGGGTAAAAGACGCAAATAGTCTCCCTTTAGTGCCTTTATTTAACATGGGTTTGACACTTAAAGTTCTAAGGGAAAGTATATGTGCTCACAAGGATAATTCCCTAAAACCTAAATATCAGGGTCACTAGAGCTATGACCCACTTCATGGCATTTCCCACGACAGTTGGTAAACAACAAGAAGTGGGAGTACCAATGACGCAAATAAACTCTAGCTGGGGTTCTCACAATGACCACTTGGGAAGTACATCCACTGTGACACTACTACACAATCCCCTCTAATTCTAAGCAACTCAGACCCGGGTATAGGGCCCCACTCATGTAATGAATAAAATGTGTGTGTGAAGGGAGAACACAATGTATACCCAAACCCACACCTAGCAATTATTCCAAATACAAAAAATAAAGAAGAATATACACATACAATTATTCTAAATATAAAAAAAAAGATAAAAAACCACATACCCCAAAAAAATGAGAACGAAAAAATATGCAAAAAAACCACATCAATTTTGCACATCCAAATAAATGGTCTGACTCTCTAGCATCCCCAGTGGATTCGTCATCTGTCGCAATCGAAATCGCGACGGGACGACGAACCAAAAATTAAAATTTTGTAAAAAAGAGAGTTTGGAGTCGCCATCATAGTTATTATAGGAAACTATGGAAAACCATAAAAAAGAGCAAGGTCTGCGAAAAACCAGATTTTGGGTCCGCGAGTCGGTTACGCATGGGGAAGGTATTAACACCCCACAACGTCCGTCATAAGACGGTACCTTTAATTAAATGTGCAAAAGTTATGTGGTTTTTTCAAAATATTTAATTTTCCCCAAAAATAGTAATAAAATAATGTACAAAAAACAACAAAACTATTTTTTTGATTTTTTTGGGCCCAACGAGGATTGATCCTCACTCCTACGTATCTGCATGTGAATGGAGAATCAGGGTTACGTAGTTCTTTTTGAAAAACTATTTGGAAAATTATATGAAAAATGATTTAATTCTTTTTATAATTTTGAAAAACTTTTATTTAAATTTTAGTATTATTTTAAAATTTGTGTCACGCGACGCGAGTGGCCGAACAAACACTTGAAATAAATTCTTTTTTTCTAACTTTTATTTTTTTAATCATTGATAAATTTTTTATATTTTTTAAAGTAGTTGTGGATGTCATTGCGACATGAGTAATCAAATAGATATAAAAGAGTAAACAAAGAATTATTTTTTTATTTTTAGAAAAAACAAAAGTCTAAATTGGATGTCATGCGACGCAAGTGGTCGGGCAGACAATAAAGAAAGGGGAAAAAAATTTATGATTAAAAAAAGAATGAAAATTGAAAAAAACTAAATTAAAAAAATGAAAGAATTGAGAGTGACGTACCTTAACAAAATCTCCAATATCTCCTCACCTTTTCTCTTTTCTTTTTTGTTTTTGCTTCCTTTTCTAATTTTTGTTTGTTTTTTCAATAGAGATAAAGATGAGGGGTGTCTACGTGGGTGGTAATGAGAGGAAGAGAGAGTGTAGAGAATGTTTTCTTCTTCTTTTTCTACCTCCTTCAATATGTTTTTTTGTAAGAGAGATAAAAAAAGAGGTGTGTATGTGGGAGTAGTGATCGAAAAGAATTAGAGAAGTGTAGAGAATCGTTTTCGGTCATGATAGAGTGCGTATTTATATTCACACCTTGCAATATCAATGCAATCTCAGCCTTAATTGTAATGAACAATATAAGGAAAGAATTGTTTATGATAGCAGCAAATTATGGGGATTAAATCTCAGCAAATCAGAGCACAAAATCAATCATTATCAGTAACAAATCAGAGCACAAAATCAATCTTAATTAGTAATATTGATTCTTACCATTTGAAGAGATATTGCCTCTAATTATTATTATATAACTAATTTCTTTAACAAAGTTAGAAAATATTTGAGTTATTGAGCTCATGAGAAGGAGTGTGGTAATTAATAACAAATTGGGCTCTTTCTCCTTTTTTTCTCTCTTTTTTTCTAAAATTAAAGTTTGAAAATATTTGAAGAAAATTTTGTTTCACATTTTTTTTATTAACTAAAAACCTTTTTTTATTTTTTTATTTTATTTTTTTTGTGAAAATAAATTTATTCACCCGAACGAAATTGGGTGTTGACAATAGCCTTCAATTTTATTTGAGAGTTTACTTTTGAATATATGAGATAATTGAAATTACTTTTGTTCAAATCTTTTTCTCCTTTAAAAATTACCTTAGAAGAAACTATATTTTGACTTTTAGAGAATTTATATTATGTTAAAAGCTTTGAAAAGCTATTCCAATACCTCATTAGTTTCAAAATTTTGTTGCACATTCCTTGCTACATGGCTTCAATTTTCAAGCTATTAAAACAATGAAGTTCATTATTTAACATGTTATTTCATAAAAGTCCTTGATTCTTTTCCTATTAAGTATCTATTAAGCTGGTTCAATTTAGAAAGGGATTAAAATTGTTTAAAACAATTTTAATTAACTTTATTTAGACAATAATCCACTTAGTTATGCAAAATTTGAACTAATTCATAAAGTGGGTTTTATATGTTACAGGAAAAGAGAAAAAAAGGCTCAAAGCATAAGTGCTCAAAATAAAAACTCGCACATATTATCTCGTGGTGGGTATAGAAAACTTAAAGAGAAGATAATGTTAGAAAAGAAAAAATCTAGGCCCCCACCTTCTGAGGGTGAAGATACTAAGCCTCCTTCACCACCGTCACGTCATCAAAAGTGGAAGTTAGCCCGTCTACGCACATCGGGCAACTACACTTCTAAATCTGCATGAGAAATCTCTGAGAAAATTGTAAGATGCAATTCTTATCTAAATAGCTCATTCATGTTTTATATTGTATTTTTTTTTTATAAATTTTTTTGTTACATTGTAGGATTCATTGGTTGAGTAGAGCTCCCAAGGAGGATTCACTCTAGAAGATCGTCATGACATACTTACTGCTGTAATTGGACGGCCTGAGCACCTTGGACGTGTGCATGGTGCTGGATCAGGAGTCGGCATACGCCAATTTTTTTGTTCCTCCTCTCGTCAGTCTTCATGCAATCATGGTGCTAGTTATGAAGAAAGAATGAAGGAAATAATCACTACGAGGGTGAGAGAAGAACTTATGTGCCAATTTGAGCATTATGACATTCGTTTGCCAATGGATCCTCCGCCAGAACTAGACACATTTGTGCCTCCCACGGGTAAATCTGTTTTCTATAAGTTATGAATTGAATAAAGGATATTTAATAAAATAATTGAATAACATTAATAAATCGTTGACTCTAACAGGTAGAAGTGGAAATGATAGTTGTTTAGCTCCACCCGGGGATGACATGGATGACACTCATCCATGTCAGCTATATATTTGGGATGGTACAGAGAAGACACTAGTGGCTCATGGAAAAGTATTTGTGGCAGCCACAATTCTTCATGGCATGGAGTTATCAGAGGATGAGGTTAAGGTCAAGGTCATGGTAGAGGAGGTTCTCGTGTTGTTTGCTTTAGTTCTTGTGCCAACAGATGAGATATATATTGTGGCACATGCATTCCAATGTTTCCTCGCCTAGCCTAGAGATTTGGTTGTTTCTGACCCCCCCGGTACAGACTCTTAAACCCACCATATACTAAATTTTTAAGTTTATATGTTTATTATATTCAAACTTAAATTATATTCCATTTTAACTGAAATTGCATCATTATAGGAAAAACCTCAACCAAAGAAGATTCTTCTCTTTTTGGACTATCTTCTTGGTGCATTGCTCCAACTTGCAGAAATCATAGATGATAAGCCGATGCAGGTTCCTTGGGATGCTAACATTTTTGGGAGAGACCTTGAGATCTCACTTTACTTGCATTCCCAAGATGTCTTGGAGCTTGCACGGGGACAAGAGGAACTGAATATTACCATTATATATAGTTATTTGATATATTTATCTATTTACTTATATCAAATCAATTTTATGTTTAGGTATTTGTCTGGTGTCACTGAAATTATGGGGCTGAATGATCTATATGGGTTTGTAGACCCCTAACTCACTCATGAAGGCAACAAGTTTGATGACATCCAATCATATGTGACCGAATGCTTTCAACGCAGAAAAAAAAATTTATTTTGTCCCTTATGTTGCTGGGTAAGTCATTTTTGTTAACTTATGAATATAATCTGTCATTTTAATTCATAACAATGAATTTATTTTCTTCTCAGACGTCATTGGCAGTTACTTGTGGTTTCCATAAGGGAGAACCTTGTTGTGTGGTTTTGCTCTTTGCACCGCCCTCCCCCTAACCATCTTAGACAAGTGATAGATTGGTAAGAACTCAATCTCAATCTTATGAATATGACATGTTATATAAAAGTATCCTAACTTATTCCCTTTATCATAGTTCAATTATTGGACATAACATGTTGTTAGGGAGATCAACGACTATCTTGCATTGTCACTTTGCTAGAATGATACCATATTATATTTTGTTTCTATTACTTGTGTCACGTTAGATAGTTAATAGAAACATTTAACTACATTGAATAGATAATTTTTTTTAATAAAGACTCAAATGAATGCTTCCAAATCTACTAGCGACTCAAAATATAATTAAATCAAATTCCTATCATTATTAAACTAAATTAAATTATTTAGTTTAAACTTAAGATTTGTAAGATTTTAGAATAAACATATTATTTCTTTTACTGATGTGGTTTGGTGATGTCGAAGGCTATAAGCACATGCCAATTACAAGTTAAATTAGATGTACTAAAGTTAATGATGAAATAAAGTATACTAAGAAGAAACAGAATGCATTATGAAAAAAAATATATCAATTATTTCTAATAACTTTGATGAAATTGAAATTTTCAAAGTGGGAAGAAAAAAGACCAAGATTTGAGATATCTTAAAAATGTTTTAAGATTCCATTATGTCATAAAAAACCTTTAAAAACTTCAAATCAGACCTCTATTTAATGGTGTGTTTGCAATGATAAAAATAGAATGAAAATGAGAATTTCAGTAAATAAAATAATATTCAAACATTAAAAGTCATAATTCATCCGACTTTAAACGTTATGTAAATTAGTTTGTAAAATTTAATTATTAAATACTTTAATTTGATTTGATTGTGAAATGAACAAGAGAAATAAATAAATAGAAATGATAAAAATGTTGATGTAAAAAAATATAATATTTGAATAAATAAAAGTAAAATAATTTTTCTCTCTCTTCATCTATTTTTGTAATTAAAAAAGTAGATTGAAACAAATAAATTTTTTTGATAAAAAGTGTTTTTGTACTAAGTACAACTCTGACTTTAGATAAACATTTTTTCTGCCGTGTTATTTTAACAAAATTATTCATTATTTTTCATTACAAATATTTATTTAAATAACAAAAACATAAATCATGACTTTTTTCTATTTGAATATTTAATGTTTGATATTTTTCTCTGTCACAAAAAATTTCCTTTTTACGTATTGTCTTCCAAAAAAAAAAAACAATATTTCTGTCTATCTCTCTTTTTTTTTCCTTTATATTTACGTTCCATTCTATGACATTTGTAAACAAACAACATAAAAATAGAATCTACAGTTTTGCTTAAAAATCTGGAACAATAATTCTAAAATGTAGCTGCAAATCACTTGACAATATATAATACATGTATCTCATTAATTGGACCAATACATCTTCACTCTAAATTAAAACACACCTGACAGCATTTTAATAAATGACTAATGATTAGGTATGTAATGAAATAATAAAATAAAATTCGTTTTCCGTTTTAATAAAATTTTTGATATATTAACCATAGTCTTTATTCTAAACTATTTTATATTGCTTATTTAAAATTTTACGAAGTTAAAATACACTTTACTGAAATAAAAAAAAAATGAATGATTATTTTATATTAAAAGGTATGACCCCAAAGCATAAGTAAATTTCATTTATACCCTAAGATTCATGAGTTTCTAAGAACTAGGTCCACAGTCCCAAAGGTGAAATCCCTGTTTTGTCCAAACCCCAAATAAAGACCAAAGACCTCTTTCGTTCTCTTTTCTCTGGAACAAGCTCTTCTGGTGTTGATCTCGTTTTCTCAAACACACTACTCTTTCTCCCTCTCCACTCTCTCTCTCTTTCTCTTTCTCTCTAACGATAACCCTCGCAGGTTCCAATTCACCATGACCGTGATGATGCCAGCACCCATTGATGTAAGCGTTCGTTCCCTAACCTTAAACGCACACAGATACACACTCGCTCTGCGCGCATCGTTTCGCTCCTATTTATTCTCAATCTTAACTCGCGTGTTGTGCTTATCTTCAAGCGATTCTTCGCCCAACCGCGAGTCGTGTTAATCAATTTGGTTTTATCCACTTCCGAGTGGTGCACTGACGGGGCTTCGGTTTCGTTTTTTTCTTTATCTGTTTTGTCGTTGTTTTGATCTGAGAGAGTGAGCGTTTTGGGCAATTTTGCGATTTGTAGTGCAGTTTGGGGTTTCGATTTTAGGGCTTTGCCTTTACGATTGGGGGTTCGGTGTGCGTTGCGGTGGATCCGAACTTGGGTGACGTTGTTGGTTTTTGTTTTGTGCAGCAGCAAGAGGACGAGGAGGTGCTCGTGCCGCACACGGATTTGCCTGAGAACAATCACCAACCTATGGAAGGTAGTTCTCTTTTCGTGTTCTTGCGATTTCTTTGATCTGGACTTTTAGTTTTTTTTGTTTTTTGTTTTTAATTTTGGGTCAAGGAGCCGGGGTTTTTTCAGCGTCGTTAGCTTCTGTGTCATTTAATTGAATTGTTTTGGAGGTTCGGGGAAATGGTTTATGCATTCCTGCTTGGAGAGAGAGTGGGAGAGATGAGTCAAAAATTGGTTTAAGGATTTTAGGGTGGGCTAGTTTTTTGTTTTTAAAGTGAAGGACGTTCGCTAGCGAGTCTATGCTTTGAGATTTTTATTTAATTTTAATAAGAAACGTTTTTCAGCTGAAGTTTCAGAACGGAAATAATTTGAATCCAATCATTGGTTGATTTGTATTTGAAAGTTGTGCGGTTTTGATGCAATTGTTTATTGTGTAATTAATTGGGTAACTTCATTTTACTTTTGTTCCTGGTTTGCTATTGGAGGGTCTGGTTCGGTTAGGGTCACACTTTTTTATTTCTTTGGGGGCTACTTTATGGTTTCAGCTCATTCCAGATGTGATAGGTGATTTTTCCTTTTTTTTTTCTGTTTCTTTGATGATCGTTAGTTGTAGCTCAACCTGAAACTGCCAATGCTGTGGAGAGTCAGCCTGTTGAGGATCCTCCATCGTCTAGATTCACATGGAGAATTGACAACTTTTCGAGGCTGAATACGAAGAAGCTCTATTCGGAAATATTTGTTGTTGGTGGCTATAAATGGTATTTTTCTGAGATTTACTAAACTGGTTAATAATTGCCAATTTTCTTGAATATGATCTTGTATGTATACTTATCTCCAGTGAATATCGCTTTCAAACTTGTTTTTTTTTTCTTCACAGGCGTGTGCTTATTTTCCCAAAAGGAAACAATGTGGAGTATTTGTCCATGTATTTGGATGTTGCAGATTCAGCTAGTTTGCCCTATGGTTGGAGTAGATATGCACAGTTTAGCTTGGCAGTTGTTAATCAAATCCATAATAAGTATTCTGTGAGAAAAGGTAGTCCCTGCAGTTTGATCTTTACACTTTTACAAGATGACATAGATTAGCCATAGGTGTAGATTGGAAAGAGCATTGCTGGAATTAAAGGTATAGAATCTTGATAGGTTTTTATTGCAAGTAGTGGATGGAAGAGCATTTGATATCTCCTTGCATAATAAATATTCTGTTATAATTAGCCAATTAGCTATACATCATTTTCTGATAAACCTTGTGACACCTTTGCTCATTCCATAGTTTATATTTTGTTTCATAGTTAATTTTCTGTATCTTACCGTTTGGTAGTGGAGCTTTGGGTTGGGGTGAGGTTATTGTTAGCAGATGTTTAAATTCATCATATACATATGACATGGTTCATATCGTGGTTAATCTTTAGTTCCTCCCTCTTGCACCTTGTTTAAAAATTTGGTGGAGAATGAGATTATGAGTTGTATAGTTTATGGTGTTATTTGTCTCAATTAGTTTGTCAAAAGAGGAATTGAAAATGCACAGGCTTTTGGATTTATTATAGGCTTGTTGTAACTCAATTTTACTTAAACTATGCAGATACACAACATCAATTTAATGCACGTGAAAGTGATTGGGGTTTCACTTCCTTCATGCCTCTTGGTGAATTGTATGATCCTAGTAGAGGGTATCTTGTGAATGATACTCTTATAGTTGAAGCCGAGGTTCTTGTTCGTAGGATTGTTGATTACTGGACTTATGATTCAAAGAAGGAGACTGGTTATGTTGGGCTTAAGAACCAAGGAGCTACCTGTTATATGAATTCTCTACTCCAAACCTTGTACCATATTCCTTATTTTAGAAAGGTTAGAACAGTTTATCATATTTTTTTTTTGCCTGTAGTTCATTTATCTGTTGGAAAGCAATAAGAAGTTGGTTCCTGAATAACATTTCAGGCTGTGTACCATATGCCAACAACTGAAAATGATATGCCCTCTGGTAGCATCCCTTTGGCTTTACAAAGTTTATTCTACAAGCTTCAATACAGTGACACCAGTGTTGCGACAAAGGAGCTGACAAAGTCTTTTGGTTGGGATACATACGATTCTTTCATGCAGCATGATGTTCAGGAACTAAATCGGGTTCTCTGTGAAAAACTTGAAGACAAAATGAAGGTATGACATGAACTTTGGTTAATTTTCTTCTTGATGAGGGATCATATCTAATGGTTATTTTATGTAATTTTTGTCAAGGGAACTGTTGTTGAGGGAACCATACAAAAGTTATTTGAAGGGCACCATATGAATTACATAGAATGCATCAATGTAGACTACAAATCAACTAGAAAAGAGTCATTTTATGGTAATTCCTTGGGCATTTTGAATCCAATTATGTGTTTAGTTCTTGTTGTGTAATTCTAATTTAGTTTTAAATATGCATGTTAGACCTTCAACTTGACGTCAAAGGTTGTCGTGATGTTTATGCTTCCTTTGATAAGTATGTTGAAGTTGAAAGCCTTGAGGGGGATAACAAATATCATGCTGAACAGTATGGTTTGCAGGTTAGTTGCTATTCATAAATGCCTCAGCCACATATAATAAACTATTAGTTATTTGGAGAAGTTAACCTCGCCTTTCAAAGGAGTTTTGTATTTTTGTTTAATTCTGTTTTTGATATTATTAGTCTAATGTCTTTTACGAACCATTTCCATTCTAAATTTATAAGAATTGAGGGCTTTATGGATCACTTTAAACTTCTGCATCAATATTGGCTGGGTCAGATTTTGGGTGCATTTTTGAAACTGTGAAGCATCATCCTGAATATTAGCTGGGAGAGTGCAAGAAGCAGTAAATTGACAGTTATATAGATTGTCATGGTGCTCGTGTAAAATTTTGAAAAATCCCTAACAGTTCTTAGAAAAGTTGAAAGCAAAGTTACTGATTACAGTTTCCCTGCTGAGTGACAAGGTAGTAGAATTCTAGATAATATGAAGAAAGATAAACTCTTTCTATTTAAGGATGATCCTGCATCATCTGATCGTGCAGTCAGTTTATATACTAGCTCTAGTGGTGTACAAAGCAAGCTTACACCAATAACCAACTTATATTATATAAATCTATTTTTATATAATATAGATATAGATAGCTAACTAACTGAAGGTTTTCTGCATTAGCTGACAAATTTGACACACATAACAATACTCTGACGTAAGAAAGCTTTGCTTCTATGTTCTTTTGACATTCCGTGGTTATATTTTAGCTTTTATGTTTTCCGCCCTCACCTTTCTACCAAAAGCAGAGTATTCATAGCAATTTATTTGCTTATTGGGGGTAATAAGCCAGTGACAGCTTCACTGTTAAGAGGTTTTATTTGAAGAACACTTCTAGGATAGGCAAAAAGCCTTCTGCAATTCAGGTTGTTGTTGTTGTCTGTGTTATTCATCATTTGCTCCAGTGAATTCTGTATTTTGATGTTTCACAACCATCTAAATTAGCAGAAGGTGATATTCTATGAAGAGTGTGCTAGGGCATGAGGCTCTCACCTAGTGGGATTTGAGTACGATCAATGTACTCACTACTAGACCCTCTCCCCACAAAAGGGTGGGTCTAGGATGGGCTTAGCTCATCTGTCCCACAGAAGGCAAGGTGAGGCAGGGTAGGAGGTCTTCATGTTTAGAGGAGACGGACCTAAAAGTTTAGTAATCATCTCTATCTCTGTCTCCATTGGGTTTTCTCCAGATAGGGTAAATCCATTGGGAGCCTGTTCACAATTTTATACAATTTTATTTATACATACATTTAAGATAAATTATATTAATTTATTACTTATATTTTAATTCAAACAATAAAAAAAAAGAATAAGTTAAAAATAATTTAAAATAGAAGTTAATAAATATATTATATTGTTAGTTAAATGTATAATTTTAAGTTTGTTATTTAATTGTTTTATATTTTAAAAATGATTTAACTACTAAAATAGTTAGTGTTTTTTTTAGAAGTTTAGAGGTTATAAACATAATATATATATATATATATATATATATATATATATATATATATATATATATATATATAATATAGTATCCTGTGTTGTAAAAATTAAATATAGAACTGGTAACAAGGCAGGTTGGCTAAGTGGGTATTCCTAGTCAAAGTCAGGCTAGGTTTGGGTTAGGGGTTCATGGTTGTTTGCCATGCCTCTCACTACATAATCCTTACCCTGTTAGTGGAGAGGCTGTTTCCAGGATTTTTTCAATGAACTCTTGATTGCTAGACATCTTGTTCCAAGTTATTTATCATATTTGCTTGACTGAGTGAATTGTGCTATTCAATAGATCAAGCTATTTATGATATTTTCTTGAACATGTCTTCTATTTGCTGGTTTACTCTCAAATTGCACTAAACCATAGTGATCAATCCATACTGGATACTGGGGTTACTGAGCCTGACTATCTTAAACTTTAGAATGGACACATCGTCAAGACTCAAATAACTCTATGAAACACAGGATGCAACAATGTGTAAATGTGAAATATGAGTCTGAGCTTCTTAAACTGAGGCTGGTGCTTGTATTCTGGATATGTGACAGTACATTTAGAAACTTATGTACCCTACCATCTGTTATAGTTGGCTATAACTTAACTGACAACCTTTTGTTGGTTTCAAATTCTGTGTCCACTTAAAGAGCAAAACATCAGAATTTTATTAACAGATTGAGGGTTGGACGTATCCAATATTATTTTATCATATTCTAGACTATTTTATATTATCCATTAGGCTTGTTTTTCTCTATTTTCTCATTAACTCCTAGGACTGGTTATATGTTTCCTTATCCTATGATTTGTTTCTTACTTTCTTAGGATTATGATTGACATTGTTGTATTTAGAGGTGATAAAAATCAGAGCTATTGTGCTCTGCTGATGCTTTTCATGTATTTAGAAAAAGAGAAGAGTACAATACAAGGAATAGATATAGCCTATAACACTTGATCCTTAGGATAAGTAAATAGACCAAAAAAGAAGTTTTATGAAAGCTATACAATAAAATAATGATCACAATTTCAACATTCCCCTTCGGGCTAGAGTGTAAAAGTTGTATGTATCATGCTTGGAACATGTAAACTGAATGGGAGAGAAATTGAGCTGCATATTTTTTTTGATTTGTTTACCTGAGGATGACCTAGCATTTTTTCTTATACTTGAGAATAATACAAAGGCATTATAATTAATTTTAGAGTGAATTTCTCTCTCTTAGGATCTCTTATTTATAATAACTTTAGATACATCATATACAATGTATGAGAGGGTAGAGAAGGGAATATGAAAAGATATATCTTGGAACTAAGTGCAGCACAAACCACAACACCTTTACAATAAATTGTATTTAAGACTATTTATTCTAACACCCCCGTCAAGCTAGAGTGTCCAAATTGTATGTGCCTAGCTTGGAACAAATATATTTAATCTGAGGCCCTCTTAATGATTTTGTTTGTACATCTGCAAGTTGATAATTTGATCCGACATACTCGGTGCAAATTTTCTTGGACGACAACTTTTCTCAAATAAAATGACAATTAATTTCAATATGTTTACTCCTATCATGGAACATTGGATTGGAAGCAATGTGGAGGGTAGTTTTGTTGCACAATACATTCTCATTGATTGAATAATTTAATTCTTGGAGGAATTGTTTTACGCATATAAGTTCACAGGTTGGAGAAATGCAAGCTTTTGACGAAATAGAATGTGCTTGGTTGCGATACATTAACATGAGATGTTCGTGATATTCTTCATTGGAGAGCTTTGGATTAGAAACTATAGATTTGGAAACATTGTCTTTTTTGTTAGAAAAACATGTACAAAATAACAAATTTGTTGGATGTGTGACCCATTCTTTTATAGTATGTGCATAGAGGGTGCCCTTTATTGTTAGGATGCTGTCCTCTAATGTCACAACCTCCTTTTTCACAAGTAGAAATCATGGTAGGAGATAGTTCATGAAGACATGTTGAGCAAGGTGATGAAGGATTATTGTGTTTTCTTTTAAGATTATTGAATATGGTGTGAGTTGATTAAGAAAGCTAAATGAAATCTCCATTGAACATAGCAAGCTATCTAGATGTGAAGGTTCCTTTCACAAAGCTCAAGAGGAGAAGATGATGGATTGATTCAAACAAAAAGGAAATGGAAAGCACATAAACCATAGAAAACCAAGAACAATTAAAGAAAGAAGACAACATAAAATGGAAAGGAAATGAATGGTAAAAATGTGAGAAGCACGCCACTATAAGGCTAGGCTAGAAGCCATGACAACCTTGAAGATGAGTGGATGTGTGCCGCCACTTGCTATGCAAGATAAGGATTTAAAGTATTCACTCCCTAGGGAGGAAACTCTCACAAATGGTTGAGACACAAGAGTGTTTTTACTTCAAAATGTTCAACCCTTTTACATGTCTAGGAGCACCCATTATATAAAAGAGTTTAGGGTCCTTTATGCAAATAAAAGATACCTTAGGATGTCTCTACAAAAACCTAACCCTAGCTTCTAGAAACTAGATCAAATAAGGTTACAAAAATGAGAGACAAAAGAGCTAACTATGATGTGTGCAAGGCTAATTTCGTTCTAGCACAAAAGGAGACAAAGAATGTGTTTCATATGTCTCTAAAAAGTGGCCGAAGTGTGCTAGAAACAAAGAAGACCAAAGGTACATAGGTACACTTGGTTTATGCCTTTTACTTTATGCTTTATGCCTTTGCTTTACTCTCTCCTCCACATCATTTATGCTCCCCAATCACCATGCGCCACCTTGCATTGATTTCTTACTCCTAATTAACCTACAAAGCAAATAAACATAGATTAGCATGTTGGTTTAATTCAAGTCAATTATAGTCAACAAGTCAAACCTAATCAAAGGTCAACAAGTCAACTAAAGTTGATTCAACTAAGTCAAATTAGGGAATAAAAAATAACAAACACAAATGAAAGGGATGTAGGATTAGTGAACTTCCTTTCTAAACATGCATAGTCTTCTTAAGCATGTGCCTCCATCCTTGGTTGGGGTCAATCCTTCATCATCCTCCCCTTCTTGGAGAGAATTTGACCACAAATTCTTTACGCCTTTGTAGATGGAGCTTGACTTGATTTGGGGGAGGATTTGCGCCTCCCTTTTATGAGCTCTTGTTCCATGGTTTCTAAGGGTATTACCCCTAACTTTGGTTAGGCCATTTTTATTTTCTAGACTATTCTTCCTCTCTTGCTTGTGCTTTAGGCCTTCCTTTTTGGCTTGGGAAGAGAAGGAAGGGTGATGCACATCTTGCTTTGGAAGAATTTTTTTGTGGGCAAGTAACAGCTTGGTGAAAGCTTGCCCTTTTTCTTTTTCTTCTTTATCTTTTCCTATTATATTTCTATCCTTATTAACTTCTTGAGGTGATAGAGGTAGTAAAGTGGTCTTTTTCCCATTTATGAAGAATATGTATTGGTTGGTATGGCCATCATGTAAAGTTTGTTTATCAAATTGCCATGGCCTACCTAGTAAGATATGTATGACTTTCATGGGAACAACATCACATAGCACCTTATCTTTGGCTGAAATTTTATCATTCATCAAAGTAGGCAACTAAAGCAATTTAGTGAGTAAATTATTTGTGGAAGGCATATGGTTGACAAATAGAATTTGGTTATGTATGATAAAAATTTGAGTGTAAACTTCTCATGACCATGACCATGACCATGTATAATTTATTAAGTTTTTTATTACATCCTCTTCTAACGAGTGAACCATAAGAAATCTTGGGGATTGAGGTAGCACAATCGAACAAAGGGATTGTAATTTCCTAGAGGAATTATGCTTTGGATATTTTAGAGGAAGTATCCTAGTGCTAAACTTCTACTGAGTTAGAGGAAACCATTTTTATATGTGGAGTGATATAGAAGATTGGTTGGATATCTCGTTTTGACATGTCCTTTGTGGTAAGTTTCCTAATTCTCCGTGTGTAGGACATTGAAAGGCAATTATGTACATACTAAAGTACATTAAAGAGGCTTTGGGAAAATATTTGTTGTATGAACATAATAATCATACTCGAGTTATGGGATAAAAAGGCACATTTTTCATTATTTCCAGACAAAACATCTTGACAAACTGAGACACTTCTTTTGGATTGAGGTAGCATAATCCAACAAAGCGATTGTAATTCACATAGGAAGTATGAATTGGATATTTTAGAGGAGCTTATTGACACACTTGTAGATCCCAATGCTATACTTCTATTGAGTCTGATTTCAGATACGAAAAATTGGTTGGGAAACTGAAATACGTGCTGGTCTCTCGTCTTGACATCTCCTTTGGGATAAGATTCTTTATATTCCGTGGTTAGGACATTGGATTGATGTTGATCACATTCTAAAGGGGCCCTAGGAAAACAGTTTGTTAAATGGACATTATAATCAAACATGAGGTGTGGGATACTCAAATGGAGATTGGGTAGGCTCACCTATTGACAGGAATTTGACTTTCAGATATTGTCTTTATTGGTAACAACTTGATTTCTTGGAGTGAGAACCAGGATGTAGTTGCTAAATCTGGTGCAGAAGCATAATACATAACAATGACGTCTGCCTTTTGTGAGCTTGTTGGGCTAAAATAATTGCTTAAAGAATTATGATTTTGGAATGGTTCACAAATGACTCATTTTTTATAACCAAGTCGCCCTCCATATTTTTTTAAATCTAGTATTTCAGGAGGGGGCTGAACATATAAAGATAGATTGTCACTTCTTTTGATAAATGATTTTATTGACATTACCACTATGTTTGTTAATTCCAATAATAAGTTGGATGATGTTTTCACCAAATCATTGTGGTCCACTACATGGCTATTTATGTAACAAGCTTGATGCATATGATTTATTATAATATGACCTTGGTCCCATCGTTATGTAATGCTATGTATGATATATGTATATATCTTCCTCAACTGTGCCCAACAAACTAGGGGATTTTATCACATGACTACATTTTCTATCTACATCTCCAAACAGTCTCTTCATATTTTGTTAAGTCTGCTGGCTTGCCTAAATTTTTGCATTTAAGCAGATTAATTTTTATTGAGCTTGTTACATAAACTAATCTACTTTTTAATGGACATGACTATTTCAGGATGCTAAGAAGGGTGTCTTATTTATTGATTTTCCTCCTGTTCTTCAACTTCAGCTAAAAAGATTCGAATATGACTTTATGCGGGATACTATGGTTAAGGTTGGTGGTTGATAAATTGCTGATATATTTTTTTGCAGTTAGTACCTATCTATTGCTGAAGTTTTCTATTTAATACTCTTAAATACGGCTTCAATTAGTGTAACTGTTGTGGACTAAGGTGCTTCTGCTGTATTGTAAAATGGCAATAAAGATTGTTGAAATTGTCCACGACTGCTCTTTATAGAATTGAAAATACATGATGGACCCTACACCATTGTTGGGTAATACATACTTGTTTGAAATAAGACTAGGGATAGGGACACACAAAGAAGATTTTCTGCAAGGGTGCGGATGGGTAGTAGCTATTATTATGAATGTCTGGGTTTCTTTCAATTTTCATTCACATAAGATTGCAAATGGAACTGGTAGTCTAATTTTTTCTTGGTGCTCTTACTATATAGATTAATGACCGTTATGAGTTTCCTTTACAACTTGATCTTGATCGTGATGATGGAAAATATCTGTCACCTGATGCTGATCGAACTGTCCGTAATCTTTACACACTTCACAGGTAATGTCATGGTAGTGTTTGTTAATACAGAATTGGATTTGGTAGCTACTTTGTTGTTTTTTGACTGGTGATTGGGTATGTGATTTCTAGTTATGTCTTCAGTTTATTGAAAGTATGAGTGCGCAATTTTTAAGGGCTTGTTGCTGTGTAAGTTGCTGAGTTTTCTTCCAATGTGCAGTTTTTATATACTTTTTGCTGTACATGTTGCAAAGTTTCCTAGTTATTGTAAGGATGAAAATTGAAAATTGAACTACTATTTTACGTTTCTGTCATATTCTTACTCTTGGGAAGACAGAAGATTTAGTGTGGATCTCACATTACTATTTTCTTTCTTATAGTTAATTTTCTCATAGGCATTTCTATTATAACGAAAACCAATCAGGGAAAGTTGGTGAATTGCTGTCATTGGGAAATGCATGTTTTGGTTTGTGAAGTTATCTTCAAAACTATTTTTTCTTTGACAATAGGTATTGTTGTGCATTTTCTCATATTAAATAGCATACCCTTTAATTAAAGGAATGCATTAAAATTATAGATTTTGTTTTTTGATGCTGTAAGGACATTGTTATCCAATTTTGTTTTATGCTTATGTTTTAACGTTCTTTAAATTTTTTTTCCAGCGTTTTGGTTCACAGTGGAGGTGTGCATGGTGGACATTATTATGCTTTTATCCGGCCAACCCTCTCTGAACAGTGGTATGTATAAATAGTCTTGAGAGTCCTCTTCTGTTCATTGTATATAGTATGTATATATATGTATGTTATAAGGGCATGAGACAAAAATATGTTAAATATGAAGAACGATAAGTTGCTTTACATTGTCGTAACAGATTGTTACACCTTTTTTCTTTTTTTTTATGGGCAAGGAGTTCTGGCAGGTTTTGTGTAGGGAGGGACAAGTGAGAAGCAAAGCATTTAGTGCTGTATTAAGATAGAGAGTAAAGTATTATAATTTGTGAGTAAATATACAAAAGGTGGTAATCCTCTGTCATAGTTGTCATATGTAGATCATGGTATTACCACTGACAGGTGTCGTTTGTCACTGACTGAACCTGTTGGTTTCAACTGTCTAATAGAAAGGTGAGATTTTAATTCACTTATGGTATAATATTGTCATATATATGGTGGATACTGGATCTCCAATACAATGTGTAGGCAGTACAATAATGACCTGATAGATAGACTGTGATTTTGTCTTAGAAAGTGGACCGAGGCTAAGTCAACCTAAAGAAAAATATCTCTAGCAAGAAGTTACAATTGTCTAACTGACTGAACATCTCTGTTACAACTATTTATCTTACAAGTTACAAAGAAGTTACAATTGTCTAACCCAAAGATTGACCATCTCTGTTACAACTATATATCTCCGACAATGAAGTTATCATTGTCTAACCCAAAGATTGACCACTGCACTTACAACAAAGAGCTTGTGAGTATAATCAGAATATACTATAACTAGGAGAGAGTGTCTCCCTAAAGTCAAAACTTGAATGCTGGTTAAGTTCTCTGACAGCCAGCTGTGCTTTGTATCTACAAACAGTGCCATCAGGATTTTCATTAGCCTGAAAGACCCGCTTGCAGCTGATGCCATCCCGGTGAGGAGGAAGAGGAAGCAGAAACCAACACTGAAGTTTGGACACGACTCTTCAATGAAATGCTTCTGTGTTTAACACTGACATGCTTACTACATGTGTCAAACACTTTGCTAAAGTTTCTAATTTAAAGAAATGTTTTCTGTGGCTCCAACATGATCTGACATGATTCTGACATAGCATTAATAGGGACAGACACAATGATTTTTTAATGCACAAGTTTTTATTTCTTCTTTAAACAAACAAATTGTCTATTTCACATTTACATTTTGTTTCCACTTCCCTATTTAAATTTGACTTTTGATGAATCTAACTTATTTTTTTATGATGGTGGTTAGAAAGGGTTGAAATGTCTTAAATGAATTAGGTCCACTTATCTCTTTTTAGATTTTAGATTGATGGATTAGATATGTTTTTGTATTAGGAGATTATGTGTTCATATTGTTATATTTGACTAACATTTTCTATTGATGATTTTGAATGTAGTATTAGTTCTCAATTTAAATAATTCATAATAATGATGATTGTGTTTGTTAAGAAGTGAATGTTAAGTCTAATGATGATTGTGTTGCTTAGAATCATAGGTTCAATGTGTATTTATGGATGTAGTCTATTACTATTTGTTATAGAAACTAACTGCTCTACAATTACAAAGAAAAAGTTGTGCAATTATAGGCATATTAATAGAGCTATGACCACAAAAACAAATCAAAACAGCACAACAAATGATAGTATATGGAAACTGTATTACTGAATGTGTGAAAATGAGCAAACCGGTGGTATGACAATATAGAATATTTCCAGAGTCTATGACTCCTCCAGAGAGATCACTCTCCTTAACTTATTTCATAACAAACTTTCCTTGTATCCCACTCTCTCTTTCCTCCCTTCTCAAATACTTGTCTTCTTTTGCCATGTCAATACCCTTCCAACTAATTAGTATTCTCTGGGCCTGTTTTCTTTCTCCTAGAGTAAACCTTCCATATCTTGGGCCTTCCACTAACATGGCCTTCTTCACCATCTCTCTCGTGCTGTATCAGCCCCTCCTCAAGTGTTCTATCTCATACATTTGTACAAAGCAATTGTAAACTATACACATCAACTATAGTATGTACACATACACTAACACAAAATATCTAAATCAGATAGATGACTTCCTAATTGGCCCCTAAATGCTAGAGTGGATGGTAGGAAAAGTAGAGTCACATCTAGATTCAAAATGTTTAGGAAAAGAAGATGAAAAATGAGGATGTTTTGCTAATCCTTCATGTAGCAATTTAGGAGATGATGAAGAAACATAAGTTAAAAATGTGCTTACTAAGGTAGTATAGGCCTCTGGATTCATGTCCTTTGTCCATCATCCAACCCGTACCATGTTCCTGTATAACAAAGAGTTGGCATCAAATGTTATTGAACAATTCAAGATTTAGTTGTTTGACTTGGACGAAAAGGCAATCATGAACAAAAGGAAAAAAATTCAAGTTTAATGAAGGGGAAAGAGAAATTTGTCCAATTCCATAGGAGCTACTTTAGATCCGTTGGCAAGAGTTATTAAATGAGGTGTTTTATGAAGGGAGATAGAAGAGAACATGAGAGTTATTACTAGAAATATGATTAGATGCACACTTGGGTCAACAATTCATGGATTTTGACTTTACATTGTGAAATGCAGGTTGTTGACAAACTGAAGTTGTTGATGATTGGACTAGGTTGTTGGATTTCAACCTTAAATATTTCTAGTATTCCTTATTATAGAACTTTGGCTTAGAACCTTCATATTTGGAAATATTGGTTGTCTTGTCAAGATAGCCATGTAATGAGTAACAATTCTCTTGGGTGTGGCCCATTTTCTTACAAGATGTGCATTGAGGACGTCCTCTACTACCATGACCTCCTCTAGTGACACAACTTCCTTTTCCACAAGTAGAAACCGTGAGAAAGGACTCAATTGATTCTTTAATATTTCTATTCTTAAGTGTTGGAACATGATGGAGTCGATATGTTTTGAAAGATACGAGGCATACAATACAAGAATTACAAGTTTTCCATATTAGGAAGTGGGTTTTAAGCCCAACTTAGTCCGCCTACAAAATTGGCTTGTACGGTGAATTTTGCACGCTCTTATACTACAAATTGTTTTTATCTCAAGTCAATGTGAGTTCTCCACACATCTCATGCTAAGACATATAAATTTTGATTGTGGGACTAGATATCCCCTCACGTTGATGCCATTTTATAGTACCTTATTGTGAATTGGGGTTCAACCATGGAATGAAATTGCACAAAAATAGACAAAGCATCATATTTGTGTTTTAAAAGAAATATATATGTAAAACATGAGTAAGCATCAACAAACTAAATATACATAGAGAAATTGTTTGTAGAAATGGGAGAAAGACTCCAGAAATTACTGAAGTTCAATTTGAAAGGTGAAATGTAGTTTGGTAAGAGAATGTTGTGGGGGAGGCTTATGGGGTTGGTCGTGTAACGAGTAGAATAAAATGACATAAGTCCTTTATTAAGAAAAAAAGCATTTTATATGCAAATTTTGATAGCCAAGTTGCCAAGTATATGGTCAACATTTGGATAGAATACAACGTAAACAAAGAACATCGTGTAGCTAAGAAGCAATATGTTGATCGGAAATTGATAATACCTTCTGGTCCAACATGTTCATGAAGCATAACTTTGTTAGATGGTTGCGATATTACAAAGTAGTGGCTAGCATGAAATTTAAAACGAACATTGTTATCTTGAGCAAACTTGTTAATGAACATGCAAGAGTTTGTTAATAATCGGCTGAATAGTCTTTCATGTCCTTGAAAGTGTATGCTACCTTCTAGTTACTTCCTAAAAGTGTTGAAATTAAAATTTAGTACTCGAGACTAAGATCTGTTTTTCATGTTGTTCATTCATGATAGTTAGTTTGTCGACATGACACATTAAGTGACAGTCAGCTACCCCATTGTCCTCAATTTGGCATGTCAGGTGGTGGTGGACTTGTCACTTACCGTAGCATATAAAGAAACTAATTTTGTTAGTTAACATCTTTCATACAAAAGACTAACGTGAAAAACAATGCTTACTTCAAGGTACTAATTTTAATGTCAATGCTTTTAGGGACTTTTCATGAATCTGAAAGGCTATTGAGTCTCAGGAATAATATGGATTTTAGGATTATGTGAAGAAATGAGTAAAGAAGAGCTAGATGAGGAAATATATAAACCTCGTTCCTTGTGAATGAAGATCTGATCAGTACCTATAGAGAAGTTTGTTGAATATTGTGACAGGCACTAATCACATGCTATGAAGCCCTAGAGTTAGGAAACCATGTCTGAGAGTTACCTTAGCTTGATCAGTTTGGCAACCATAACTTTGGAAAATTGGAGATGAGTAAAGTGTTGTGAGACCGCCGAAGTGTGAAGGAGAATGTCAATTGAGGTCAGTGCTTGACAGAAACAGGTGTGGTCGTGCTCGTTAAAACAATGATAATTGAGAAGATTTGAGAGCAGTGCGCCCTTATAATGTGATGTATTAACTCAATATTGTATGATCTATTACAATTGTGATATGATACAAAATATAAAACATTAGCCCTTATCAATAGTATTAATAAACTTATCCAGAACCTACACACATATTGGCTTTGATACTGCTGCATTGACTTTTTCTTTGTTTTGTTTTGTTATGTTATTTTTATTCATTTGCTTTTCTGATCCCATTTAGCATGTGATATTGCAATTTTATTTTCTAGATTTTAATCCTAATTAAATAATAAGGAAGTAAATCATGATGTATTAAAGGTATAAAAAGATTGAATAAAGACTTTGAATCTGATATTAGCTTAGTGTTATAATTTATATGATGTTTTACAATGTTACATAACTTAAAAGCGTTAGCGCTTACCAATACCAAGATTAGATCATAATACTAGCTTGATAATTGTTAGAAGTGGCTTTAAGCCTAACTCAACCCCATAAAACCCGTTTGTAAGGTGAGGATTGCACCCACTTATATATTGTGAATTGGCCTTATCTCTAGTCGATGTGGGATTTCCAACACACCCCCTCACGCCGAGGTATATTTATCTCATGCGTGGGACAAGAAATTAGTGGACGGTCTGTTAGCGGCCCGATATCGGGTGGAACAGAATGTCTAAGAAAGTTCGCTAAGATAGGCTCTAACTTGGCTCTGATACCATGTTAGAAGTGGCTTTAAGCCTAACTCAACCCCACAAAACCGGCTTGTGAGGTGAGATTGCACTCACTTATATATTGTGAATTGGCCTTATCTCTAGTCGATGTGGGACTTCCAACAATAATGAATAAGTGTATGAAATATTGAGAAATGTGAAAACTAATCCTAAACATAATTATCAACCCTGAATATTGGCAAGGAGTGATTGATCCACAAGATGTTGTAGGAGGATGACAGCTATTCTGGAATATTAAATACATGTAATCTGTGCAAACACAGTATACACATTGATCAATATGTCAGAAATAAAAGTTACTGAAAATTGAAGACTTTTTCATTATTATCAATCAAAATATACCAGAGCATAGTTTTCAATCCTGAATGTTGGTGCGGAGTGATCTCAAAGACTTTGTTGAATAATGACAACTATTATGGAATATTAAATACAAGTATTACATTGATGAATATGGTCAATTATAAATCTTAAATTTCACAACATTTTCAATATTACCACTTGGAAAAGAAGTATATGGATCTGATCATATTTGATACTTTGGAAATCAGTACTGGGGTGTATAGATATATGTATATATATACATATGTGTGTGTATATCTATATCTATCTATCTCTATATATATACAAAGAGAGAGAGAGAACTCTACCACCCTGGAGTTATGATCACAATAATTTCTAGAATCCCTATAATATCTCAATTGTAATAATTAATATGATTGTTAATATCTATTAACAATTTAACAAAATAGTTTTTGTTTTTCCGTGTTTTCACACATTTCTTAACATTTCAACCTCCCCTGAAGTTGTTGAATGTCTATTATTCCATGCTTGCATGTGATGTGAGATCATAAATTCAAATCATGTTCTCCTCTCGTCATGTCGTCTGTTGTCTCTCCTCTCTTGCGCATTCATATGTTTACAGTGCGGCGGTCGTGCAGTGGTGCGGTGGTGGTTGTGTGTTGGGTGGTGGTAGTTGCATGGTGATGTGGTGGTGCTCTGTTCTAGGCAGGGAGGTTTCTATTGTTCTGTGGTGGGAATGTGTTTCTGATTTTAGGGTTGATTTTACGTGGCGGCTATGCACCACTTGACCTTTTGTGCTTTCATGAGTGACCAGATAATCCTAGGGTTGGGTTAGAATTGGTCTTGTTTTTAACTTAAAATTTTAACTCATTTAGTTTTAAATGTTTAAAAGTGCAATTAGAAAATAGTAACTCCTTCTAAAATTACTAATGCACCAAAAGAAAAAACGATGACTATGGAAATAGTCATTGCACCCAAAAAAATATTTTGAGTCAAATATTTATCAACCTATATATTGTTTTTCATTTAACAAAGGAGTTGGGTCATAATATTATAATATTAATTTAATTTATTATTATATAACCACATTTTTTAATGTAATTATTACTATTAATTATACTTTACATGTTTCTATGTCTTGTATGTTATATTTTTTAAATGTTTATGAATTGTACGATTCACGATACAAAACAATTCGTGATATGAAACATTGGCTCTCCGATTCACGATAAGATTCATGATTCAATTACCATGCATAAAACCATTCTGTGGGAAGGCCTTGTGCAATCAAATCTGTTTAGCTGAAGTCTGGTTGGGACATAGGAATTGGTGATGAAGCCATTAGTGGTAGCGGAATGTTGGTCTATCTATATGTACTTAGTTCTATATCAATAGATAACCATAGGTTCTTCACATTTTTACTTCAAGATCATTTAAGATAATTTTCAACCATAATTTGTCATCGTGTGAAATAATCTTTCATCTACATAGACCAAGAGAAGAGTAAGTTTCTCTTCTAAGGTATGCTCAATGAACAAGGTATGGTCATGGTCATCTTGACTCTGGCAGTTCCCCAAGGAAACCATAGCCAAGGTAATTCTTACAAAACAATCATGGGGAGAGTAATTCATTCCATATAGGGCTTCTTTGTCATCCACATGTTATTTCTTCAATAGACCCGAAACTAGGAGAAATCTCCTGTAGACTTCTTCCTCTTGATGTCCAATTCAAGAAATCATTTCTACTTCAAGGTATGCATCTGGTATCCTTAATAAGTTGCCAATGAGATAATGATTGTGATAGTATTCACGTTTCTCGTTGGAGCCAATGTCTCCTCATAGTCAAGAACATATAACCTTGCTTTGTAATGATCCAATGTCTCATCAATTGATAATTTACTTTTTAAATCCACCTACATCTTACAACCTTTTTATCTTGTGGCTGATTAACAATCTTCCATGTCTGATTTTTTTTCTAAGGCACTCATCTATTCATTCATGGCTTGAGCACAATTCATATATGTTGAAATATGGGTTATTAGAAAGTTTTTTTGAATATGAAGAAGATTTTTTAGGTTAGGTGATAACGATAGAGGAATATTGTGGAGTCCAATTATTGGTACACATGCAAGGTAGTCAACATCGTTATTATGATAATGTGGCTCACAAGATCGTAAATTTTAGAATCTTAACACAAATCGAAGATTTACTTTCCACACATATATAAAATTGATTACTTTGTCTATATTTCATTAGACATAAGTTCATTTAATATATATCATTCAACTTAAAATTGAAACTCGAGGGATCTTCGTTAGCTCTTTCTCCTCCATGAAGCTCATAAATAAGAACATCCTCCATCTCTAGAGGTGTGGATGGTGAGAACAAAATCTCCTCACCACCTTTGGCTTGATCTTTAGCCAAATGTTCATCTCCATTTGTAGTGGGAGCATAATTTAAATCTATCTTTCAATTGTCATGTCCATCAACAATTTTCATAATGTACTCATCATTGAATGAGATATCATCAAGGTCAAACTCCTCAAGTGATCTGCTGCTACCTTCTTTTCAGCCAATTTTGAATTAACCCTGACATAATAATGTTGGTCATAGTTTCTGTTTTGAAATGATTTTTTCTCTCGTGTGGACCTAATAAATGCAAACGGAAACATACGTACAAGTAATTACTTGTTTATTGTATATTAATTCTAATTTATCTGATTTATCACTAGTTTTGTTCACATCCAAAAGAACTACATGTCAAACTAACTGCACAAATGGCAAAGCTGCCGGATGCTGGATGTTTTTGCTAGTTGCCTTAATAGCCGAGGAGTTGCCAAACAACTTCTCTTGGTTAGTTGCAAATCAGTCAAGTGTTGTTTCTCAGGGTCAGCCGTGACCTTTGGTATACGTTGCAGTAAATCAATTTTAATTTTTGTATTTGCTTTAACATTAGGGGAATAATGGAATTTAGTATTGAAAAAGTAGCACATCATTCAAAGGTCTAAGGAGTTGGTTGTCCCTCCTTTTATGAGTAGTATTTCACAAATCTTCGTAACATAAAATGGTAGAATAATAATTTGAATTATTGATGTTTATTTTCTAAGATGTCAAATGAAAAGTTGAAATGAAATTTCAATTTGGAGATTGGCAAAGTACTTACCTGTTGTTACCTTTAAATTCTTCTTGAATTTTTTCTTTTGCCAATCCATTGCCTAGTACATGAAACCCAGGGTTGGTTTATTATCATAATTTACCTTTCTAAGCACTTATTAAAGACCAACTCATAAGTTGAATTTCTAATCAAAGGGCCCTTATGGTCCAAAAGACAACCTAATGCTAAGAGGTGGCATCTTGTCTTCTCTTTTGGAATTATATATTGATGAACAAGTATCTTTTAAAATTCTTCTAGCATCAGGTCAGTGCAAGGTGTTGCACATGGGTTCCAATATAGCCTTTTGATGTTCTTTATTAAGAACTCACCAGCTGCTTTATAAGTGGGAGACTTGATTATTACAATTTGGACAATGTTCTCCTTGCCGATTTCTTAAAAAATAATTAATGCAAGAGACAGTTTGGAGAGTGTCTAAAAAGCACCGAGCAAATTTCTCAGCTGGTTGATGGAGGTAGTATGGTGTAGTTGATATTTGAAATCAGGCTGTTGGAGTACTAGAGAATCTGAATATTCTGTTCTTTGGTACTTTAATAGATCTATTGACTGTTTGGTACTTACTACGTTTAGTGACTATAACTGCTGTACATACACGGATTCAAAGGGAGGCAGTTTACCTGGTATTAACTATTTTGTGGGTATCTGGACTGGCATATTCAGGTACAAATTTGATGATGAGAGGGTGACAAAAGAAGATAATAAAAGGGCCTTAGAGGAGCAATATGGTGGTGAGGAAGAGGTATTTAAATTATATTATTATCATAGACCATGCTTTTTTTTCCCTTTTCAATATTTGCCGGTTAACGATTCGAGATTGTGTTTGAACAGTTACCACAGGCAAATCCTGGTTTCAATAACGCTCCATTTAAGTTCACCAAATACTCAAATGCTTATATGTTGGTGTATATTCGTGAAAGTGACAAGGACAAAATCATATGCAATGTGGATGAGAAAGACATTGCAGCACATTTAAGGGTAAGAGTGTATTCTTATCTACATTAAAGACTCCGAAACACTTGCTTTAACGTAGATGGCTGTTTATTTGAAAATAGGTCTTAGAAAACATTTTACCACTCAGCTGTCGCTATCAACTTGATTACACTTGCTTTATCTTTCCTGTATTTTTTTTTCCTCCTTGGTCTCTGTTTCCTAATGAGAAACTGCAGGTCCTATGAACATATTGGGCAAAAATTAAGTGATGTTGAATTTGCTGTGTCATCTACTTTTTATTGTTCTATTATTTAGGTTGCTTTATTTTGGAAATCGGGTATGATTTTCTGCAATGTATTAATGTAGGAGAGGTTAAAGAAAGAACAAGAAGAGAAAGAACACAAAAAGAAAGAAAAAGCAGAAGCTCACCTTTACACTATTATAAAGGTTCTTAGTTCTTGACCTTGACTTCCTAAACTGGCAATTAAATACTGTGTCTTGGACTTTACCATGGTTTTTGAATTAAACCATAAAATTATGTTTGTTATTACTGATATGATATTCTTAGGTCGCACGTGATGAAGACCTGAAAAGGCAGATTGGAAAGGATATTTACTTTGATCTTGTAGATCATGACAAAGTTAGAAGTTTCAGAGTCCAAAAGCAGACAACTTTTAATCTTTTCAAGGTATCTTCTGCAGTCATGCTCTTTTTCTTGGTCTTGATATTGCATTGTTTTTTCATTTAAGAATTTAGAGTGAAGGGCACATTATATTAGCCTTATAGAAAGTGCCATAAAACATACGAGTATGATATTGAGATATGTAATTTAAAATAATCAGAAGACTGGGAACTATTGCTGATGCAGCTTAAAAATACACTGAAAACAGAATGAAATGGAGTTACAAACTGATAATACCTTCCCACTTTAAAATATCAATTTAGGCTTAACTCAAGGCTACACAATTTGTTCATAAGGTGAGGATTGCATGCACTTATATATTTGTTTGTGGGATCTCCAACATACCTCGTTATACTAAGGACGGGACATCTCAAGCATGAGACTAAATGTTTGTGGATAGTTTAATAATAGCTCGATAACAGACGACACAATAGTCTCAACAAACATTGCTGCAATAGGCTCTAATTCCATATAAAAAGTGAATTTAGGTCCAACTCAACCCTATCAAATTAGCTTGTATAATGAGTTTTGCACTCACTCATACCCTAACTCTTTTTGTTAATACTTTTTAGCATGTAATGTCAATGATATGATTTTATTACATCAAATAATGAAATATGATTTTATCATTAAATATTGATTTTGTTCCTTATGATTACTATGCTTTTTGAACTATTAATGTCACAAGTCCTTTCAATGGTGAAGTTTTGTGCACACATTTTAAGAAGTGAAATTTTTAGTAGGGAGCGATGGAAAGAGAAATTTCCAAATAATTTTCTCATAATCATATATTAGAAAAGATGTTTGATTGGATGCTTATCGATATGCTTAATGGTATAACGTATCCTACATGTTAGTGTTCTATCCGATAGCTGATATTAGAGCTTAGGGACAATTGCTGAAGGAAAGATTGTTAGAATTTACGTCTGTTGCTATGATGGTGATTATGTGGCAATGTTATCAAATTTCGGCCATGGTGGCGCCATGGCGGAAATCGGTTGCGGTTTCCCAACCTACCGCCACAACATGACGGAGGCGAAGCGGGTTTTCTGTGGCAGCTTGTGGCGGCCACTTTTTGCATGGCGGCTGGCGGTGGTGAAACGGTAATGGCGAAAAAGGAGAACTGAAGAAAGAGATAAACAGTAGCAAAGTGGAAGAGATAGTGCTGTTACTGTGTCTGAGAAGAGATGAGTAGTGTGGGAGATGAGATAGGCAGTGGCTGGCACACATAAACCCTAATTTCATCCTTCTATGCATTTTACTCTACATCAGTTTTACAAGGTTTAATTTGGGTCAGACCCACTATCATTATTTGACCTAACCTAAGCCCAAAAACCCTCCTCTCTTATTCTTTTATATTTTACTGTGGCCCTTCTCTTATTTTTTTACCAGTTACTGGTGCAGTAAAATATTACTGATGGAGTTAAATATCAATTAAAACATCTCTTCTCTTATTCTTTCAACTTTGGCCTTAGTTACTGCAGCTAACAACCACAACTGCCACCACTAGTTGCTGCTGCCTGCCATTGTCAGCCACTGCCGCCTGCCGCCTGCCGTCACAATCAGCCACCGCCGCCTGCCTCCGGCTGCCAGTTAGCCACTGCCGCCACTGTCAACTCCTTTTTTTCAAATTTTTTTCTACTTCTCTTCTTTCTCTATAATTATTTTTTCAAAAATTATACTTTCCGCTGCGGTGGTGGTTGTGTTTTGTTTCACGTACGACTCTGTTCGTTTTTATTCGTCTTCTGCTCGTGTTTGGGTGCTCGCGTTTGTAGTGCGGTGGTCTAGTATTTCGATGTTGGTGTAGAGGGGTGTTTTCACGTTTCAAGGTAGGGAGGGTGATTTTTTTTCTTTGATAGTAATGACTTGAGTGATGTAGATCGTTGAGATGATGATGATGATGAAATGTGAATGATTTAGAATAGAATTTTTTTTAGGTTGTTTAGGATACAAGCAACTACACTTATTTTTTGGATGGCTATATTGCAGTACTTGTTTAGTAGCATATAGCCATAGTTAAAGGAATCTTAGGGAGCAACCACACTGTTTTTTGAAGGCTGTGTTGCTCAATTTGTGAAACTATGAGGTTGTTTGTTACAACCACTATTTGACTATGAGGTTGTTTTGTTATTTGTTGTCTCTTTGCATATTTATATATCTTATATATTTAAGTATATGTTAAATTTTTTTAATGTTTATACTGTGTTTCTGAATCGTACGATTCACGATATGATTCACGACTCAAAATTTTAGCTCTCCGATACATGATATAATTCACGATTCAACTACCATGGCGGGTGGGAATAGAGGAGAAAGTGGAAAACATGGATAAGGAGGTGATGGAGTCATGAACGAGGAGATTTTGTTTTAGTAGATGTGGGATTTGGATTTAGGGAAAGATTGATCAATGCCACCAGCCTCCGTAACCATCACTCGAGCCCACCCACCCCCAACCTTTAGGAGAGGCTCTAAACACCATTATTTGTTCTTTGTTATCGAGGAATTTTACATTCTTTTATTTAGTGGACAAAGTTGATACATATTTTGAAGCATAGATGAAATACAATTTTAGTGATTAATTTAGGGACGAAAAACATATTCAACACATTTAATAATCATGTTTAGATTTCTTCTAATTGAACTCGGTAAAAGCTCAGTTTTTTTAATAAAAGAATTGCTCTTATTACTATCTAGGTAGCTAAATGTGGCTGAAGCAGTCGAGATTGTACCTAAGGGCCATAAGGGTTGCCAACTCACATGGCATTTTGATGTTGTGTCTGGAACGAGGCCTCATAGTGGGTCTTAAAGACTAGGCAGTTGGTTTCTCACAAACTGAAACATGTGAAAGGTTCGAAATACCCTCACTTAATGGGTTTCTTGGTTCTCTTAATTCATGTTTAAAGTGTTAAAACATGATATGAAAAAACCTGCTAATGTGAGCTTATGGTGAACACTTTTTGTCCTCTGTCTGCTGGCCAAACTTCTATAGTGGCAGGTTTTTGTTTCTTACTAGTAAGTATTGATATTGTCACATGCGATACACAATACAAATCATACAAATCGTACGAAACAGTATGATTCTTCTCCCTCACGATATGGATTTTTACAACACTTGTTTTTACTCTTGTATCGCTATTGTATAGTGTGATTTGTGCTTAGAATCGCATGAATCGCAATTCTAGTGCATAACGGGCTTGAATAGCACTAAATACGTTTTACTTTGAATTGTGATCAAGTCATGCATCCCAACGCGGTTTGATAAATAGCATCTGTGAGAAGATGAAATATCAAGACAGAGCAGAAGAAACTAGGTGGATCTTAGATGTACATAAGAGAAAAAAGAATAGAAGATAATCAGTGTCAGTGAGACGGGAGAAGATGAAAGAAGATGAAACCAGAAGATGAACAGAGAAGAAGAAGATGGATCGGTTGAAAAACTAAGATGAACAGTGAACACCAACATTAAATCTAAAGTAATAATCTTTTAAGATGTAAATTGTCTTTTCATTTTTTTTTCTCTCTTGCACTCACAAAATTAATCATATCAACTTCTAGTTTTTTTTTTTTTTTTCTAAAAAGAATAATATTTTCTTTTAAAAAAGATAACTATTATTTAAGTTATTATGTAGTGTTATCATATTTTTTGATGTACAATTAATTATTTGATTTTTTTTTTTAATTTTATTTTCTTTATAAAGTAATTCTTAATAATTTTTAAAGTAGTATATATTTATTGCTATATATTTTAATTATATTTTGTAGATGAAATTAATTATTATTTAAGGATTATATTTTCTATAGTTATTCTTATTCTCTTTCAATCTAGATTTAACAAAGGAGTTGGGTATCACAGCCCAATCCAACCATTATAACATTAACCTAAGCTGCCCATTACACAACCATTTCTTTTGAATATATTTGTTATTGTTAATTACATCTTTTTACATGTTTCTATGTCCTATATGTTAATTTTTGTAAATGGGTATGAATCTTACGATTCATGATATGAAACCCGATTCAAAAAAGAAAAAAAGCCCTCCACTAAATTGTATCCTTATTCAACTTCCATGCTTTTGTTTCATTTTTCTTTTCCCTATTTTTCCTATTCTATTTCTGGTTTTTCAAAACAACTTTTATTGTTATTTATTGGGTTAAATATGTTTTTGGTCCCTTAAAATATGTTTTTGGGTCAAACATGTTTTTTGGCTAACATTAAAGTGAAAGTGTCTCAAACGGTATAAATAACTTAAATGCTATTATAAAATGCGTTTAAAACGTTAAATAAACTTAACAAAATTTGGTTAAAAAGATTAAATCCAAACAACTTATTTAGAGTTAAGGGATCAACAAATTATTTAACCCTTATTTATTTTATTCAGTGTTTTGGTTTTATTATATTAGAAGGTTAATCGTGTTTAGTGTATGATCTTTTGTGTTTTGTTTTCTGTTTCAGCTTTTATATACTTGTATATTAATTATTTTAATATGTTTAAATATTAGAATGGCAGGGTTCGCCAGCCGCTATCGCACTTTTGGGGTTGGCTGCTCTGGGAATGACAATTGTGATTACCTTTTACAACTTTAAAATTTGTGACTTACATTCTCCTTTCATAAGAATTGAAGACTTGAAAAGCATAGCCAAATTCTATTGAATATTACATCATGTAACTTTTTGGGGAAAACCTAAATATGTAATCAACTACCGTTAGAGTATGAAAAGGGTATGTTAACGAGGTACAAACGTTACAGCTTATAGTATCTTAGAATGTGAGTTCCAAAAAGCTATGTTGTAAAGTGAGAATTGTGTTGTACTTATGTACTATAATTTGACCGTATATGTGAGATCTGGAAATTAGAAGGATATAACTAAATGTATCATATGAATCTATATGATCAGTTTCTGTTGTAGTAATAATTTAAAATGTTAGTGATGGTTGCATTGTTTATTATAGAGGATTTCTCTAAATACTTTATATCGTAATTTTATTTTAATGCCCATTTTTGCATATTGTTTGATATACAGGAAGAGGTTGCAAAAGAATTTGATGTTCCAGTTCAATTTCAGCGCTATTGGATATGGGCAAAGCGGCAAAACCATACATATCGTCCTAACAGACCATTGACACCTGCTGAGGAAGCACAATCTGTAAATTCTCATGTTTGCTTGGATATTTTGTTTGTACTTTGTCCCTTTTATTTTTCTGCTGACTAATTGTTTCTTGATTCAATATGAAGATGGTTTACAATTATATTAAGGTCCTTCAACCATTTGGTTAATTTTTTGAATTATAGCTTTGTTTTTGTGTTACTATGGAAGCCTGTTAGTTTTGTGATTGTGGTGCTATCTTGCTATATGTTTATTTCATTGAGGGCTGGCCTAATTGTTCGTGAGTTGCTTTTTGTTTTTCACTTTCCCCATTAAAGTAATTATTCTTGAAAGTAAAAATCAATGTTTCAGTAGTATTGTCCATATTAATTGTTTTGGATCCTAGGATTTATATTCCTTGTTCTGGAAATGCTCTGTTGTCTTTTAATTATTATCTGTGTTGGTGCTAGGTTATATGAAATGAAAAATTGTATGATTGAAGTTTTTCTCAATGTACTTCACGGTATTGCAGGTTGGACAATTGAGAGAAGTATCAAACAAGGTTCACAATGCAGAATTAAAATTGTTTTTGGAAGTGGAGACGGGGATGGTAACATTTGTATTATTGAAATTATATACTAATTTAATATTATGAAATTTTAATGTACAAATCAAAACAATCCTGTTGAAAATCTGCATTCATATTTAGGATTCTTGTCCCATTGCACCGCCTGAAAAGACCAAGGATGATATATTGCTTTTCTTCAAGCTATATGATCCTGAAAAGGAGGAGCTGCGGTACTGAGTAATTTCTTTATTTCAACATTTTTATGAAACCTAGGCTGACCTAAGATTTATTTCATTATCATGGCAGTTATGTTGGAAGGATCTTTGTTAAGTGTACTGGCAAGCCATTGGAAATCTTAACGAGGTTAAATGAAATGGCTGGTTATGACCCTGAAGAAGATATTGCACTTTATGAGGTTGGTTTGTATTGATTCCTTTAACTCTGTTGTAACTCAATGAAACAGCTAAATATGTAGTGAGGATGATAATCAAGTTGGTCTTTGACTTAAATTCTAACATTTTGGCTTTCATGCTACTTGAATTTTTGTTTTTCTTTTTCTGTCTACTCTTTTTCCCATTTTAATAACTGAGAAACGTTGGAACTTCTTACATTTGATTTATTAATTTAGTCGTAAATCTTGCTGTTTGTATTTTAGATTGAGTGTCACTTAGTTATCAATTTGCACATGGCATATAACTTGTGCCAATTAGCTCCTTACCTTTTCAACCTGTGGGCTCAGATTCAGTAATATATTTTTATTTTTTGTGTTCTGTCGTTGTTTTAGCCTCTAAATTTGCTGGTGGATGGTTTTGACATATTTGCTTTGTAACTAATAGAGTGAGAGAGATAAAGAATGAATATGAAGAAAAGAGGGAGATCTAAAAATACGATTCAATATCAACTGTGATTTCCAATGCTGTTAAAATCATGAGTAAACTCACACGATCTTGTGAGTTTGCGCCACCAAGCAAGCTAATGCAGAGGCTGGATCGGAAGTTCAGTAGCTTAGAGAGATTATGCAAGTATGCTTGCTGGATCGGCCGATCGTTTTCTGCTAGGATTGCGTTTTGCATTCAAGATAACCATTATCAGTGCCACCATCGCAATTACTGGCTGTCGCCACCTTACATTCACTGGCACTCATGGCCCCATCAATCATCGGCGATCACCACCCTTGCGATTTTTGCCTTATCCGTCAAGATCCCTTACAATCTTCACCCTCGCTGTTGCTGTTGTCCGTGCTCTCCGTCCTCACCGCGTTGCCCTCAATAGTCGCCTTCGCAGTCATTCTTGCTGCTCTCTAATCTTCTTCTCGCTTTTTCTCTCCCCCTGCCTCTGTTGCTTTTGCTGTTCTGCTTTCCTTGGTGGTTCTGATGGCAGCTCGGGTTTACTTAGAATTGGAAGGAAAAAAAGGCATAACCATTTTTTAGAATTTATTGAGTGTTTTATGTATGACCATTTTATTAATTAAGAACCTATTTTTTGGCTGTGACGAACCCATTTTATGAATTACGTAGGAGTTATTTTTAATGATGCACCTATTTATGAATATATTTTTTCATTTACTCAGATCTTACAACTCGAGTTACAATTCTCGAGTTTGACAACATTGGTGATCGCATAAGTATAGCTATATATAGCTATAGGTGTTACTTAATGCTGACTCAGTGTTGTAACTAGTAAAGTCCTGTAACTAAATAAAAGGAAAAATTGGTTGTAAAAACTTGTAGCTAAAACAGAAGGGCTAAACAGAATATAACGACATTGGAATGAAATGTAAAATGCCAAATACAGTGAATTCGCTATAGTATCTCTAATCTCTTACAGTAACATATCAGTGCTATATGTTATAGAAAATTAATTTGTTCCTGCATTATGTAAAATGGGCAGGACCTTATAAAGGATGGATACTGAATTATAGCCCTTTGTGTTGTAACCTTGCCACAGTCGTATCAATATTGGATACTACATGACACCAAATATTTTTTATGACATTCATCATTTTTCTTCCCACTTGTTTTAGTTAAACCAATATTACCAAAATTTGATGTCTATAATGTCTTGTACGAATCTTGAATTCTCCCATAACTATTATTTTATGTTAAATTCATATTTTCTTTTTGTTGCATTTATAGCTTGCCTTATGTTTTTGAAATTTTCCTCATCACTGTTTTGAGACATATGTGTCCTGTGTTATATCCATGCTTTGTATTCATTTTTATGATCTGAGACTGGGCTGTGCCATTACTGAATTGACTGACTTTATTTGCAGGAAATTAAGTTTGAACCAAACGTCATGTGCGAACCTATTGACAAGAAAGTAACATTTCGAACTAGCCAGGTGAGTTATATCCATAATTGATGCTCGATTTGTTTCAGTTTTTGAAAATAATTCATGGGAATGGTATTACTAGAAATAATAATTGCGAAGGCTGATTGACCAAAACATTCTGGGGACTGACACCAACTGCAGTGGTGATGAGGAGTTGCTAGATTCCTGTGATAGGTCATCAGCTATTGCCAACTTCTGGCAGTAGTGGCGTGTAGTTTCCAAGATGTGGCAATAGGAGACTGCATGAGGTTGTCTCCTCTGAAAATTAGATGGTTTAGTTAGATTGATGACCAGTTTAATTTTTTCTGGACAACTTTCATGTAAGAAATATTCTCATGCTAAGAGAATAGAGCAAACCTACCCCTACCTCCTTCCTTGGGAATGAAACTAGTATGGGACTCTTCGGCAAAATATATTCTGGGCAATCAATAATTGGGAATGTTTCAGTAATAACCATAGAATCCACTATTGTGTGTTCGGATTCCCACTATTGCAAAACCAAATGCCTCAAGTTAGTTTATTGGCTTATATTCCATATTTGCAGCTGGAAGATGGTGATATCATATGCTTTCAGAAGGCTTCGTCTATGGATAGTGGGGAAAATGTCCGGTATCCAGATGTACCCTCGTATTTGGAATATGTGCACAATCGCCAGGTACATTCATTTTTTTGTTACTTTATACAAATTTGTTTGGTTTTTGGTGATCTGGACATGAAACTTCCCAAAATGCAGTAATGTTTTTACGTTGACTTATCTTGCCCTCTGTTGAATGCAATGTTGAATCCATATATATATATATATATATATATATTATAATAAAATAGGTAAATCAGTGTAAGTTGAATATAGTGAATTTTCTCCATGTCATTTATTCAAGTTCCACTTTTCAGTACATGCCCGTGCTTGTGCATATCTGTATGTGTAATTAATTAAGCTCTCAAATTTCATGTTAATAGTGAAATAAGACCTGAAATTGCTTATATATTTTATGCATTCTTAGGTGGTTCACTTTCGATCTCTGGATAGACCTAAAGAAGATGACTTTTTCTTGGAGATGTAAGCATATTGACAGCTTATTTCTTCAAATGGTTAAAATATATACTGTATGTAATTTTATATAGTACAAGGCTTTTACACTTTCCTAATTACTAATGTCTAGGTCAAGGCTTTTTACCTATGATGATGTAGTGGAGAGAGTAGCCCAACAACTTGGTTTGGATGATCCGTCCAAAATACGGCTGACACCACACAACTGCTACTCTCAGCAACCAAAACCCCAGCCTATTAAATACCGAGGGGTAGAACATTTGTCTGATATGTTAGTTCATTACAATCAGGTAGTTATTTATAAATTAATAATAATTTTTTCTTCTGGAAAGACAATAGATCTTATTCCTATCTTCAATGTCAGACCTCAGATATATTATACTATGAAGTACTTGACATCCCTTTACCAGAATTACAAGGTTTGAAAACTCTGAAAGTTGCATTTCATCATGCCATTAAAGATGAAGTGAGTATGCTGACCAGATTTCTCTTTCCATTTTTTTGTAAAATTTTTTCTTTATAGCAGCTTTATGTTTTTCTTTATATATTTTTGTCAGGTGATTATTCATACTATCCGACTCCCAAAGCAGAGCACCGTTGGGGATGTCCTGGATGATCTTAAAACAAAGGTGAAATTCTTAAGCTTTGATTCTTTAATTTACCTACGTACACAACCCTATGGTCATAAGTCACAAATGCACACAAGTATCATGTGTGGCTTCTTCTGTAGTTGAAAGGGAAATCAGGTAGTGTCAAACTTCTGTGTTTAGAGGGGGCAAACCGTCACTCCATGAGCTAGCATTTTCGGGTTGAGTTTACCCAATTCCAAGACCCAACCATATTACTGGGTTAGTGGTCGAGGCATTGTAGTAGTGATTGGATCATTGGGCGTTACCCGATCTACATTAATATACATATGTGTGTCTAACATAGTTTGACAAATATACTCCTAATTTAATATCTTTATCCTAAGAAAGTTCTAATAACGAAATAATTAAAGTTCACTACAATATAATTCCGTATAGTGTTTGACTTTTTAAACAATAAGCTCCATTTACTATGAACCTGGTCAAATACATTTCTGATCCAAACACTAATCCGGTCAGTATGGTTTGTGACTTTGGCTGGGACTGCAATCTAGGGCAAATGCCATGTTTTCCTTATAAAGCTGCCAACTTTACCTCCATTAATAACTTCTAGACTGCAATCTATATTTTTTTTTTATACATCATATACCCATTTATTACCATTGCTCAGGTAGAGTTATCTTATCCTGAAGCGGAACTTAGGTTGCTTGAAGTGTTCTATCACAAAATATATAAGGTAAAGCATTACTTTCATTGATGACTTGTGGATTTGTTATTAATATTTGTTATTGTTCCAAAATAATCATCGGGAAATGTTGGTTAAATATACTGTTTAGTATAATCCTACCCTTGCCTATCTGTTTTGGTTTGTGCTTTTGATCACCACAAAATAGCAGAGTTTTATTGTAGAAATATCGTTTTCATTTCCTGCCCTCTGCCTGTGCAGGTCTTCCCTCCCAATGAAAAGATTGAAAACATTAATGATCAATACTGGACATTACGAGCGGAGCAGGTAGGAATTCGAAACAAGGGAGATAGCATCTTAATATAATGAAGTATTCCTGTTTTTATTGTTGAAATGATGACACTGCTTGGCTCTTATATATATATATATATATATATATATATATATATATATATATCATATTATACTAGTATTGTTCAATTTCCCTCCCAATATAATTGTAATACATGCATGGTCATTTTCAAATTTAATAGATTCCAGAGGAAGAGAAAAATCTTGGTTCTCATGATCGTCTAATCCATGTGTACCATTTCACTAAAGACACAGCTCAAAACCAAATGGTAACTAGTTTTGATTGATATATCTTTTATTATTAAATTTAATGTCCTTCATATTGCGTGCTGATATTAATCATATGACCAGTATTATATTTTTGTTTTCCCTTCAAAATTTACAGCAAATTCAAAACTTTGGGGAACCTTTTTTTCTGGTTATACATGAAGGAGAAACTCTAGCTGAAATTAAAGTGCGAATACAAAAGAAACTTCAAGTTCCTGATGATGAGTTTGGCAAGGTATTTACTCATACTTCCAGCTACTTTTGTAATTTTGTTTGCTTGACGGTTTAAAGGAGAAAAAAATTAGTATATCTGATTTCAATTTCCCCAACTCTTAATATTTTCTCGTTTGGGCAGTGGAAGTTTGCATTTCTATCACTAGGGCGTCCGGAATACCTTCAGGATTCTGACATTGTATCCAGTCGGTTTCAGGTGGGGTGATATGAAACTTAATTGAAAACATTTTTATTAAAACAAATTAACATTGTATTTTTATTTAATTTTTTTGTTATCTTTTAATAGAGAAGAGATGTTTATGGTGCTTGGGAGCAATATCTTGGGTTGGAGCATACTGACAATGCTCCTAAAAGATCATATGCTGTGAACCAGGTTAGTGAGTGTTTTGACGAGCAAGTTTCCTGAAGGAGAATTTGGTTTTGTTTACTACAATGAACATTATATGGGTTTTTGTTTTCAGAATCGGCACACGTTTGAGAAGCCAGTAAAGATTTATAATTAGGAAAGTGGTATTGATAAGTTGATGCATGGAATGAATTCAGCATTATTATATATCTATGGGCTTGTAAACTTGGGGAAGATGGCAAAAGGCTACTATGTATAGGACTAATGAAATCAGCAATTGAGGTGGTGTCTGCAGACTTTAAGTTAGTAATGTGGTTATGTAATTCTTTGTGTCTCAACGTCTTGTATCTGCCAACCACAGCGCCTTGAGCTTTTTACTACCGATTTTGTATGGAGGTTCTTCAAGTTGAGGTCATTGATCATTGTCGCTGAAACTGTATCAGTACATAAGTTTTTTGGATTAGTGAGTGTATACAGGGTATAGTTGCTTGACTTTTGTCATTTTTCTTCATTGCTTCCTGATTTTGTCCAGTTAGAAGTGTTAATCTAAGTTAAGTAAGGGCTGCATAATGCTGTAGCACAGACACCTTTTTTTTCATGTAATGTAAAAGATTTACCAGTCACCATAAAATTCACTAGTAAATCTTTATCACATAATTATGCTTTTTTTTCTCTACAGATAGAGTCCACTAGTTTCTTAAGTTCCCTTAATTTATATTAGTTTAAAGAAAATATTAATCCTGGCTTCATCGAAATATGCATACCACGTTAGTGGTTGCAGCAGTGCTAGAGATCCTTTTAAAACTTCTTTTCTTAAAGCGATTATTTCCTCGGTCTCAAACGTATATTTTAAATTATTAAAAGAGTTATATTACATTGAAACTACTTTTGTTAACTAATGACGTGTTATTTGAAAGTCAACATATTTTCATAAAAACTCTGGGGATTTACATAAAATTCTGGATAATGAACTTTCATAAAATATTCAAATTTCGACTCATCTACTACTAATTAAAAATTCAAGAGATGCAAACTAAGAAAATTTGCTCATATAATAAAACATTAAAAGATGAATAAATTAAATGCTTTCCGTGACAACAAACAATAAGGAGGCTTAAACTAATCAATCATCAAATAGATACAATAAAATAGTTATCTTTAGCTCCACGTATGTTACGTCATCATTGCTTAGTCAATCAGAAAACAGACAATTTTTTCCTCCACTACCTATAATTATTTTTTTCCATTTTGCCCTTTTTTCATTACATGAAAGTTATTTTTTATTTTCGGATTGTGCAACGTGAAAGTTATCTTTTTTTTTTTTTTTTTAGGAAAAGTACTTCCTAATCTAAGAAACTTCAAAAGTACATATCACTTTTTATTCTCAAATCGCAACATCTAAACACACACTAAGAGTCGGATAAATTCTACCACTCCCAACAAAATTAAAAGGTATTTCGAAACTTCCATTAATTGTTATAGTTGTCCTAGAATTAGGTCCCATAGCTAGGATATTCTGTATATTTAAATTAAGGGTTAATTATGTTATTTTTATTTTAATCCTTCTCTTAAATTTTACTTTATTTAGCCTTTTAAAACTTGTGAAATTGATCCTCATTTGTGGACAACATTAGTTTTTTAATTGACGTGGCAAACAAAGTGTCACGTCAAAATCTCATTTATATAAATTAATATCTTTGTGTCGGCTTGGTTCACGTAATTACAATTAGAAATTACATTCCTCCTCCACTAATGAAAACACCTAAGATTTTCATATAAAATTACCATTAGAAGTAACAAAAAAACATGTGCAAAAGTAGAAAACCATATTTTCATACAAAATAACCTACAACCAAAATAACTCAACCACCAAAGATAATCATGTAAATCTTTATTGTTTTCATGAGTGAGTGGGTAATATGATTTCTAATCGTAATTACGTCAGTCAGACCGTCGCAAACATTAATTTTATATAAATGAGATTTTGATATACACTATGTTTGTCACGTCAATTAAAAAACTAACGCCGTCCAAAAATGAGGACCAATTCTACAAGTTTTAAAAAGTGAATGACCTAATACAACAAAGTTTGAAAGAAGGACGAAAATAAAAAATGCAAAATAGTTGAGGGATTTATAACATAGTTAACCTTTAAATTAAAGTAAGTACTTTTTTCCCTTTCTCATAAAGTAACTTGTTACCACACTTTATACTAAATTTAACAAATCTAGCTCTTTGAATTTGTGTTATCTTTTTCTTTTCTAGATAAATAAGTGTAAAGGTGAGTATTTACTATGAGGCCTCCCTCCAAGCAAGCTTTCATCCGTGAGAGATGGTGGATGCATGATGAGAGATTTATGCGGAAGCAATGAAATGGTTGAAATTTTGAAGTGTTTGGTTCGGCTATGGTTAGATTTCCTTAAGAGAAGTGATGGCAACTCCTAGGAAAGGAAACTAGAGTAGCCTAGCGAGAAGACTATTCTAAGGTGAGCTCAAACAAGGGTTTGATGTGGCAAATTGGCAAGAATTCTTTACTAAAACTTAAGCTAAAAATTACAGTGGTAGAGACCTTTATTTAAAGGCCAAGCTAACCTTAGAGTGGTCTCCAAAAGGAGAGCCAAATTTGAAAATCAAATGGTTGAATTTTTGAGCCAAGTGAGACATGCTACAAGTGTGACTTGCCACTTAAGCAATCACACTTTTCATGCCATGGCGCGCTTAAAGTAAAGCATTGCACTCCAAGTTTGTGCCATCAAGGGTTAAGAAACCCTAATTTCATGTGTCCCCTTTTAAAACCCAAACCAAGGCTTATCTCCTTTCACAACCCAAATTACTCTGCAAGGCTCAAACCTAAAACATGGCCCAAATAAAAATCATTATATTACTTGACCCATACAAGATCCTAAATGTCCTATTCTAATATTATAAAAAGGATAGACTAGGTCTTGACATCCTCCTTAGCCCATGTGAACATCAACTAGGACCTACTAAGCTCAAGTAAAGCCCAATCTTCTTGAATCCTTTTAGCCATGGCTCTTATGATTGGTCCCTTGGCTAGGGTTTGCCATCAATTGCAGTTTTCCCTTTGGGTAATGGGGCTAAATCCCAAGTTTTATTGAGTTGTAGGACCTGAATTTCTTTTTCTATAGCCTTGATCCATTCTGGTTGAGTGCAAGCTTCATTATAAGACTTTGGTTCATTAGTAGAAGAAATAGCAAGAGTAAAATTTAACTGTTTTTTCATATAAAGAGTGATATGAGAGAACAATAGAGATGTGATAAGGGGTTTTGAAAGCATTTTTGAACTCTACATTATTGTGAGCAAAATTAGAAAGATTGACCTGATGGTGATAATCTTTAAGATAATCTGGAATGCGCCTAACTCTGTCAAATCTTTTGACATGAGAAGAATCAGGTTATGTCCCTGGTGCAGAATCTACAAGGTTTTCTTGTTTAGAATTATGAATAGGAATGTCTTCAACTCTTAAATCAGAAACAATTTGAGTAATAGGGTACTGCAATCATTATGAATATAATCACAGAAAATATCATCAAAATTTTCTTCACTTTCTTTAATGGGATTTTCTATATTATTTTCACTGTTAACATAAGGAAAGACATGTTCATAAAAAATAACATTCCTACTTATGAAAATCTCTCTGATTTGGATATCTAAAACTATGTATCCTTTTACACCTGTTTTTATATCCAATAAAAATACCTTTTCTGCCTCCAGGGTCGAACTTAGTTCTATTGTTTTCTAAAGTGGAGGCATAACAAAGACAACCAAAAACCTTTAAATCAAGGAGAGTAGGGGGTTCACCATGAAAAATTTCATAAGGACTCTTATTTTTTAGAGTAGGATTAGACAACCTATTTATCAAATGGATAGCATGAGAAACAACATATGTTCAATAGGCTTTAGGTAGGTTAGATTGAAACATTAGGCTACGAGCTACATTCAAAACATGTTGGTGTTTTATTTCAACAATGGCCTTTTGTTGAGGGGTTTCAACACAACTAAGTTGATGATCAATACCATATTGGTTATACAAATCAGTATAACAAGACTCAGGGCCATTATCAGACCTAATGATTTTAACATTCTTTCCATACTTATTTTTAGGAAAAGTGATGAAATTTCTTAATAGGGACCTAGTTTCACCTTTGGAATGCATCATAAAATCCCACATGTGTTTACTTAGATCATCAATAATGCTTAAGAAATACTTATGACCATGAACCAACATAACAGACATAGGACCCCATATATCCACATGTATAAGATCAAAAATAGCAGTAGAAGTAATAGTGCTTTAGGGAAAGGGAAGCTTGTGGAGTTTGGCAAAATGACATATATCATAGACATAATTATTCACTGATTGCACATAAGGAAAATTGGTACAGATTTGTTCAATAACCTTGTTTCCAGGATGTCCTAGTCTAAAGTGTCACAAGTCAGCATTATTTTTGTTACAATTCAGAGCTATGATAGAACAAACAAAGTTCTTATTTGATACAGGAAAAAAATGCAAGTAATATAGGCCATTGATGAATTTAGCATGTCCAATCGTCTTCAATGTAGGGCTGCTTTGAATCTGGAACATCTTAGAAGAGAAAGTTAGTACACAATTTTCAAATCCTTGATCAAGGTTCGGACAAATATTAGATTGAAAGTAAATTCTGGTATGTAAAGAACATTAAAAATGATAAAATTTTCTAAAAAGTGTATGGTTCTAGCAAAATGTACAGTAAGAGTAGAAGAATTAGGCAATTTTATGCATATAGGTTTAATCTTGTGAAAGGTGATAAAGTGTTCTTTAGTGTATGTAACATGGTCAGTGGCATTAGTGTCTAAAATCCAAGAAATACTACCTTGTTGAGTGATATAGTTGGATGTGTTTGAATCTTTTCTTTGAACCCGGTTCACACTATGCCCTGGTTTCTTTGCATGTTCAATAAACTGTAGAAGCTTTTGTATCTGTTCAGGAGTAAACCCAGTAGAGTCTTGTTTGTTAGTCTTAGTGTTATTCCATGTCAAATCCTCTTTGACATTCAGATTGCATGTGGGTTGACTACTGTTATCTTTGTCTTGATTACCAAAATCCTGTCTTTGCTTGAACCAAGGTGGATACCCATGCTTAGAATAACACTCATCAATGGTATGGTTCATCTTATGATAGTAGGAAAATTGTTTTCCAGCATTGGGGTTCCTTCCTCTTCCCCTTCCTTGCCTTCACCAGCCACTACCACGTCCTTGAGGCTTCCAGTTACCTTGTTCAACATGTCTCGAGCCACTTTTCTTCTCAGAGCATTCACAACTGCTTTACTCTCACTGTTGTATCCAAGATTGCCATTATTCTGTCTTTCTTGCTAAATTATGAGGGAAAAAGCACAATTGATGCTAGGGAGAGGTTCCATTAGCAGAATTTGAGTGCGAACATTATTATAGGCATCATTTAATCCCTTTAGGAAGCAAATGACATACTCAATCTCTCTGTATTTTACAGAATTTCTGGATAAATCACAACTGCACTGAACATCATAGATGCAATGTGGCATGGGTCTTAAAGACTCAAATTCTTCCCAAAGAATCTTTAAGTCTGTGAAAAACTGGGATATATTTCTATCACCTTGGCGAATGGAGTGGATCTCTTGAAGAAGGTATGAAATCTTGAAATAACCCCCCTTAGAAAATCTCTCTTTTAATTCTTCCCAAAGATCTCTGGCATTCTCCACGTAGACCACACTTTCAGCTATTTGTGGGAACAAGGTCTTTGTAATCCAAGATAGAACCATTATCTTTGATCTTTCCCATGCATCATATAGGGGATCATCCTTTTTGGGTGCTTTGATACTGTCATCTATGAATTTAATCTTGTTTTTAGAAACAAGACCACGTTTCAGATTCTTACTCTATGAGGCATAATTGGTCTCATTGAGACTCTGGGTGACAAGAACAAGGCCATGATTCTCTCCTGGATGAAGGTAATAAGGACTGTAGGGGTTGAGGATCTAATTTGCTATTATTTTCTGTGCAAATTCTTCCTTTTTGTTGTTGTCTTGCATTTTACAAGAACTTTTGCAAGAATGTACCAAGAACTGAGAAAGAAGGAGGAGGAAGCAACGGAAGCAGGCATGTTACGAACCTGCTCTGATGCCATAATGGTTTTGGTAGAGGGGTGTGTGAAACCCTAAGCTTCTGGTTTCTCCCATGGCAGCAGCTCAAGGATGGTGAACAGAGGGGAGCAATTGGTTGCTCTGTGAGAGGAGAAGAAAGCACACAAGAGAAGAAGCAGATAACATGTATGAAAAATCATGAACTATGCTTGATATTGGAAAAACCTTACACACGAGAAAGCACAAACCTATCTTAAATAGGTTATGTGATAAGTTTACAGAGGTAACCCTAAGTAGTTACCTTATTAATAAACCCTAACCACCTACAAAGCTAACAGTTGTATCGAAAGTAGACCAAATATTTGATGCTTTGTTGAAAAATAAACAAATAAAATTGAGTGATGATTATAGACTACCTTCTATAGAATGAGGAAAGTGAAAGAAGTATTGCAAATTTCATAATGTTTATGGTCTTATCACTAATAATTGTGTGCATTCCAAGAATATTGTCCAAGATGCCATCAAGAATTCAAGCAATGCAATAATAAAGACTGCATTAAGAAAAGTGTTCATTGACATAATCGAAGACGGACAATGTTGGATCGAAAGGGAGATTAGCTTGTGATAATTGTTGCAAAACATGGGTTGAGTAGACACAACAAATACAACGTGGGTATTTGAGACAATTATTATTAGTATGTTATTTTATTTTATTGTGGTGTAATCGATAAGAAAAAAAAAAGAGAAAATAAACATAGGTTATTTAAAAGTAAAGTAAGGATGACAAATTATGGTTACAATTCAAACATTCTGAGAACACGACAAACAAGAGAAACGACAAATCCAGTGATCAATATTGTAACTTGGGTTACCACTTTTATAATTTTTTTGTATCAATTTTTATTTTATCTTTGTAATTTAGTTTATTGCAATTTACATTTTGTTGCAATTTACATTTTTAGTTTATCACTACAATCCATTTCATCTTCTTTACTTTCCTTTTATATTTTTTCACTTCTCACACGTCATTCTATCTTTATATACAAAATACAAAAAATTGATTATCGGAAAGAAACAAACAAGTTTATGATTCAAAATCATATCAAAAGAGATTAAAGTGAATTAAATATATTTGTGATATTGGTTCATATTTAAGTAATTTGCATATTAATTTTGTCATAATGGAATCATAAAACCAACAGACTCTAAGTTAGATTAAAAAACAAAGAATGTCAAGTTGATTTACTTCATCAAAAACATATTGGACAAGCGTGGTTAGAGCCCTTCAGAGTTGCTATTGACAAACAAGTCTCTTTGAATAAACACTCTTTGTATTCAGATTTGTTGTGTATTGAAATGAAGCACTACATGGTCCTTTTATAGGCCTTTGGACATGACCTTTCAACCACATTAATTAAATATAACCACTACCTAACTCCCAATTAATGAATTCTATTGCATGCTTAATCATAACTAGACCCACTCTTAAACTTTTGCAATCTCCTAGACAATTAATAAAGCAACTTCCAATTACCCACATTTAAGTTTACCCAACAAAATTCCCTCGTAAACTTAAATGTTCTTCTGGTCCTTCATTCCGAGTATCATCTTATTGTTCTCGAACAGAGAGGATGACAGCGGCTTTGTAAACATATCTGCAGCTTGTGCTCGACTTTCAACGTGCTCCAACTCTACATTTCCTTCTTTCACTTGTTCTCGAATGAAGTGAAATCGAACATCAATGTACTTGCTTCTCACATGATTGACCGGATTCTTTGTCAATTCAATGGCCGACTTGTTATCAACTCGGATCACAGTCCCCTTTTCTTGGTTCAATTCCAGTTTGCTTAGAAGGTTTCTAAGCCAAACTGCATGGCAGACACTCTAGGATGTTGCAACGTACTCTAGTTCACATGTTGTCAGTGTTACAATGGGTTGTTTCTTTGAAAGTTAGGTGAACGCCATGCTCCCCATGAAGAATAAATATCCAGACGTGCTTTTCCGGTCATAACATCTCCACACCAATCACTGTCTGAGTAGCCGACTAGTCGATAATCATCCGTCCTAGTATACATCAGACCAAGTGACACAGTTCCTCTCATATACTTTAGAATTCTCTTTAGGGCCTTCCAATGAGTATACCTCGGTTCCTCCATATATTGACTTGTTATTCCAATACTCAACATTAAATCTGGTCCAATATTTGTAAGATATCTAAGACTTCCAATCAGACTTCGGTATTTACTCGCATCAACTCAGTCTCCATCTGCATATTTAGAAAGTTTTATGCTCGGTTCCATAGGGGTGGAAACCGGGTTACAACTCGTCATCTTAAACTTCTTCAAGACCTCCTCAGCATACATTTCCTGCAACACAAAGATACCGTCCTTCCATTGAATGACTTCCAAACCAAGGAAATACTTCATAAGACCTAGGTCGGTCATCTCGAACTCTTTCTTCATTACTTCTTTAAATGCTTCAATTAGCTCGGCATTATTCCCCGTGAAAATAAGGTCATCAACATAGAGGGCAATGAATATCACATCTTCTCCTTTCTTCTTTATGTAAAGAACATGTTCATAAGGGCACTGCTCATACCATTCTTCTTGAAGTGTTGATTCTTTCATTCCATCCTCGTGGAGCTTGCTTCAGGCCATAAAGTGCCTTCTTCAATCTCAGCACTTTCTTCTCTACGCCTCTTCGCATGTATCCAAGTGGTTGTTCAACATATACTTCCTCCTCCAAGACTCCATTCAGAAATGTTGACTTCACATTCATCTGCAAGATTGTCCATCTGTGTTGAGCTTCTAAGGAAATCAACAACCTGATTGTTTCCATCCTCGTCACTGGAGTGAATACTTCGTCATAGTCTATTCCTTCCTTTTGCTTGTACCCTTTCACTATGAGCCGAGCTTTATATCGCTCGACTTCACCATCAGCATTTGTTTTCTTCTTGTACACCCACTTTACGCATATAGGCCAAGCTCCTTTGCGCAAATCGGTTAGCTCCTACGTGTTGTTGCGCTCAATTGCTCTGATCTCCTCATTCATCGCCTTTTACCACTTCTCCTCCTACACAGCCTCTTCAAAGCTCAAGTCTTCTAAATCTGCCAAGAAACATACAACATGTACTTCGTCAGTCGAGTTGTATATGTCTTGCAAGCTTCGCGCTCTAGGATGTAGAGGTTCATCTTCTTCATTAGAAGTCTCATGATCTCTCACAACTGGTGGTGTATCTATTTCCAAGCTTCTAGACTCCTTCTCTGAGTTGTTCCACTTCCACTCACTCTCTTCATCAACTTGAACATCTCGGCACATAATCATCTTCTTTGTTATTGGGTTGAACAACCTATACGCCTTGGTTTTTTCATCGTATCCAATAAACACGTACTTCTTGCTTCGATCTTCAAGTTTGGTCCTTTGTTGAGCTGGAACATGACCATAAGCAATGTTGCCGAACACTTTGAGGTGAGACACACTCGGCTTTCTCCACTCCAAACTTCGTGCGGTGTCTTCTCGTTCAGTTTAGCATGTGGACATCTATTTTGCATATAGATGGCACATTGCACTGCTTCCGCCCAGAACTCCTTAGGCACGTTCTTGCTTTTCAACATAGTTCAAACCATGTCAAGAATGGTTCGATTTTTCCTCTCAGCTACTCCATTCTGTTGGGGTGAGTATGATGCTGTTAGAAATCTCCTTATTCCTTGCTCCTCACAATACTTCACGAGCTCGGATGAGATGAACTCGCCTACTCGGTCAGACCTAACAGATTTGATAGGCATGTCGGTCTCCTTTTCAACCATTGCTTTGAACCTTTTAAACACTTGGAACACCTCAAATTTCTCCTTCAAAAAATACACCTATGTTTTTCTTGAAAAATAATCTATGAAAGAAATGAAATACCTTTTCCCACTGAAAGATTCAGGGGTAATTGGTCCACAAATGTTTATGTGAATTAATCTGAGTTGTTCCTTTGCCCAGTACTCGGCAGTCCTTGGAAATGAGGTCCTTATATGCTTCCCGAGCATGCACTCTTCAAAGAATTTCTTTTCAAACTCCACAGTTGGGAGTCCTCGCACCATCTCCTTTTTCACCAACTCGGCAAGTCCACCAAAATGCAAGTGGCCAAACCGGAAGTGCCACATCATAGCTTCATCCTTCACGTCATGTTTCAAGCACCTCTTTTGGACTATTTTCAAGTCCAGCTTGTACATCCTGTTCTTCTTCATCTCTACTCGGGTAATCAATCGATCTGACTTGTCTTTTAAGTATAGTACTCGGTCTTTCATTAGATTCGAGTAGCCTTTCTCCATCAGTTGGCCCATGCTCAATATGTTGCTCTTGAGATCGGGTACAAAGTACACGTCTTTAATTTCTCCAACTCGGTTGTTCTTTTGTAGGTACCAAATTGTATCCCGACCTTTTATTGCCACCTTTGATGCATCTCCAAATGATACGTGTCTAGCGTCAACTTTGGTGAGCTCCTTAAAAAGATTCTCGTCCCCACACATGTGGTTGCTTGCTCCTGTATCAAGGTACCAAACTGAGTTGTCAAAACAGCTCGGACTTAGCTCGACACCTGATCTCCTGGACATCATCAATATTCTTTCTTCCTCAGCATCCTCAGAAAGGAAGTTCGTTTCCTTCTTGCTTTCAGATCGACAATCCTTTGTGAAATGTCCAACCTTCCCACAATTGTAACATTTGACTCTTGAGTAGGGGTCTTTGGCAAAATAACCACATTTGAAGCACTCAACTCCTGAGTTGTTCGACTGACCTCCTCGGCCTCTACCTTCTCGACCTCCACCTTGTCCTCGGCCATGCCAATTTTGTTGGCCGACCTGTTCTTGACCTCTTTCATATCCTCCTCTGCCTCTACCACCTCGGCCTCGAGTGTTCTGAGTATAAGGAACCTTCTTCTCCCTAATGGTTGCCTTTGCTTGGAGTGCTTGATCAAGGGACTCCTTCTTCTTCCTTCTTCGCTGCTATGCGCTTCAAGCGACCCAGCAAGCTCTTCCACCGAGAGCGTTGTTAAGTCCTTGGATTCCTCTATTGCGCAAACTATATTCTCGATGTGGTCAGTTAACCACCTCAAGATTTTTTCCACCACTCAACAAGCGGGTAGCGTCTCTCCATTTCTACCGAGCTGATTCACTACGGTCTCAACTCAAGAGACGTATTCGGCAACCCCTTCATCTTTCTTCATCCTCATCCTTTCAAGCTCGCCTACGAGAGTTTGACGCCGAACTTGCTTCACACGGTTATCCCCTTTGTATGCCTTCTCCAGAATATCCCACGCTTCTTTTGAAGACATAGCATTTGCTATCTTCTCAAAGCCGGACTCATCAACAACTTGGTACAACACATACAGAGTTGTTTTGTCCTTTGCTCGTGTTGCTTTTAACGTAGCAAGTTGGGCTATCGTCATTTCTCCAATGTCCTTTGGTTCTTGGTGCCCATTTTCGACCACCTCCCATACTTCTTGGGAACCAAGGAGAGCCTTCAGCTGTAGGCTCCAGTTATCATAGCTGACGCTTTTTGATAACTTCGGCAGGGACATGCTGTTAGCTAAACTGGCCATCTCGATCAAACTCTCTAACTCACTCAAACACTTAGGCTCTCAAGCTCAGATACCAATTTATTGACAAACAAGTCTCTCTGGATAAACACTCTTTGTATTCAGATTTGTTGTGTATTGAAATGAAGCACTACATGGTCCTTTTATAGGCCTTTGGACATGACCCTTCAACTACATTCATTAAATATAACCACTACCTAACTCACAATTAATGAACTCTATTGCATGCTTAATCATAACTAGACCCACTCTCAAACTTTTGCAATCTCCTAGACAATTAATATAGCAACTTCCAACTACCCACATTTAAGTTTACCCAATAGTTGCAACCTAAGGAAAAAACATATTAAGCCTTCTAACTACCCACATTTAAGTTTACCCAACAATTGCATACATATCTTCTAAAACAATCCCCACCAGTAAAAAACCAAATTGAAAATCTAAATCAGCACTTCGGCCTTTTGGACAACCTCATTTGTCACCCTTGGGGAGGACTTCCTTGAAGCCAAGGCTACAGCATTAGCAGAAAAGTAAACCTGCAAAAAGATAGGCCATAAAAGAACAAAATCATATAAGTTTGTATCAAAAAAATTCCAATTCAATGGGTATGATGTACCTCATCCTTCTGTCCAGACAATGCCTTGGCCAAGGCATTTACTTCAACAACCTTTTGTGCCGCAAATGCAAGCCAAGATTTAATCTCTTGGTCCAACTTGGTCTCATTCACAAGATCAACTGAAGTGTGAAGAGAACAGGATGTAGAAACCACAACCTTGTCTGTAGAAGTAAAAGGTGGTTCAGATTTAATTTCTGGTATGCTGAATATATGTCAATAACAATGTTAATTGACAACAAGTACCAATCCCAACAATGTCCCCAAGTGCCTGCAAGGTGTTCAAAGAAGATGCAAGATTATTGGCCCAAATATTTCTTCCATCAACAACACCAGCAAAAAGAAATTTTCCAGATGGAAATCCCTGCTTGATCAAATCAAGGGTCTTTGTTCCACGAACAATGTCAAACCCATATGCAGTAACAACCTTCAAAGAGGTGAGAGTTTTGTATGCTTCAACAGGCACGTCAGCAAAATATGTCTCAATCAGAACATTCAAACCAGATAAACTTGATTCTAGCTCTGCATAGGCATGATTAAATGCTTGTAACCGGTGGGCATCAAGATCCTTCACAAGGGTAGGTTCATCAAACTGGACCCAAGAAGCACCGGCTGCCTTCAGTTCAACCACAACCTCCATAAAATATTTAACGAAGTATGATTGAAGCAACATTAATATACAATTCCAGCACGTATCACCACTTTAAGACCATACCTGTAGACAGGAAGGATCTTGTCAATTAGGGAAAGAAGGGAAAACGATTTATCAACACCCTTTGCTGGTTTTGACAGCTACAACTAGGATACAGGTCCCACAAGCACAGGTACAGTATTAATTCCCAGCTACATATTAGAAAGACAAAGGTTATAAGCATCAGTGGATGAAATTAACAATTCAAAATAATTTATTTCACCCTTTGGCCACTAACATTCTTTGCATATTAGAGACCTTTGTAATATGTCAATAGTTAAGGTGGTAAAAATTCTTCTAAGCCAAGAGTCCACAGAATTTTATTATGAACTTTTCAGATCAATCTAGGATAGTTGTGCTAAATCTATCTTAGAACTTACAACTTTGGCCTCTTTGTATTCAACCACAGCCTTGTGTGATGAGTATGAGAATTTAACATCTGGACCCAATTCAGGAACAATGTAATGACTGTACCATAAGGGATCATAAGTTTGTTAGAACTAAACAAATATCAAAACAATTGCCATATTAAATTTTGCATTAATAGATTTAAATCAACTACAGTGTCAAGTGTGCACGTATGTGTGTGCTCCTGCAGTCACTCAAAGTCCCCAACAAAATCTCCATCATACACTAACTTACACCTTTCATGTTAATCGTATTTAATCAAACTATATGTAAAACTCAAAAATTTAGAGAGGGGGTGATTTTACTTACTAGTTGGTGTCAAACCACTTGGTCATTGCCATAGCTGGTACGGATGCATTCCCTCTTGCCATTGAGAAGTAAACATCAAACTCAATCTCCCCGCCATTCCAATTATATCTAGCAGGAACTGCCCCGAGCATGGCTGTTGTGTCCAGCACTTGATCATAGTATGAGAAGGTGTTGCTTGGAATATACTTTGTACCAGCTTCGGCCATCTGCTTCCAGATAGCTGACCTAAGGTCTGCAGCAACCTGCTGCAGCTCCTCAACATTACTGTTTCCATCCCAAAAGGATTCTAATGCAAATTTAAGCTCTCTCTTGGGTCCCATGCGTGGATAACCAACAATATGAGATGCCATTGCTCTGTCATTGCAATATTCAAATCCACAATTTCAATATACAGTTAAAAACGAAGAGGAATGCTAGAATGTATAGCATGTGGTTTTCCATGTTAGGTTTCACTGATTATGGCTAGAATACAAATAGATATGAGACTACTATAATTCACATTACACCTCTACTACAACATCTAGACATGGAATTTGAATTTGGAAAACCATTCATCATATTGTTTATTTACTTCCCCCATAAACGTGAATGAACTAACTGGAAACTAATCCACCACCATAATCATGATATGAGAATTTTCATGGCTTAAATTGTAACATATAAATCCAATATTTCGTCTTTATGCACAAATATGAATATATTCATAGGTGTTCTTTCTAACATTAATAAGTAATAAATATCGGAATGTCCATCATAAAATATAAGTATTTACCAGTCATTTGAGCCATTGTCCTTAAATCTTATGAAATATAAATACATACTGCACTTAAATCTTTCTATTGTCTTCAATTCAAGTTCTATAACCTGAGTTCTATAACCTGACAGAATCTCACTTATGCTCCCTCCTACTATTCAGAAGAGTTCTTAAATTTAAATTCAATTCCAAGAGTAAAAACATATACAAAGCAACAAAACAGTCACCACACATCTGCATTTTAGAATATAAAGACATCTAACATTATTTAACTGATCAAAACAACCATAGTTCTCAACAAACAAAAAATCAAACACACGGTGAATAACCATTGATTTGGGCTTGCTAATCATCTTATTCTATTAGGAAGGAGATACAGACCAATCAACCAAAAGGGTTCGGTGAACACAGTGATTACAAAAAGAAATACCAACTTCAGCCGACTACAAATTACAAGGTTCACAAAATCAGGCTTAGTAGCAACTCATAACCCACAAAATAAAATAGTTGGACCGCTAAGCATGAGAAGGGAGGGCATTAAGTTGCTCATGTGAACATCAACTTCAAACCCCAGAGAGCATCGAAATCAAATTTTGAAAGCAAAGAAATAGGAAAACCACAGAGGGGATAGGCAGGCTCAAAATCAGAGTATAAGCCAAAAGAAGAGGACGAGTAAGAGAGTGTGCAGAGTAAACGATGCAACACACTGATCAGAGAGTTTGTACATTTATACTATTCACTTCACAGTCCAAGCTATTTCTCTCTCTCGCTCTGTATTTTTATGTTCCGCTTCCTTCTTACTTCTCTCGGTACTGCTACAAGTAATAATCTAGCTATTTCCCAAAACATTTTTTATTTTATTTCTTTTATTATCACTAATATTTTAATTTAATTCTTCCCGTTGTCTTATTTTCTAACTTTTACCATTTTATTAAACAAACATAAATCAAAATAAGATTTAAGTAATAAATTTGTATATAAAGTTACGACTTTTTTAAACATAATATTAATACAAATAATATCAGGCTGACATTAATATATATATATATATATATATATATATATATATATATATATAAAGTTATGACTTTGCAATGAAGTACTTAAACAGAATACACTATCAATATATTTGGTAACAATTAAATTAAAATTTAAAAATATTCAGAAATGGAATTTATTAGTTTTAAAGAAATAAAATTGTGGGTTTTTAAGAAATAAAAACACTTTAATGATTCATTGGGCTAAGGAAAAGCAACGAGAAATAAATGCAACTCATTTGATATAATATTTGTTTATATTAATATATTTAGTGTAAAACCATAATAATAATAATAATAATAATAATAATAATAATAATAATTATTATTATTATTATTATTATTAATATTCCTGCAAAAATAATAGTAAGGTATTAGGGAACATAAATTATATCTTACCCAATCTTCGACTTCCTAGGATGGATATTCTTCGATCCTGCTGGGCATGCCTTCATGTCTTATTGCCGACTAAACATTTTGGAGGTTACTTATAGAAAAGGACTTTGACGATCAAGTCAGTGAGAACTCTTAAAAGTCAAATCACAGTTTTAGAATTAGTGAATTGTGTCTACCTAGTTACATCCCAATAATTGGGGATACCTACAGGCATTCAGGGTGTTGTGCCACTCACTATATCTTCATCCTTCTCCCAAGTGCTTTTTGTATTTTTAGGATACTCAGCCAGAAAGTCCTATTACCTGGTTGTCCTTGGTAAGCCGGCCAGGTATAAGCATGTTGGATGTTTTTTCTTAGTCTTTCAAGCATTTCAAGGACGGTTTTTTCAAAGTCTTCGTGAAGGAGTCGGGTCATTCGCTTTTTTATAATGAGTATGGGGTACCAAGTTCCCATTCAGCTGGTGGGATAACCCTCGACGATATAAGGGGATGAAAAAGGGGGAGTTATCGGCGAATGACATAGAAGTAGTAGAGGTTCTAGGGAGGTTTAACAATAAGTTGCCCACTAAAGACTTAGTTAGAATTTATTTATCGGTGCATCCCCTTGTTGATTTGGAAGGTATCATTTTTCTTGTGTTTCGTTTAATGTAAGAGAGATTACCACGTGTGTTTGCATTATAGGTCACATGGCTCAGTTAGGGAAAAAGAACTTGAGTCTCTTTAGGACTTTGTGAAAGGAGCAGGCCAAGAAGTCCAAGCATGGGGGAAATACTGAAGTTCCCAACATGCAAGAAGCACTGGTGGAGGTTCGAGTTCATGGCGGCCTGAAAAGAAAGTCGCCAAGCCTTGTTCATAAGGGGATTGGGAAGGATATGAAGAGGGTTAGGGCCGAATTGTTTGGTTCTAGGTCAACATCAGGGATTAGAAAACCTGAGGCATGCTTGATAAAGCTACTAGATACATTAGTCCATCATTACATCGATATCGATCTACCATAAACGGTGATTTCTTCTATGGACAACATGGAACCCAATGCAATGATAAAGGCCACGCTGGAAGTTAATAGCAAGGCTTTGATTATGGGTTGTAGGGTTGGCACCCTTCTACAGAGGGAGATAAAAGAAAGAGGCAAAGCCAAGGTGGAGGAAGTCCAAGAAGAGCTGAAGACTCAGGCCACTAAGCATGAAGAAGAGAAGACGGCTTCGGAAAAAGGAGCGGGAGGAGTGGGCGACTGAGAGGAAGCGCGTTGGCTCATGGAAAGTTAGGTGTTTAGATTCTGAGAAAAAGATGAATGAAAAAATTAAAGACCTCGAGAAAGATAATGAATAATTGATGGAGAAATATGTTGACATCGAGAGTGAGTTTGAAGATTTAAAGAATCATATAATTCAAGAACATATTGATGGTTTCAACAAAGGTCTAAGACAGGCGACCTTCTTGTGGTGGATGTTGCGGATTCAAAGTACGATGTTAACAAGGATGTCGTCGATGGCCGCCTGGTGGATGAGGACAACCTAAGCGTTAAACAAGTTAAGGAAATGCCAGCAACTTGTGATAGGGATCTCATGGTGGAGGAAGACGTTACAATGTAAGTGGAAACTGACCAAAATACTAACTAATTTTACTTTGATCATATTCTGGCTTTTGAGCCTAAGTTTGTAATAATTTGCACTCTGGTTACTTCGCGAACATAACTGCCTGTTTTGCCTTATTATTTTGGAATATATCAGTTGCTTATATGCTTTCGTGTGTATGTTGCTTCTAAGCTATCATATACTTTTGATTATCGTTATTTTCACCTATTTTTATTCCGCATTGGCTAAAATTTGACTATGATATTTCAGTTGTTGGCACAAGCAAGCTTGAAGCAAAGAATTGATAAAGCCATGTGCATGAAGATCATAGGTGTTTGATGAAGATTGATGAAGATTCACTTGAAGATTAAGTTTTAGTGTGTTAAATATGAAAATAACATGTTAAATGTAATGTCTTAGTGTTATACATTGTTGATAGGCTATATGACATAAGTTAGATGTCTTGTGTGCCTTAGTGTGTCTCTTTTAATATGTTAAAATGAGTTTCTGGTATGAATGCATTCAGTCAGTTGAATTATTTTTCAATCGACTGAAGTCAAGTGAAATCAGCTGACTGTACGGAAAATTTAATCGACTATTTTCACTTAAACCAGACTATATAAGCTATGTTTTCGCAAGCAGAGGTGCGAATCTGAGCTTTTGTGCACTAAACTTTGTCATTCATCTCTAGAAAGCTCTTTCTCTGCAATACACAGCTACAACTCGTGTTTTGAAGATCTTGGTTGATCTTGTTTGATCTTGGAGGCATTTTGGCTTGTGAGTAACTTGAAGAACACATGTATGGTTTGCTAGGGACAACCACCATCAGGTTTGGATGTTCTTGTGCCTCTGGTTGGTTTGCCTGATGTGATTTCAAGTCTATAAGTATGATTCTTGTAGGGTGTGTGTCTAAATTTTTGTATGAGTCAAAAATCTTGTGAGTTTTGTTGTTCAAAAGTGTAATCTTGGTGTGTGATTTGTAAAACTTTTGAATATAGTGGAAACCAGGCTTAGGTTGTCCTGGTAAACTGGATGTAGCTCTGTGATTGAGTGAACCAGTATAAAAACAATTGTGCATTTCTCTTTCCCTCATCTCACTCTCTTTGAAACTCTTTAAAAACTCAAGAAAACCAAGCAATTTGATCTTTGGTTTGCTTTAATGCGTTCTAGTGTAATTTGAGGCTGTATACTTGTTAAAAATAGTGATTGGAACAAGTCTTGTATGTAAAAGATTATTGTTTGAGTTCAATTCGCGAATTCTGCATTCTGCATAAATCTCCAGTATTTTAGTTGTCTGAATTGTCTTTTTAATCGACTGTTTTATAGCTTCAAGAACAATTTAGTCTGTTGTTATATATTTTAATCGACTGAAAGTGTGCTGGTCTGCTGCATTTACATCCAAACTTTCCAATCCATTAGATTCAATTGAAAAGAGGTATGCTCGTGACCATTTACTTATGCTCGTTCTGGCCAGTTATGCAAAATATTGTCTGAGGTATATTACTAAAGTAAATAAGCAATTGCGAGAATGTGCTGTGATTAGGTCCTAAGCCAAGTAATTAGTTAAGAAATTAAGCACGGTGCGTGTGTTCGACCAGAGTCGTCTACTTTAGTAGGCAGGAGGGAACTTAAAGTTTTATTGGCGAAAAAAGTCTTCGATTAGGACCACTTATTTTAGTAAGCGGTAGGGAACTAAAATAGGTGCTCGACCAGGACTGCTTACTTTAGTAAGCGGCATGGAACTAGAAAATATTTGGTTTTAAAATGTGCTCGACTAGGGTCGCCTACTTTAGTAGGCGATAAGGAACTAAAAGAATACAAGACAAGTTTTCAAAGAACCCTTATTGTATTGATCGTTTTGGGTACCTTGTTAAAAACTCCTTGGCCAAAACCCTCCTTAGGGAAAAATGTCGCGTGAGGAAAAAGAGTACACCTAGGGTTACAAATTGTTCAACTCTTTACAATCTAGCCAGGACTTTTAGCTAAAATAAAACTTGAGGTGAGATACATTCCATGTGTTAGGTATCAGATCTCCTGATAGTTGTTCCAACCTGTAGGCGCCTCCACCTATATCTTCGCGTACTTTGTATGGACCATCCCAGTTGGTTGAAAACTTCCCGTCCTTTTTTCTTGCGCTACTAGCCAATCTCACACCAAGTCTCCCTTCACGAATGATTGTGGTTGGAGTTTGGAGTTGTATTTTCTCGCGGTTCTTTGTTTGGCCGCCATGTTTCTGATCTGTGTCTTTTCTCGTAGTTCTGTCTCCAAGTCAAGGTTTGTGCATAAACTTTGCTGATTTGTTTTGTTGTCATATATATGCCTTCTTAAAGAAGGTTCCTTGATTTCGACTAAGATCATGACTTCTTGATAACGCTGTCGTTGACGCGATCAAATTAATACTACTTATCTATAACAACTTCAGTATTATTAAGATAGTAGTCAACATAATAGAAAGGGTAAAGTAACCCAAAGTCGTCTCCCAACGAACACGGAATTGATTTTTAGCAAATTAGTTTTTATAAAACTATACAAATGAGTTAGTCAAATAAATAAAAAATATAGGGGATTAAGATAAACAAAGATAGAAATAAAATTTAAAAGATAAAAAGAAATAAAAACAATAGTAAAGAAAATAGATTGATTCCATTGCTTTTTCAAAATAGATTCATCATCGGTTATCTAAAGATTATTACTCAATTAATTATTGTTGTAGATTTGCAAACTAATCAATGTAAAGTCTCAATTAATTTGTTGGCGTTCTCACTTTTAACCAAAGTACAGTCTCAATTAAAAGTGAGAACTTTTAGATTATCCATAGTAAATTCAACCAAAGTACAGTCTCAATCAAATTTCACTATGCCTAATCATGTCTATTCTTTTATCTCCTCACCAAATAAAAAGCTTAATTAATCAAAGTAAAGTCTCAATTATTGGTAAAAACTCATTTAATCACATGAAAGTTTCTAAATAAAATCAAAGTAAAGTCTCAATTCAATTTAAAAACCCTTGGACTCATATGACCAACATGCATATAGATTTAAAATCATTACTTTTTACGTGATTTAAAGATAAAAGACATAGATGAATGAAAACCTCAACAATAATAAAAAGAACAAAGAAATTAATTGATCTAACCTCAGAATCCAATTAAGAAATTACAATGAAATCAACCCAAGAAGTTTAGAACTCCATGAATGTAAAATAAAAATAGAAGAATGGAGAGAGAGAAAGGAAACGAAATTAGGCCCCCCTAATGGTTTCAAAACTCCGAAGTCCCGAGCTTGTCTTTCTGCTTCTCCCTTGATCTCTTTATATAGGATTTGGACTGGGCTTTTCGGTTGCTAAAACCTCTCAAATATCTTTTAAAATAAAGATAAAGATAAATATTCAAAGATATTTGGAGAGATCTAAATTATTTGACAAATATAGTTTGGTTAATAATTTATGATATAATTAAATAAATAAATTATTTAAAGATATCTAATAAATTATTAACAAATAATATTTGCATTAATTTTCTCAATAAGTCAATTTTAATCCTGTAGTCCAAATTTGTAGAGACATCCAAAAATATCAATATTTGCAATTAAACCCTTTTTGTTTGACCAGTCTTTGACCATATTTGAATATTTGACCAGAGTTGACTGTTTGATCAGGTTTGACCAATTTGACTGTGCAATAGCAAACTGACACATGGCAACTCCTTCTCTCACCAGAATTAGGGTTTCACTCTCACACTCTTCTCCAACAAAGCTGCTACGTGATGATGGCTGCGACTGCCGTTTTCCGGCGACGAAGGCGCGGTGGTGGAAGCGCAGATCTGTGTTGAAGAATGCAGTGCAGATGTGGTGCTGGTCCAGGTGCGTGAAGCTTCCATGGTTTGTGCGCGTCTCCTCTCCTATGGCTCACGGTGGCTCGGATTCAACGCTACAGTGGTTCGTGTGGAGATAGAGAAGCATGGTGGTGATGGTTCTGGCTTACGGTGTGCGAGAGGTTCTGGTGCTGTTGCGGTGCTGCAGGCGTGGTGGTGATAGTTGTGCGCTTGTTGTTGTACGCGTTGCTGCAGCTCCGTTGTTAATGGTGGTGGTGGCAACGTGAAGAGGATGGTTGTTGTGGAGGTGGTCCAAGGTTGAGCTGCTGGTGCGTGAAGCTCACGGTGGTGGAACTGCGCGATGGTGTAGAATGTTTCAATGGATGCATATTCGAATCAGGCTCGCAGGTGCGGTGGTGTTGCGGTGGCTCTTCAGCGACGGCGAGGTGCAAGGATTCACGGTGATGCAGTCTGGTTCGTGGCCAGCATGGTGTTGCTCGTGGTGGATGGTGGTGGCGGAGCAATGGTTGCCAGCTTCAATGGATGACGGTGGTAGCCATGCTGCAAGAGGAGAAATTAGGGTTTCTCATGGGAGAGATGGAAGATGATGACGTGGCACCATTTGATTGGCCGAATTTTGAGTTGTTGGATCATGACACATGTCAATATGTGGTTGGACAGATTTGAAAGTTAGGGATTGCCACATGGTATGATCTGAGTGAGTTGGGTTTAAGTAGTAGGAGGGGTGTAAATAGACATATTATAGGGTGCAAAATATGTTTTTGGTGAGATCCATTTAGAAAGAGGGAAGTGTATAAGTAAAAACTGGGGTGCATAAGTGATTTTTCCAGAACTTGCTAATTTCAACCTTATTAAAAGGTGTTTTGTAATTTCAATCAATTTATTTTCCCACCTTTAAATAAGCTTAATCTTAACTTCAGTTGCATCAACAAATGTTAAAATATCCAAAAATAATTTATGCAGCTAAAAATAACTTTTTAAGACATTTTTATCATACAAGCTCAAACAACCTAATTATTAGAATTATCAATTAAGTCACTCTTTAACCACATAAGTTCAATTAAATACCCAAAATTAAATACTGAATGAGGGCAAAAATACGCACTCATCACTTCTGTTCCGTATACCAAACTAAAAGGGGATTCGTTGGTGGCAGATTGCAGAGTGCATCTATATGCCCACAACACCTCAAATAATTCTTTTGGCCACTTCCGTTTTTCTCCATCTAGCCTTTTTCGTAATTCGACCAGTATTACCTTGTTGGCGAGCTCTGCTTGTCCATTGGTTTGCGGATTTTCCACTAAACTAGTAATATGCTTGATTCCTAGGCTAGTATATAACTTTGCTAATTCCTTGTTTATGAATTGTCGTCCATTATCGATTATGATTGTGTGTGGCACTCCGTATCGACATATTATGTTTTTCCAAATGAAATTTTGAATTTATTGCACCGTGATGGTGGCCAGTGGCTGGGCCTCGATCCATTTTGTAAAATAGTCAATCCCTATAATTAGGAATTTGACTTGCCCTTTCCCAAGAGGGAACAACCCTAAGGTATTCATCCCCCACTTTGCAAATGGTCATGAGGAGAGTATGGAATGCAGTTCCTCCTATTTTGGTGAATAAGATTGTCGTGCTTTTGGCACGACAAACATTTCTTGACAAAGGTATGACAATTTGCCTCCATGGTTGGCCAAAAGTATTCGCCCATTAAGATTCTTGCCGCCATGGTCTGTGATCTAGAATGATAGTCGCATATTCCTTCATGAATCTCTTTTATAACATATTGTGTTTATTCCTTTGTGACACACTTTAGCAAAGGCTGACCATACCCGCGTTTGTATAGGTCATCTCCAATTAGCGTGTAACGCGCTATTTTTGACATCCATCTTTTGTCCATATTATTGGGGGGGGGGGGGGGGGTTGTCGGTTTTCAGATAGTATATGTGTGGTGACATCCAATTGTCATTGTTGGTGTGTAAGTTTAGATAGGTATTAGCTATTGAGGGTGCCATTAGTGTTTGATGCAGTAAAGACTTGTATTTCTCCTTTTTTCTAGTACTTGCTAGTTTTGATAAAGTTTTTACCCGCATGTTGTCCCCTCTAGGTATGTGTTGTATGGTGATCTCATCAAAGCTGGAGTTCATGACGTCTCGAACCAAGTGATAGTACTGAAGGAGCATTGGGTTCTTTATTTGGTATTCATCATTGAGATGTCCCATAGTGAGTTTGGAGTCAATTTTGCATGCTAGTCGACGAACTTCTACTTTTCGTGTTGGCAATAGTCCAACTAGGATAGTTTCGTATTCGGCCTGCTTGTTAGACGTCTTGAAAGTGAAACACATGGATTTTTCAATGAGGATCTGGTTTAGGTCTTCTAGCTGCGTCGGCTCCCTTTTAGTTAGAGGATCCGTTAACATACAAGATCCATAGGTCCTCATCTGGTGCGTGTTATAGGTCGTTAACAAAATCGAACAAGCATTGATCTTTGATGGATTTGTGTGGTTCATAACATATATGAAACTTTGAGAGTTCTATGGACCAGGACGACATTCATCCTGCTAGATCACGCTTTTGAGGGATCTATTGTATTGGGTAGTTAGTTTTGATGATGAACAGATGGTTTTGGAAGTAGGGTCCGAGTCTTCTTACATCGTTAACTAAGGATAGGGTTAGCTTTTCCACCATCTGATATCTGTTTTTGGGGTCTTGCAAACTTCTGCTAACAAAGTATATCGGTTATTGGGTTCCTTCGAATTATTGCACCAACGTGGCACTAACCATTATTGCAGTGATGTATACCAGTAGTGTGAGGTTAGGATCGGGCTTTCGGAGGATAGGGGGACACTAGAATTTTCTTCAAATCTTGAAACATTCGCTCACATTCCTCCCCCCATGAGAACTTGGTGGATTTTCGTAGGAGATTGATGATGAGGCATGTCTTATCTGCCAACTTGGGCATGAATCTTGATATAGCCACAAGTTGGCCTATTAGCCGTTGTACATCCTTAATAATCGTCGAACTTTACATTTCAATTATGGCTCTACACTTTTCAGGGTTCGCTCCGCGATGTGTGAGCATGAACCCCAGGAACTTACCGCCATCTACCCTAAAGAAGCATTTTTCTGGATTCAGCCTTAGGTTGTGCTTTCGTAGCGCAACGAACACCTCGCCTAAGTCCTTAGAGTGTTGCGAACGTCTACATAGACTTTAACACATTTACCCATTAGGTGGCTGAAGACTTTATCCATCAACCTTTGGTATGTTGCCCCTTCGTTTTTTAGGCCAAAGGGCATTACTCTAAAAGTAATTTGCATCTTTTATGATGAACGCGATTTTGATCATGTCTGATAGGGCCATCGATATTTGATTGTACCCTGAGTAGATGTATAGGAAACTTAGTACCTAGTTCCCTACTACGCCGTCCACTAAGCGATCAACGATGGGTAACGGGTATGCGTCTTTGGGGTAGGCTTTATTGAGATTAGTATAGTCTATGCACATTCGCCATCTGCCACTAGGCTTCTTTACAAGGACAACATTAGCAAGCCATGTCGTGTAATAGACCTCACCAATGAATCTGGCCTCGAGGAGCTTCGCTACTTCTGCCTTAGCTGTCAGTCGTCTTTCTTCTCCCAATTTTCTCTTCTTCTGGGAGACATACCGGGCTTCTTTAAAAACTGACAGACGGTGGACAACCACTAAAGGGTCAACTGGTAAATTTGTCGTAGACCAGGCGAAGAGGTCCGTGTTATCCTTTAGGGTTGATTCAATCATGATTTGGTCATTGTTGCTTAAGTCGAAACTGAGTTGTATGGTTCTCCCTGGTGCAAGCTCCAGACTTCTAGTTTCTCCAACTAATTGGATGCGCGAGTCACACCCTTTTCTTGGGTTGAGGTCTTCGCTTGTCAAAGAGATGCCTACTCTTGGCTCTCGCTCTATGTTATTGATAGTCAAGGCCGACTCTTTTGGCCGTAAACTTGAAATATAACTCTCCCGGGCAAGCTATTGATGACCATGGATGGTGATGATGTCACCAGACGAGGAGGGGAACTTCATGGCTAGCTGTGGCGATGATACTATTGTTCCCAAAGTGTTTAGGGATGGCTTTCATCTGACTTCCTTAACGGAACATTGTGTGCAAGTCTATTTAGCCGCGAGTGCACACCTTTTCTCCAAAGAATCCATATATAGGCTCGTCATGAGGGATCGTGACCTCAATTGGTAACGACATTTTTTTGTATGTTGTCCTGTAAAGGATGTCTACTAAGCTGCCCTGATCCACCAGTACTTTTTTAGCTATGAAGTTCTTAAGCTCTACAGTAATAACCATGGGGTTGTCTTGGTCTTGCTCGACGCCATGAAAGTCTGCGTCTGTGAACATGATAGGAGGAATTCGTCGTCGTCTATGTGTGCAAGTTACTGCGTTGATGGACTGAATGCTTCTAAGGTGCCTTTTTCTAGCAGATGTGGTTGCCTCGCCTCCTGCGAAGCCTCCCAATATGGTGTTTATAGTCCCACATAGTGGGGGTCGATCAACGGGGTTGATGTTAGTCTGTGCCGACGGATGTTCTCTACGTTCGTTCTACCTTTCTCTATGATCACGTTGGCAGTCTAAGTCTATGTTGCGGCTATTCACTTATCGAGAATTGCCTTGTCTTTCTCTTTTTACAAACTGTTTTAAATGGCCAGAGCGTATGAGCTATTCGATTTTGTCTTGCAGAGCGTTACACTCATTCGTTGTGTGGTCGTTATTGTGGTGGTATTTGCAATACTTGGTCATGTCCGCATTGGGCGGTTTAAGGGTTTTGTGAGATAGGAGAAAGAGGTCTGTCTGCAGGGCTTCATCTTTAGGCATAGAATCTATTTTAGGGAAAGTTTTTTCTGGTTTCTAGTTAGCGGGAATGTCAGTGCAAAACTTGGTTCATAATGTCTTAATCTCTTCAATGCGAATGTAATTTGTTGTGCGCAGTTGGAGCTTGTGCATGGTGGCGGGAGGTCAGAGGTAGACATTATCAGCAAATAGGTCGAGTTTAAGAGCTAGAGTCATGCATTGTAGGATTACGTCTTGCATGAGGTTTTAATGTGGAGGTCTGCCTTGCTAAAGAGGTCGATGAATGCCCTAAGTGCCTCGTCTCGTTCCTGTTTGACGCTGAGGAGGGACAAAGGGGTGGCTTGGTGGGGGCGGCTTTCGGCAAACTAGGTGGAGAAGAGATTGGATAGGGTGTCAAAGCAATCTATGGAATATAAAGGGAGGGATGTAAACCACTCGAGAGCTGGCCTTTTCTGGGTTGTGGGAAAAGCCTTGCACATGACGACATCTTCATTTGTGTATAAACTGACATTAGTGACATAGATCTTCACATGCTCATCAAGGTCTGTATCCCCACTATATCGCTCCAGCGTGAAGGCTTCACACTAGTTAGGAGGGGGTTTTAATGATGTCGTCAATAAAGGAGTGACGACGTTTGTAGGAGTTTGCCGCTATGGGGTACTTAGCGGCGGTTGGGAAATGAGCAAGGTGGTAATTGGGAGGGGCAAGTGTGGGATGGGTTGGGAGGGTGGATGTATGATGGGTTGTAGTGAAGGTATTGGGAGTTGGGTTGTACTCACTTTCTTCTTCAGTTGGCACATACATAGGGGTTTTGGATTCCACTTGGACCTCTTTTTCTTTGCCTGTCAACATGGCATCTATCTCTATCTTACTTCTAAGTTGTGAATTCTCCTGTCTTAATGCCTCCATCTCATCAGTGTTATGCTTCTTAAAGTTTGCAAATTCCTGCTACATCTTGGCCTACCCTTCCTGGATGGTAGACAAGTCTGGCTGGTTTGCCACAACCTCCTTAGGTCTTGCTTCAGGCTCCTTCGAGATGCCCATTGTGCTATGTGTTGAAACCATCCTCACAGGTTCTCGGATTGCTTCAGTAAGATACTAATTCGTGCCCCACGGTGAGCGCCAATTGTTTTTATAGGAACAATAATAATAATAATAATAATAATAATACATTTCTTTTAAAAACAACAAGCAGTTCCTTTTAGTTTCATTCACATACTCCTATATGTGAAACACAATCCTCTTTCCCATCTCAATCTTCGTTCTCCAATTTCTCACTCTCACTTCATATTCCTTGGATAAAAGGTAGGGGTTTCAATTGTCGCAGAGCCGAGTCTACCCGATCAATTTCTCCATTCAAGTAAGTCAAATATTTCAACCTCCTTCAATGTCCACTGCGTTTTTGTTTCGCATTGCAACCTTTCTTGGATTTTATTCGTTTTTAGGATTTTGGTTTAAATCTCTACTAATCAGCATTCCTTGCTTCGGTCCAATCACTCATACATTGTCTCTTAGTTGAATAAAAGTTTTCATAAGTCGCTAATGATTGTGCCTTTTAAGATTGGGAATTTCATTTTCTACCAAATTGGGAGATTTTGTTAATTGATAGTTTAATTCATGTATTGATAAGAAAAATTGAGTTTTCAAAATGTTAATTGTTACGGAAGGGATGCAATTGTTCAAAGATATTGTGGTTATCTATTTTATAAGAAATATGTATAAGTTAAAATACACATTTAGTCCATATTTTGGTTCAGTTTTGTCATTTCAGTCTTAATATTGTTGTGTTCAAGTAGGTCCCAATTTTCATCAATTTTGTTGAATTTGGTCATTTTTTGCTAACGTCGTTTAAATAATTAATGATAATAAAAGTTTATTGTCACGTGTCACTTTGTGATTTTTTTAATTTTTTGATTTTTTTTAAAATTTTTTATTTTTTAAAAAATGTCCACATGTCAATCCAATAGCGTGCCATGTGTCAGAGTCAATGTTTTATATTCAATTTGGTCTTGTTATTTTTGTCCAGTTTAGTCTAAATTTTGTTTAAAATTGAGCAATTTTGTTCCTCTAAAAATTGATACCAAATTTAATTTTTATATAAATTTCAGTTCAATAAAAGTTTTCGTGGGTCGAAAGGTTTGAAGGGTTTCATAAATTTGTGTGGAGTTGTCTTTCAATATAAAGGAAGCTAATAATTGTGCTTAATATGTTTTTTGATTGAATTATTGTATTGTATGTTTGTTCTTGTTTCAAGTTTGAGAATTTCATTTTTTAGCAAATTTAGGGATTTTTTTTATTGATAGTTACCATGTATTAATAGGAGAAGTTGAGTTTTCAAAATGTTAATTTTTACGGAACATATGCATTTGTTCAAAGATATTGTGGTTGTCTATTTTCTAAGATATATATATATATATATATATATATATATATATATATATATATATATATATATATATATTGAATTTGGTGGGTTATAGTGACATGTTGAGTTGAATGGTTGTGGACCTTGGAGAAATATGGTTCTTGAGTTGAATGGAAATGGAACTATTTTATTCTGGCAGGTGATGTAAAATGTGGTATAAGGCTGGACTTTGGGGTTGTATCCAAGTTTGAATTGAGAGTTGGATATTACTTAGCTAAGGTTTTGCTTTTACTCATTTATATATTTGGTAAATGTAGAATTTAGGTAGTTTAGAATGTAATTGGAATGAGAGATCTTGATTGTTGCAATTGTTCACTTTGGTATCATCTATAAACCACTTTGAAATGAGTTTGAGAAAGAAAATTGCAAGATACCAAATTGTATAGTGGAACAAGTCAAAATCTCACAACCAAGAAGCATATGATGTGACACTACTTATTTTCCTACATTGCACCTTTTTTGTTAAATGAAGGTTCTAACTTTGTTAAGTGTTGGATCGACTTGAAATTTTAACAACTTATCCTAGACACATAGTTATCGACTTTTACTGGTCGGATCTTGAAATAGAAGTTTGTAGCTTTTATCGCAAGGTGCTTGTAGATTTGGTTGTTGATAGCCTTGACCTTTGTTGCTTGTTTGGTGCATAACTTTCTCTATAGTTATTCAATTAGGTTGATTCCTTTTGCATTTGGTTCTTGATTCAACCATCTTTCATTTGAATGTAAATACAACATTTTTTGAGCTTTACATAAGTTGCAATTTCATTTCTAAAAATCCTAAACAGTTTGTATAATGTGTTGTTAAGTTGAATTGGATAAAAATGATAAGAATTAGTTATTTTTCAAGAGAGACATATGTTGTATGATCTCTAATAGTAATGTGTGCATTGATGTAAGGAGTCAGTACTAGGGTTTATCCTGATACTCTAATGCTCATTCAAGACTCATGTAGAGTAGAATAAGTTATGTGGTTAGAGGGGTAGGAGGTCATGTCTTTAAGAACGACCTCAGGGTTTTTATGACGATTAAAGGAACTAACCTTGTGTGTGGTAGGATGAAACCCATTGACAATGACTCTGCAGGTAGTAGAGGCCACCACAAGTGCAAAAACTACCAAGAATCATACATCAATGTCTAGATTCGGATAATTGAGTCTAGAGTGTCGTTTTGTGTAATAGATTTTTTGATTTTGCTTAGTTTGGTGTAATTGGCACATTGTTTTGTAATTCTTTAGTGTTATATATACGTGTGTACTTTTTTTTACAATTAGGTTACCCTTTTATATGTTTGTGTACTTGTTATTCTCTCTTTTCGCAATGATCACTATTATTTGGTGTAAGTATATAAGGATTTAGGTGTTGGCTGCCTTGGCAATGATGATGACAGTGCAACTATTTAGATTTTAGTTAGCTTTTTTTTTCTATTCATTATCTTTTGAAAAACTCGGTAGTTACCGCCCTCTTTAGCTTATGTTCTTGGGCTGAATTTTAATTTATTTTTGTTACAATTTTACTTTTATGGATGATTGTAAATGAAGTTGTACTATATTTAGGCGGACCAAGGTAACTGCACGACCAAGACCGCCTAGGTATATCCCGACAAATAAAATCAGTACATGAGTAACCAGTTAAGAAGGATCACATAACGGCCTAAGCCGCCTACTGTAAAGGATAATACATAATAACAAGTTCCTGACTCCAAATTTAGAATATCACAAACAGGGCCCCTAGTATCAACAACCCTGACACAAGACTTGTGCTTGACCAAGGCCCATCTAGGCTCCGAACGTTGGCCCAGCATAGTTGGGATGGCCCAGCCAATAAGGATGGTAGATATAATTAATAACTCTATAAATACGTGAGGACCCCAACAATTAAGAGGTATGCTTTCATTAATTCTCTAATCTGAGATTTGACTTCTGAAGATCCCTTTGCTGACTTGATCGTCAGAGCCCTCTCCGTAGGTAACCCCTTAAGGGTCTAAACCGCCTACGTTAGGAGATTACATGTATAAGCCAAGAAGGAGTCGACTCGAGAGGTCAAGGATTGGGGTAAGGAATTATTTGTGTTCCCTAATATCTCTTATTTGTTCTCCGCAGGAACAATTGGCGCCCACTGTGGGGCATGAAGTAATACCTTACATAGAAAACTGAACACTATCGAGAATGGTCTCCACCCGCAGCAGATCCTGGACCGTGAAGCACCCTAAGGCGGGCCCTACTATGCCTGCAAATATTACCCCAGACTTGGTCGCTATCCTCGAAGGCCAAGCCAAAATGCAACAAGAACTTGCCGACCTGAAAAAGTGCAGTGTTGACGAGATGGAAGTGCTTAGGCAAGAGAACTCCAGGCTGAGGAGGAAGATTGAAGCTGATCCTACCTAGAAGGGGAAGGGTAAGGAGCCGTCTGAGGCCCCCAAGTTCCCGACCTACCAACCCAGAGGGGAAGAAAGTGAATATAATCCCACCCCACACACTTTCACCACCACTCAACAAACACCCATCATCCCCACCCACCACACAACGACCTATCATCCAACCACCATCCCCAAACAACCTACTACCTACCAACCTATTGTGACCCTTCCCACCACTCATATCCCTCCTCACCACTACACCACCACATTCCTTACCATCGTCCGATATCCCATCCCACCACACCCGCCCAGACATCGCCACCCTTTCCTTGACAACATCACCACACCCCTCCCTAGCTAGTGGGAACCCTTCACACTAGACCGTTACGCGGGAGACACCGATCCTGACGAACACCTTAAGGTGTACATCACCCATGTGGCCCTCTACACATCCGACGATGTAACATCCCGTCAGGATATTACTTATTTAAATAAATAAAATAAATAAAATCATAAAGATGTCGCATTTATGAATAAAATTCATTTCCCCAAAGCGCCGGAAATTTAGAATTTTATAAATTCAATATTTAAAACCAAATCCAAGATTACAAAAACTGAATAATCCAGAACGGTCTCATATAATTTTACATTTTATTCCAAAATATAAATAACATAAAGTCATAAAAAGTCTCCCAAGCTATCCCCCGCTCCGTATCTAAGCATCACCGGCACCACCTGCATCAACATCCTCTGCTCACGTGTACCGCGTACACGATCATCGCCAACACAAGCAGATAGGGTGAGCTTACGAAATCAACATACATCATAGTAATAAATATACAACCAACCATAAAACTATATTTTCCGCAGAGAACCAAAATACAATTTCTTTCTCTATTCTCTATCATCTGGCCACAACCAGACCGTTCGTGTTCTACCTCTTCTAGTGATTACCCCAAGGTAATTTGCTGCCAAACCTATCGGCCACAACCGACAGAACACGTGCGGGAACCAATGCCACGGATCATACACCGTAACTCCAGGTGGAGTTCCCAAATACGAACATAGTCCGTAATGTCCCAAGACTACCAAACTCGTCAGCGATTTACTGAGGAGGGCAATCTATTTGGACCCATCTGTACTGGCCACAACCAGCATACTCACACCGGCAACACTCGCCAACCCGAGCTCAACTCAAGGGTTCCTCGTTTTCACCCGCCATCCCGAGCTCAACTCGAGGGATGCCATTTCGAGCTCAAATCGAGGAATGTACGTCCTTAACCCCTATCTCGAGCTCAACTCAAGGGATACGTTCCAAACTCAACTCAAGGAACCCAACAATCATACCTTTGAAGCATCACCAAAAGCCTTGTAGATCACCCTACAAAGTCCAATAACCAGGACTTACGCCTGGCGGGGGACACATACCGCTAGGCGCTATCCGCTTCCAGACCGCCTGGCGGGGGACACGTACCACCAGGCGCCAAGCGCCTCAAAATTGTCAATAGTTGTAAACACCGCCTGGCGGACAAGTCCTCACCGCCAGGCGCACCCATGCTAAATACCCCACTGGTTCTGCCGCTACCGCCCGGCGCAGCCCCGTTCGCCGCCAGGCGGATCTCGCTCTAGACTTTGTGGATGTTGCGGCCATCGCCTAGCGGTTTACAACCCTCTGCCAGGCGCCGTATCAGTACAGATGTAGTTTTGGTTCCTCAACCCAGCATACAAACATCCCTAGGCCTTTCATCAATCCATTTGGATTGTTCTCCCATTGTCTAAATTGCTATCCATTTTCTAGTTGTACTAAGGTAAACCATCCAAGTGCACCTAATTGGTTGTCTTAATAAGACCTCATCCTTCAGTCCATAACATAGTATGTTATTCAGTACGTAATGCTTACTAACACCATTGCCTCAACGTTAGATTCACTCTCATATTTGATCTCATTCTTGATACTCACTGCACCATGCATTAGTGTGTTTAAGTCTTAATTCTCGAACACCAAATAGTGTACTTATTAATCATTACATTCCATGTGAAACTTATCCTTTCAGCACTCGAACTGCTTTCCGCCAGATTGTGCCCTGCATTACCCTAGTAGTCGAAATGCCCATCTCATATGATTATACTCTTCTATTGTTATACCCGTTACCCTCGCTTACACACAATCCCTCATCCATTCTTCATTCTCACAACCGTACCCTATCAATCCCAAACAGTTTCCAATATCCACTATCCAAATTTCACACACACTCAATAACATATTATCAAAGCATTTCAATCACAAGCAATACTCCCGAAATCAAACCCCAAGTGTTCAACCCTAAAACACTTTGTCACTGTTCCATCGAATTTCTCTATCAATTACACTCGAGATCCAACGTTACCACACCAGATCATCTCCCAAGGCCCTCCCCTTGCTTTCCCTCCAATTAACTCACGTCAAAATACACAGAAAAACCCTAATCGAGTCACACACCCGCGTCGCCTAGCGGTCCCAACCAATCCCGCCAGGCGCTTCATACAGAAAAACCCAGAATAGTGTAAAACACATGCGTTGCCTGGCGGCCGGGAATGGGCCGCTAGGCGGTTTCTCTTTAGTAGCCCAGAACAAGGCAAAAATGCATGCACCGCCTAGCGACAATGAACAACCCCAGGCGGTTCCTGGAAATTTTCCAGAAAACACGAAAACTGACGGAATTCACAGAGATGAATCTAGTTCATACATTTCATGGTATATTATCGAAAGACAAAATAAATTAACGATTACAACTCCCCTAACCTGGGTCCTTTTACTTTAAAACTTTGACACTTGAGAATTTCCAATGAGCAACTATGGCCCTCCTCTTTGGCTCCCTCTCAATTCAGCCCCTAGAACCTCACTCAAGCCTGACCACACTCAGAATTCGTGCTTAGTTTTCTGGTATAACTTCAGTTGTGCCAAACCTTAACTATTAACCCAGTTTTGCTTTTTAAAGGATGCCTAAAAGCTAGGTTATTAATCCCAAACGAAAAAAATACCACTTAATGGTGGTTAATTGCCATTCATTGTCCTATTATGGGTTGTTTTACAACCATCCCTATTCTGCCATTCAACTAGGATTTCCCTCAACTTTTCATATTCAAGCCAAAGCCAATAAAATACCAAAAATAAAGTTTAATGTGAGTTCTCCATGACTTGAACCCATAACCATGCAATTGCCAAATCAATATCAAACCATCATGCCAATTCATGTTTCATGTTAACAATCATCATCCAATTATCATATTATTACACAACATGATTATCATATATTAAAATAATAACGAACAATAACACAAAATTGGCATACATAGGACTTGAACCCAAGTCCTCTCACACAATCAAAGTACTCTTAACCACATGAGCTAGCACTTTTCCACATCATCCCAATCATAATTTAATGTCATAAATGATTTTCCCACCCGCATTTATTAATTATTTATTTATTTAATTAATTAAATTCCACGGGTCTTACAGACGACGCCGTCTTCTACAAAGCCTTCCTTACCACCCTCAAAGGCCCTACCCATGAATGGTTCACCACCCTCCCCCCATACTCAATAGAATGTTTCGACACCCTCTCCCACCTTTTCACCACTCATTTTGCCGGCAACCGCCTACATCAGGCCACACCCTTATCCATCCTTAGCGTCATACAGGAAAGAGACGAGACATTGCGTGCTTTCATTGACCATTTTAGCAAGGCCGCCCTCCGCATGCCCAACCTCATTTAAGAAATGATCTTGTAGTTGTATGGCCTTAACTCTCAAATCTGGTCCATTCGCTAACAACGTCTACCTCCACCCTCCAGCCTCCATGCATGAACTCAAACTACGCGTTGCGGATTACATCTGCATGGAGGAGATGCAAAATTTACACACCAAGTTTTGCACCAACTATACACCCTCGTTCGCCGACCCAAACAAACTGTCACCAAGACCCAAAACTCGGCCCAAAGAGCTTAGGCAACCACGATTCACAAGATACGTTCCACTAAACGTCCCCAAATCACGCCTCCTCGACAAAGCGCTCCAAGCCGATCTCATCCCACCACCACGCAAAACCTTGAAACCCCCCAATGCTGACATGACCAAGTACTGCAAATATTACAGAAATAATGGTCACACCACCGATGAATGCAAGGCACTTTAAGATAAAATAGAAGAATTGATTCGCGTCGGCCACTTCCGCTATTTTGTCCGAAAAGATAGACCTTCTCATCACCGACAATCCGAAACCGCCACCCTCCACGTAACACTCATCATGATAGTCGACCAAACACCAACAACCACCCAGATCAACGGCCAGCCTGCACTAACGTCAACCAAGTTGACCCCCCTCTACACGGTACAATCAACACTATGTCAAGGGGCTTTGCTAGTGGTGGCTCCACCTCATCAGTGTGGAAGAAACACCTCTGTAATATCTAATCCATCAACCACATTTCCCACTCCCACCACAGACGCCAAATGCCCCCATCACCTTCACCGACGCCAATTTACACGGTGTCGACCAACAACAAGATGATCCCATGGTCATCACCATCGAACTTGAGAACTTCGCGAAGGTTCTCACAGACAAAGGTAGTTCTGTTGATATCCTTTATTGGACCATTTACCAAAAACTCCAACTTCCACCCGCTACAATGATTCCCTATGATGAACCCATCTACGGTTTCTCCGGAGAAAAGGTTTCCACCCATGGATACATTGGCCTCCACACCGTCTTCCGTGAAGGATCCCATACTAACACCATCCCCATCCGCTTCCTTGTCGTGGAAGCACCCACATCGTACAACGTTCTACTCAGTCGTCCATCCCTCAACACTCTAGGAGTTGTTGTCTCCACACCCCACTTAGCCATGAAATTCCCCTCCCCATCCAGCGATATCATAACCATCCATGGCGACCAACGACTCGCACGAGAATGCTATATGGCAAGCCTGCGCCCTCAGCCACCAATCTTCCAAACCCACAACATTGAACCCAAAATAGCTCTAGCCGGCGACGACCTGGATCCCAAAATAGGATGCGAATCACGCATTGAAATAGTTGAGGAAACTGTAAGCCTAGAGCTCCCCACTGGCCGCACCCTCAAATTAGGAGCAGGCCCCCAATCGGAACACTGCGATGTCGTGACACCCACCCTAACCGCCAACGCCGACCTTTTTGCCTGGTCAGCCGCAGACCTACCCGACGTAGATCCTCAAGTAGCAGTTCATAAGTTGTCAATATACAAAGAAGCCAGGTACATCTCGCAGAAGAAACGAAAGTTAGGTGAAGAACGCCGACTCGTAGCTAAAATAGAGGTCGAGAAGCTACTAAATGTCAGGTTCATCGTAGAAGCCCACTACACTACCTGGCTCTCTAATGTTGTCCTAGTTAAAAAAGCAAATGGCCAATGGAGAATGTGCGTCGACTACACGGACCTTAATAAGGCCTGCCCTAGAGATGCATACCCCTTACCCAACATTGACCGGCTAGTAGATGGCGCAGCCGACAACAAAGTTCTCAGTTTCTTAGACACATATTCCGGATACAACCAAATACCAATGGCCGCAACTGACATGAACAAAACGACATTCATCACCGACAATGCAAATTATTTCTAGAAGGTTATGCCCCTTTGGACTAATAAATGCAGGTGCTACCTATCAGAGGCTAATGGATAAAGTATTCAACCAATTGATGAGAAAGTGTGTCAAAGTATACGTCGATGACATGGTTGTCAAATCATCCAACCACCTGCAACATGCGCAAGACTTGTCCGCAGTATTCTTCGCACTACGACAGTACAATCTCAGGCTCAACCTCGAAAAGTGCGTTTTTGGCGTTGATAATGGAAAATTTTTAGGCTTCATGCTCACACAACGTGACATTGAAGCCAACCCTAAAAACGCAGCGCTATCATTGAAATGTGCAGCCCCACCAATGTTAAAGAGGTCCAACGCCTGATAGGCCGCTTAACCGCTATATCCAGATTTCTCCTACAATTGACCGAACAAACCGAACAAATTATCCGACTCCTAAGAAAATCTACGAAGTTCTCTTGGAACGATGACTGCAAAAAAGTCTTCCAAAATCTCAAAACTACCCTCACATCCCCACCAATTCTCCACAAACCAGATATACACCTCTTGCTCCTAATATACATCACGACTACAAACCACACGGTCAATGCCGCCCTGGTCCAAGAATCTGTGGGGATCCAACATCCAATATACTTTGTCAGTCGGACACTACAAGATTCTGAGACCAGATACCAGATGGTAGAAAAACTAGCCTTCTCCTTGGTGCACGCAGCAAGACGGTTACGCCCATACTTTCAAAACCACCATATCATCGTCAAAATCGACTACCTCATTCAGAAAATCCTCCAAAAGCCCGACCTTGTCGGATGAATGTCGTCGTAGGTCGTGGAACTCTCCGAATTCAACATTCGTTACGAACCGCACGGCCCCATCAAAGCCCAGTGCCTACTTGACTTCGTCAATAACCTCTAACACACCCTCGAGGAAGACCAATGGATACTATATGTTGATGGTTCCTCTAACCTAAGGGGTGTCGGTGCCGATATTATCCTAGAAGGTCCCAACCATATCCTCATTGAAAAATCTTTACACTTTGCCTTCAAAACCTCTAACAACCAAGCCGAATACGAAGCCATCCTTGCGGGATTATCATTGGCACGTGAAGTTGGTGTACGAAGCCTCGTATGCAAAACAGATTTCAAACTCACTATTGAACACCTAAAAAACGAATTTCAAATAAAAGAGCAATTCTCCTCCAATACTACCACCTGGTTCGCAACATCATACAGTCTGGATTTGACTGCGTACATATCCAGCAATCCCGAGAGGTGAAAACGTACGAGCAGACATTGTGTCAAAACTCGCAAGCACTAAACTCAAAGGCAGACATAAGTCCCTCCTACAACTAACACTATCTGCCCTATCCATAACAAACATCTTCCTCAACCTAGGCCACACCGATAACTGGATAACTCCCTACATGCACTATCTTAAAATCGGGAACCCCCACCCAATACCGACAAAGGATAGCTAGCAAAAGCAGCGTGATACACCATGATAGGCAACAAATTGTACAAGCGAGGATATGGGCAGCCCTTACCAAATGTGTTACAAGAGAGCATGTCGAATACATAATTAAAGAGATACATGAGGGAATATGCGACTACCACTCAGGCGCACGGACAATGACCACCAGAATACTCAGAGCCGGCTACTTCTGGCCAACCATGGAGGTAGATTGTCAAGCATTTGTTAAGAAATGCATACGATGTCATAAGCATGGTAACCTCATTCACCAAGAACAGGAACAATTACATTCCATACTCTCACCATGGTCATTCGCCAAGTGAGGAATGGACATCTTAGGACCCTTCACTCCAGGGAAAGGACAAGTGAAGTTCCTCATTGTCGACATCGACTACTTTACAAAGTGGATAGAAGCCAAGCCATTGGCCACGATTACAACACAATAGGTAGAACAGTTTATGTGGAAGGACATCATATGTTGCTATGGAGTCCCACATACTATCACAACTGACAATGGCCGACAATTCATTGATAAGGAGCTCACCAAATTCTACACCAACTTAGGCATCAAGCACATCACCAGCTCTGTAGAACATCCACAAACCAATGGACAAGCTGAAGTCACCAACAAGGTCATACTGCTCAAATTACGAAAACGTTTAGATGGCGCGAAGAGCCGTTTGCCAGAGGACCTGCTCGAAGTATTATGGGCCTATAGGTGCACCCCTCAATCTGCCACCAACGGATCCCCTTTTAGTCTGGTTTACGGTGCGAAAGCAATGATACCAGTTGAAATTGGCGAACCTTCCTTACGCCTTCAAGTATACGATCCCAACCAGAACCAGCATAATCTATGTACCCATCTAGATTTGTTAACCAAATTACGAGAAAAAGCGCAAATCCGGAACATAGCAGTAAAGCAGAGAGTGGCCAAAAAAATACAACTCAAACCTATGCCCACGAACGTTTATTAAATGAGACCTAGTTTGGAGAATGGCCAATAATGCAAGGGAAATGGACGACAAGTTCTCAACCAACTGGGAGGGCCCATATCGAATACGAGAAGATGTAGGAGGAGACGCCTACAGACTTGAGCTGATATCAGGAGAAGAGGTACCGAATACGTGGAATGTATCTCACCTAAAGTTTTACTTTAGTTAGTTTGATCAATGTAATGAATACTTGTAACCTTGGATGTACTCTATTTCCTCACCTGGCACTTTTTTCCTAAGGAGGGTTTTGGCCAAACTTCATGAATAAAAGAAAGGGTTCTTTATCCTATACTCAGTAGATATACTTGTTCATTTTCTTAAGTTCCCCACCATTTACCACAAGTAAGCGGCATATATCAAACACTAATTATTCAGTTCATTTTCTTAAGTTCCCCACCACTTACCACAAGTAAGCGGCCTGGGTCAAACACTAATTATTCAGTTCATTTTCTTAAGTTCCCCACCACTTACCACAAGTAAGCGGCTTGGGTCGAAAACTAATTATTCAGTTTATTTCCTTAAGTTCCCTACCACTTACCATAAGTACGCGGCCTGGGTCGAACACTAATTATTCAGTTCATTTTCTTAAAGTTCGCCATCATTTACCACAAGTAAGCGGCCTGGGTCGAACACTAATTATTCAGTTAACATCTATTTGTTTCCGCTAATCATCGCTAAGACATTTTTTGAAAATACCTCCCCACCAATAGACGGTCTGGGCCGCATACTAAAGCTATTATGTCTTTCTCTTTTAGAAGATACAAACCCTAATAATAAAGTATACGGTCTATCATACCAACATCGTGCAACTACAACAATAACCAAACCAACATGTTTAACCGATTACGCGCGCCTATAACAGTAACCTAGTGGCATAATACAAAATAGGCATTCGTCCAAACGAACACACGCAAAAGCATCCATCACATTATAAGAAAATAAAAACATTGTACGAGTTATTACAAATTTAGGCTGAAGAAAACTAAATCAAATGTGAAAACCATAAAGCCTAATTCTATATGTTCTCCAAATTTCCTCCTACAGCCGCCACTGCTCCAGTATCCACCACAGTTTCATCCGCCACAGTTTCCTCCGCCAACTTCTCTGCCTCTTCCTCTGGGCTGGAATCCACTTCGTTCACAAGTTGCCCTCCAACCACGTCCTTATTTACATCGAACTTGGCGTCTTACACATCTATATCACTGTGGAAGAAGGCAACTTGCCTTAACCCCTTTTGGAAGCCATTGATATACTCCTAGATTATCTGATCTTTCAAGTCTTCGAGTGCGCTCTCCAGATCGTCATGTTTTTTCTTCAATTCATCAAAGTTGGTCTCTAGATCCGCAATCTTCACATTCAGCTTCTTCTCAGAGTCTAAACATCTCACCCTCCAAGATCCCAACCTCTTCTTCTCTTCCAACCATTCTTCCCTTTCTTTCATCTAGGCAACTTTCTCTTCAGCGTCTTTATCAGCCTGACCCTTCAACTTCTCTTTTAACTCCTCCACCCTAGACCGACTACCCTCCTTTAGCTCCCTTTGATAAAAGCTTCCAACCTTGGGCCCTAGTATCAAAGCCTTGCTGCTAAACTCCATCATTACCTTCACCATGACATTCGGTTCCATATTGTCAACAGAGTTAACCAAATACTCCGACAAATTAATATCAATGTCGCGCCGGACGGTAGTCTCTGGCAACTCTATCAACCCAGCCTTGGGCTTGGTCACACCAGACGAGGATCCCGGCCCAACAAGGCGGTCCTCACCCTCTTCACATCTTTACCCCCACCCTGCTTAGCGAGCACCTCCGCCTTCCTCTTTAAGTCGCCATGTACATGAACCTTCACCATAAGATCTTGCACGTTGGGAACTTCAGTATTCCCAGTATTTTTTGCCTTCGGTCGCCTTCTCCTTGCAAAAAGTTTGAAACAAATTCAAATTTTTCTTGCCAACCTGTGCCATATGACCTACAGTAATAACAACAACATCGATTAGTTAACTCAAACACAACATACCACTTAAAACACAAAAAGATACCTTTTATATCAACAATTGGATGTATGGAATTATAAACCCTAACTAAGCCTTTAGTGGACATCTTATCGTTAAACTTTATCAGAGTTTCCACGACCTCCCTATCCGCCCGCGACAACTTCTCCCTTTTCATATCCTTATATCGCCAAGGGTTATCGGTCCAGCTGAATGGGAACTTAGTGTTCCCATCATCATTATAGAAGTATGAACGCCCAGGCTCCTTCACCACCACCTTGAAGAAACCATCTTTAAAATGTTTAAATGACTCGGTTCCAGCCTGCTTATTCTTGGCCGGCTTATTAGCGAAAACCATGTTATTGGACTCTTGGGCCTAGTATCGTAGAAGTATAGAAATGATTACGGAGATGGTTGTATTTACAAAGCCCGACACAACACCCGGAAAGCTTGAAGATATGCCCAACTGTTGGGATGCAGTTGAGTAGGGGCAACATTCAGCAAACCTAGCACCCCCATAGTGAAGTCATCAAACGGCAACTTCACATATAACTGCAAAAAGTGGCACATGTACATATAGAAAAATTTCTCAGAAGCCCCTTCTTGACCATGGCACACACAACCGATAGCGCTTACTCTCTCTAAGGCCACAATGTCCCTCCAAACACCCCTCTCAAATACATGAATACAATTTAGCCAAGATTTCAACAACCACGACCATCTAAATAAGGAATGTTGCATCCGCACATCCTCAGCCACCCACTTGTATCCGGCCCTTGTTGGCAAGCTGCTCTTTGTTATCTGCTCTGGTGGGTCCTCTCTCGTCTCTATGGTCACCTTCATAGGGATCCTTCCTTCACCCATCAACCACCAACTAACCCCACTCCCTGACCGAATACTCACCCATCCCTTGTATGTTCAGTCCCACTATCCATACTAGATGAAGACACACTACCACTAGCACTAGAGATACCTTTTCGGAATGACAAGATGGTGACAAAAACAAGAGACGTATCAGACAGATCTCACGCACACGAATTACTTCTCTCAAACTTCTTGCAAATGAACAAAGGTGAATAAATTTCCTCAGCATTTGTATTTATAGTCAGCATCTGAATCGCTACAACTTTTCCCGCCAAAAACAACGATCATATGAAGCGTCACAATGAATGTGAAACATCATAACACTCAAAATGGCGGCGCAAATCCCTCTAATTAGACCCCTAACATCTGGCACCCCTTCACCTACCATCACTTCTTCTACCTTAGTCTTAACACTATTCATAACACTTAAAGACTGGGGGACTACCATACCACACCCCACTGAGAAGTAATTTTTCTTGCCAAGAACTACATGAACTAGGGGGCACATGGTCACGATAACCTACATCATAAACATTCAACATAGCAGACGGATACCACAACTGTTAACATTACTTGTCACTTGCACATGATTCATACACTCATAAGCCTTTGACGCAAAATTTGTCTCGACAAAGGCTGAGGGACTGGTGTACTATACCCAGGCGGACCAAAGTAACTGTAGGCCAAGACCGCTTAGGTATAGCTCCATAAATAAAATCAGTACATGAGTAACCTGTAACATCCCGCCAAGATATTACGGAATTTAATAAAATAAAGAAAAATAAATAAACATGTCACATTTAATAATACTTCATTTCCCAAAACGCGGGAAATTTAATTTTTATTAAATAAACAAGGAGTACTCAAATCCATAAATTCTCAACTAGAATGTTATAAAGCAAACACCTGTATGGGTTTACAACTTATCTCAAAACCATAAAAAAATAAAATAAAAGATTCCCGAGCTATCCCCTCTCCGCAGCTAAGCTCCACCAGAACCACCTGCATCAACATCATTTGCTCACGTGTACCGCGTACACGATCATCGCCAATCACAAGCAGATAGGGTGAGCTTAACAGATATAACATATAAAATGGAACACACATATATAACACATTTATATATAAGCAACACATCCATCCCAAATGAATTCCATCCCTTTTAATTCATACCACCTGGCCACAATCAAGTTATTCGGGTTCTACATCTTCTAGTGATTACTTTGAGGTGACTTGCTGCCATATCTATCGGCCACAACCGATAGAGCATGTGTGGGCACCATTGTTACAGATCATACACCGTAACGCCAGATGGAGTTTCCAAATGCGAACATAGTTCGCAACGTCCCAAGATTACCAAACTCGTCAGCCAACTACTGAGGAGGGCAATCTATCTGGACCCATCTGTACTGGCCACAACCAGCACACTCACACCGGCAACACTAGCCAACCTCAGCCACAACTCTAGGGTTCCTCGTGTTCATCTGCCATCCCGAGCCACAACTCAAGAGATGTTATTCCGAGCCACAACTTAAGGAACACCAACAATCCCACCTTTGAGCATCACCAAAAGCATCATAGATCACGCCTATAGAATCAACAACACCAATACTGCTGCAGTAAAAAAAAGTCTGGCGGGGGACACGTACTGCCAGGCACTGCCACTTCCAGACCACCTGGAAGGTATGATGAGTCGAACCTTGGCTCACATTCAATAATTAACTTTGGGGGAATTTAATATTATTTTTGCGCTTACAAATTTGATATTAGTTGCATCAAATTTATTATTAGATATTCTTGAGTTTAATAATGCAAGTGTACTTTAATTTAGGTCCTCAATGGTGTAAATAATGAATATTTTAATTCATAAATTAAGTCCCAAAATAAAAATTTTGGAGAGGAATAGTTCAGGTACTAAATACACCCCCAATTCTCATGTTTACACCCTTTTTTCCCAATTGGATTATCTATTTCTGAAAAAAGACATTTCTGGAGCTAACTACACCCCCTGTTTTCAGGTTTACACCCCCTTTTGTAATTTAACTTTCAATTTCTGCTCTGCACCCCTCTTTTTTACTAAGCTGCACCCCTAATGTCACTTAAGATCTAGTCCACCAGATTTCACCACGTGGCAATCCTTCACTTAATAAAATAACCACTCACCGTTTCCATATCATCAATCCTCCACTAACTCAAGTCACCAATGAACACATGCCACCTCATCACTCTCTCTCTCTCTCCTTCACACAACCAAAACCCTAACCCTAATCTCCTTCTTCTCTCTCTTCCGCACCAACCCACTCCGCAGCCGTCACACTCCGCAGCCGCAACGACCACGTCCGGCCACCACTGTCCACACCAAAAAGTCGTCGCTCATCGTCCTCTTCACACGACAACTGCTGCACCTCGCCACCGTTGCTGCACCAAGGTCCGCGACAACTGCGTCTTCTTCACACGTCCTCTTCCTCCATCATCACGTTGCCAGAAACTCCATGGTTGCACCATCTTCGCACCTCGTCGAGCTCGCCGGAATGTCTGCACTCATCCGCAATTGTTTCATGCCTGTAACTCGTCCGCCACCGTTCTCTACGACGCATCTCGATGTTGCCACCACTGTACCATGCGCGAACCCACCTTCATGTGTCGCTGCTTCAGCTCTACACGGACACCGAGCAACCACGGACCAGCAACTCTGTTCACATCCACCGTGAGCTTGGCAGCCACTGTAAATCCTCCATCTTTCTCCTTCACCGTGAGAATCGTGGTCACTGCAACGCCACCTTACCTGCAGCAACGCGTGACTCGTCTTCTTCCTCGCGACGTCAACCATGGAAATCCGCCATTGCAACGCTTCTAACGCTCTAACCTCTACACTTCTTCCCTCTGCCAGCAGTTTGAAACTACACTACCGCGCCACCGTGAACCTATAGCCGCATCTTTTCCATCGCGGCGGCTCTCCTGGCAGCAACTATCACGAAGTCCCCATGAGCCTGTGTCGTTCGCACCGCAACAGCAACAATTGCACCACTGAACATGTCCTCCATCGAAGAACCATCGACCACAATCGGAATCTGCAAAACGCATCTTGCGGCACACAAAGCCTAATTGCGGAAAGAGAAATTCTAACTTGAGAGAGACTGCTCTAACACGTGGCAGTCTCTCACTGGACAATCAAAGAGTCAACACTGATCAAACCAGTCAACTTTGGTCAAACCAGTCAACTCTGGACAAGGGCGGTCAACATTGGTTAAACATGTTATTTTTACACTATTTTTGGTAGGTGGTTCCTCTGTAGGAACCCTAGATGGCCTAGCAAGGAAAAGATCGTCTAGCGGCAGTTCACCACCAACCAGACTAATTCTGGAAATTTCCCAGAACCACAAACTTTAAAATAGGATTTACAATTCATACCTAATCATACCATACTTTGCATGCCAATCAGACTTAAAATAATCAACACATGAAATTACCTTATTTAGAATGCCAATCACATTTAAAATAAGATTAACGTGTAAGGTACTCTAATTATCATATCAATCAGAATTAAACATAAACTTAACGTGTAAAGCTCCCCTAACCTGGTTTCCTTAGCTTACGCTTTAACACTGGAAGAATTCTCCCTTGATCACTAAGGACTCCCCTTGGTTCTTCTCAATTCGGCTCCAAAAACCTCGTTCAAACCTCACCACTCTAACAAAATTCGTGCCCTATTTTCTGAGTGCAATTTCAGCCTTGCAAAACCCTTCCGTTTTCAGCCAACCTTGGCTGCCCATGCATCTAGGTTTTCCTTCAACTCTTCACATTCAAGCCAAAACTAAGTTTGGCAAAAATGAAGTTTAATTCGGGTTCTCCAAGGTTTGAACCCACCCCCTTGCCAAATGCCAAATCAATGCTAAACCACCAAGCCAATTTATGTTTCTTATTAATTAATATAATTCAAGTATTATATTATTCCCCTCCATGATTAACATATATTTAAAAAAATAACAAATAAATACACACAATTGGCATACATAGGGCTTGAACCCGAATCCTCTCACACAATTAAAGTACTTTCAACAACTTGAGCTAGTACTTTTCCACATCATAAAAATCAGAATTAAATACCATAAATGGTCTTCCTACCCGCATTTATTAATTAATTAATTAAATTTCGCGGGTCTTACATAACCAATTAAGAAGGATCACATAGCGACCCAAGCCGCCTACTGTAAAGGATAGTACATAATAACAAGTTGCTAACTCCAAGCTTAGAATATCACAAACAGGGCCCCTAGTATCAACAACCCTGACACAGGACTTGGGCTTGGCCCAGGCCCATCTAGGCTTTGAACGTTGGCCCAACATAGTTGGGAGGGCCCAACCCATAAGGATGGCAGACATAATTAATAACTCTATAAATACGCGTGGACCCCAACAATTAAGATGTACGCTTTCATTAATTCTCTTATCCGAGATTTGACTTCTGAAGATCCCTTTGCTGACTTGATCATTAGAGCCCTCTGCGCAAGTAACCCCTTAAGGGTCTGGACAACCTACGTTAGAAGATTACATGTACAAGCAAAGAAGGAGCCGGCTCGAGAGGTCAAGGATTGGGGTAAAGAATTATTTGTGTTCCCTAATATCTCTTATTTGTTCTCCGCAGGAACAAAAGTGATTTATATACTTCATTATGCTTTTTGGATAGTAATTATATAAGATCCTATCATATAGTTTTGGGTCTTTTTTTAGGTGTTACATTTAGAAAATAATTTTTCTAAAAATATTTTGATTTAAAAAATAACTAAAAAATAAATTAGTTTCAAAAATATGTTTTTAATTAAAATAAATATATTATAAAATATTAATAAATGGAACATTCGTCCCTGTCCCCTAGGGTACGTAACCCTATAGGGGAGGAGGAAGTACCCGTCCCCGTCCTCTAAAGAAACCAACCACAAGAGGCAACCCTAAAGAGGAGGAAGTACTCATCCCTGTCCTCTAAAAAACCAACCACAAAAGGCAACCCTAAAGAGGAGAAAGAAATACTTGCCTTCATCCTCTAAAGCAACCAACCACAAGGGGAGGAAGTACTCGTTCTCGTCCCCCTAAAGTAAGGAGGAGGAAGTACCCGTCCTCGTTCCCCTAAGGTAACCAACCATAGGAGGTAACCCTAAAGAGAAGGAGGAAGTACTTGTACCAGTCCTTTATGGTAGCTAGCCACAAAGAAGCAAGTCTAGGTACTCGTTCTTGTCCATTCAAGATACATGACCTAGAGTAACCACTAAAGGCCACCCATCAAGTATATGCCCCACCCAGGTATATGTTGGCCTAGTAAGACAACATGTAACTAATCAAGTTAGTCTAATCATGTACAAGGAAAGATAACCACAAGTTAAGTAACTCATCATAATTACCAGGTAATTAGGATTGCTAAACCAAGACCCGACCAAGTAAGGCCCACGAACCCCACTATAAAAGACATATTTTACGATATAGGCTTACATTATTCTTCTGACATCTAACTTTAGTCGCTCATATTAACTTTAGTATAAGAATTTCTTTTGTAGACACCCTTGCATTTGTAATGAAGGGCCGATGACGAGATATCCCTAGAAGTAAAGATCTTCAAGCCCACATGACCTTTTTTGGAAGACTTAGGATATATATTGTACCCATAAGAACAATAAACAAAAAGAATATATTTTAAAATTAATTTTAAATAAATTACTTTATGAAATATTAAATTTAAATTAACCAATTTAATTTTTATTTTAATTTTTTTATATAATATAAAAACATGTCTATTAATAATTATTAAAAATTAAAAATTATATTTTATCGTTTATAATTGATATTTATGTTATATAACATAATTAGTACAGCATAAAAAAATTATAGTTCCAAAAATTTTATATTCTCAAATTTTCTTTGCATATGTTACACCTTAATCAATACCAAAGAGAAAGTTACATCTTTTTTGGCTTAAATATACATTTGGTCCATATTTTTGTTGTTTTTATTCAATTTGGTCTTCATTTTTGTTTTGTATTTAATTAGGTCCTCATTTTTCGTCAAATTTTGGTCATTTTGGTATTTTTCACTAATGATATTTAAATAGTTAACGTTTTTGAACGATATATGTCACGTGTCAGCTCTTGTTTTTTTTTTAAATTTTCTTTAATTTTTTAAAAAAATTTTAATTCTTTTAATTTTAAAAAAATTGTCCACATGTCAAGTCATAATTGTGCCACGTGTCAATGTTAGTGCCAGGTGTCGGTTTAGGGTTGTGTTATTTTTTTTATTCAATTTAGTCCCTATATTTGTTATTTTTGTTCAATTTAGTTCCTATATTAGTTATTTTTGTTCATTTTGTTCAAATTTTAGTTAAAATGAATCAATTTTGTCCCTACCAAATTTAATATCTTTAATAAAAAATATATTAATATTTTTTTTAAATTGACATTTTTATTAATTAATTTTGAAATTCAATTATAAATTATTAAATTTAATTATAAATTGAATAAAATTCATATATTTAATTGTTAAAGAAAATATAATTATTTAAAATATTATAAGAATATAAATATTAAATACTTTTCCTAATATTTATATTCTAAACTACTGATACTTTTAAAATTGATCTTTAAAATTTTTTCAAATATTGGAAATATTTTATAAAAGTAAAGTAATATTTATAAAATTAACATTTAAATATAACACATCTTATATTTTAATTTAATATCTAAAATGCAATAAAAATATTAAATATTATAATTTTAAATGTGAAATTTACAAATGTTAATATGTATTTTTAAAATATTTAATAATTATATTTTAACATTATTTAAATAATTTTATTCTATTTAACAATTGAATTTAATAACTAATAATAATGCCAATTTTTTTAAAAAATATATATAATATTTATAAAAAATTACTTGAAAGGAAAAAATGTTCCATTTTAATAAAAAAATGGGACTAAATTAAATAAAAATAACGAATATAAGAACTAAATTAACAAAAATAACGAATATCGAGACTAAATTGAACAAAAATAAATAATACAACCACAAATTGACACGTGGCACTGACGTTGACACGTGACACAATTGTAACTTGACACGTGGACAATTTTTTTGAAAGTAAAAAAATTTTAAAAAAATTCAAAAAAATTAAAATCAAAAAATCAAAAAAAATCAAGAGTTGACAAATGACATATACAATTAAAAAACATTAACTATTTAAACACTCTCCGTAGAAAGGATTAAGTTAACCAAAATTTGACAAAAATGAATACCTAATTGAACAAAAAACGAAAATGGAAACCAACTTGAATAAAAACAACAAAATTAGGGACCAAATATATATTTTTATCTCCTATACAAGTAAACAAAAATGAATAATAAAGATGACAACAAATTTAACATAGTTTATTATGTGTAATCCATTATATATTTATTATTTTATTATTTATAAATATATAGTTATTTATTTATTTTTTTTATTTGTCTTCAACTATACCATCTCAAACTTTTACTGTATTTATTATCTCAGGTTTGTTATCTAACAATTTTCCCTTATTTTTTTTATCAGTAAAGTATATGTGTAATCTTTAAATAAAGAATTAAGTATTGTTATTAGGATCACATAAAAAATTATGAGATGGCTTTTCATATAAAACTTCTCATGCTTTTGAATTCTCTCTAAGTTTTTAATTGTGTCTTTGATAATTATTAAGACTCTTTCGTGTCAGAAGAACTTCATCAAATATAACGTCTTTGTTGATCATGTTTTTTGAAGCCCCTCATCTCATTTGTATAATTCATAAATACACTTTTCCTAAATCTCGATTCAAGTTTACCATTATTTACTTGACAGTAAATTGAATACCAAAGATCAAAAAAATAAATATAAAATATAATACAAATTAAATTTTAATTTTAATTAAATTTAACATAATAAAATATAAATTAAGTTTTAATTTTAATTAAATTTAACATGATAAAATATAAATTAAATTTAACCTAATAAAATATTAATTAAATTTTAAGTTTAATTTTTTATAGGTGATGGATACTTGGGAACATGTATATTTTTGTTATTTCTAACCTGACGGTTGATGTAAACTTAATTTTGTATTTCTTCATTCTTTCACTTGGAAGTTTTGGTATTGCTTTTTGCTTATATTCCTTCATGTAAATGACGTCTTCTTTCCTTTCTGGTAATTCTTCAATTTGAATTTCATCATTATTTAATTGATATTGTCGTTGTATAGCTTTGTTCTTCTTGAATATTCTTTTTCAGTCTTTTATCTACGAAGTATTTCCTTTGCTTATGATTGGTTGAAAATAATATGACAGTATTATAAACATTCAATTAGAAAGGAATTCAAAATATTTTCTTCTTTGAATTACTCAACCAACATTGATGTTCTCTTAATTTTTCTTCACACTTATCTTCATATATCTTTGATGTGTCTTGAATTAGAATATCTTCAATAAAAGTTGAGTCTTGTTGCACAATCCTCTTCTTGACTTGATCATCTTGATAATTGATTGATTTCATAAGCTAATTCAACGTTCATATTTCATTTATCAATTCATGATTAATTTGTGCATTACCTTGGAATTTATATTTTTCTTTTCCGTCATTCTAACTTGATTTGTTTAATGCTTGTCATTGCTCAACTCATCTAGTCACTTTTTCTTTGGAGTTTTCTAATGAAAGCACTTGAATGATGGTGTATTCAACTTTCAGTGTATTGAGTTGACTTTGACTCGTCTAACTCTTATAAAAGTCTAATACCTTGTCTCATCACGTTGGCTCATTTAATCAATGATTGAGACTAACTAAGTTTGCATTGTAAAGTGCTTCTAATGACCTTTATCGTTTGATGCGTCTTCTGACTCATCTACTCCTTTGTAAAAGACTAGTGCTTTGCCACTTTTAAGTTTACTCATCTGGTCAAAATTATTTCACTTTACTCATCTAGTGGTCTTTCTTATCTTCAATTATTCTTTCTTTCCTTCTTTAGATTACTTCTTTGATCTTGACGCTTTAATTCATATATTACCGTTGTAACATAAATGCGTGTAATTTCATAAGATCTTCAATATAATCTTCATATCTTCTTCTTTGGAATTTAACTCTTTTGATATAATTGTATATGATATTTCTTCTTTTAATTTCTTTCTCGTTGTAGCTTCTTTACTTGAATCTTCTTCAAATGAAATCTTTAAATAATCTTCCTTGTAATCCTTCATTTGTAAGATATCCTTTGTTGACGTTTTCGTATAATTGAATATATTTTGTAGCTCTAATCCATTATTTCATTCTTAAGATTAGAGAGCCTTTGATATAGAAAGTATTTGTATAGATTATGTAATATCTCATTAGTATTAACATAAAATATAATTAGATGTAATCAAGATATGATCAAATATATGTATCATTTATAATCAAAATAATTGTAATCATTTATAAATCATTTCTATAATCGTTTGAAAATTATTTCAATTTCAAAATATAATTTCTTTAGTGAAATTCTTTAATTCAAATTTAATTATCAATAAATAATTTTAAACATTGTGACTTCTTTCAATAATTTTGATTCCAAATAATTAGATAAAATATTAATTCCAATAGTCAATCAATAATTAAATGAAACAAATAACTTAGCCACAACGACGCAACTTGTTCAGGCTGGTCTAATTCATGTATCGTAAATTAATAACTTTACCATTATTAGATCGTCTAAAGCCTTGGGTCATTTGACGCCTTTGATTGAGCTCGTTTATTCTTCTTTTTGACTTGTCTAATCCAACCTTTATATTTTGCTTGTTTTGCACTAATTATGTTTTGGGCAAAGCTTGCTTAAAACTCATGAGCACACATTAGATAATCAATTATATAATCATAAGTTACACAACATATAATATGTGTATCATCTAATCAATATATAGTATAGTGGTTGCTTAATCTAGTTTCTCTTTATATGTTCCTTGCATAAGTATATTGCATAATTCAACACCTAGAGAGCTTTCATATGCAAGACTAAACATTATATGTGTGTCCCATTATGTGAATGGCGGTACAAGTAATGGATACTTGTGCTTTATGAAATGTAAACACTCGAGGGCGAAGTACCAATGTGGAGGGACTCATACTTGAAAGGGAAATTTTTGAGAATCAAAGTGTGAGTCTAAGTCCTACATTAAGTAAAAGTGATAAAGTTGAGCACCATATAAGGATGGAGACCTATAAACCCATTGCGTTAAGGTTTTGGGTTAAATGTGGTGTTGTCAACACCCAATTTCATCCGAGGACAATAAATTTTGATTAAAAAAAATGCTTGAAGAATATGTGGATAATTAAGTTGCTTTTCTTTTCCTTTTAAATAAGTTAATAAAAAATGATTTTGATGAAAATAGTGGAATTTCTTTTTGAAGAAAATGTAAAAAAATAATAATAAATAAAAAATAGAAAATAACAAAAACAAAACAAAAATAAAATAAAATTAGGGAGAAGAGAATGAACTAGAGGCTTTTTCCATTTGGTCTAACTATCTCAAAGATATATATTTATTTTTCACCCCTGCTTTCAACTAAGCCCAATTCGTTTTCCTATCCACACTACCCCACTTTGTTTATAACCTTTTCTACGTTAAGCTCACAAAATAACTCAATGGCTCATCTCACCACTAATCCACATAAACCTCTTTCCATCCATGTGATGACACATGTCAATGACTATCTCTCTTTCTTCACACTAACTCCCCTCGCACGCGTAAGGCAGAAGGAGAAGTAATTAATTAATGCCATCACCACCTCCATGCAACCAATCCCCTACATTTCTTCTCATTTCTACTAAACAATAGCAAAACCATCATTATCATTTTCACCATTTGCCCACGACATCATAATGACAAGGAATCAAACTTCATTTAATTTTTTTAGGGTGATAATCACAAGAAGGGGGAGGAATCTTAAGGGGTTGATGGAGGAGGAGAGAGAGGACCACAAAAAGAGGACCAAGGTTTCATCTTTGAACCTTCAGAATTTAACCTACAAGACTTTGATTCGGCTAGGCGCCATATACACTATTTCTCATCTTTCTCCATAGAAAAGCCTTAAACTCCCACCACACCAAGGTTTTTTCGGATCACACCTTTCGTTTCTATTCTCAAGGGCACTCATGGAGGAGAGACATCATTCAAGGTGAGGGAGACATGAACACAAAGAAATATCAACCCTTTCTCCATCATCTGGTAAAAGCATTCTGGTTCTTCTAGAAAACTTAATTCCTTAGGGAGCTTCGGTTTCCCCCTCCATCCTCAAATCCCTACACAGCAACACAAACTCCTCTGATAAAGGTTCAAACCCATCTCGGCATTCAGTCTCAATAGGAACAAGCCTCCTGGTCACGTTCCTAATTGCCAAACCAACCAATGTTCATCAAGAAAAAGAAGGCTCAACTTTGGTTTTGTAGGTGGTAGCTGCTGGACTTATAGGAGCTTTGGTACATCTTTTCACACTCGCATTTTTGTTTTATCTTATCCTTAACATTTTATATGGTGCCCTTGTATGTATAGATGCTCATCTTCGTGAGTTTGTCGTTAATGCTGGGTCACTTGGGGGACCTTTTGTGTAACATCCCGTCAGGATATTACGAATTTATAAATAAATAAAAGCAATAATTTAAAATGCGCAGCAGTTAATAATACCTCGTTTTTCCAAAACGCAAGAAAATTCAAAATTTATTAATTAATCATCAAAAGTTCAAGTCCAAAATCACCAAACAGATATTTCATAAAAATCCTGCAAGGGTTTACATCATATTTCAAAAATTAACTGAAAATAAACACTAGTCTTTCCCAGTCTATCCCCTCTCCGCTGCTAAGGATCACTTGAGCCACCTACATCAACAACATATGCTCCTGTGTACCGCGTACACAATCATCGCCAAACACACGCAGATAGGGTGAGCTTAACAGATAAAACATATATAATTATACAGTTTCATATACATATACACATATCACTAAGAATACTTAAACATCCCACATTGTTACATCTTTTAATTCTTACCACCTGATCCCAATCAGATTATTTGTGTTCTACATCGTCTAATGATTACTTCAAGGTGACTTGCTGCCATACCTATCGGCCACAGCCGATAGAGCACGTGCGGGAAACAATGCTACGGATCATACACCGTAACGCCAGGTAGAGTTCTCATATACGAACATAGTCCGTATCGTCCCAAGACTACCAAACTCGTCAGCCAACAACTGAGGAGGGCAATCTATCTGGACCTATCCGTACTGGCCACAACCAGCATACTCACACCGGCAACACTCGCCAACCCGAGCCACAACTCAAAGGTTCCTCGTGTTCATTCGCCATCCTGAGCCACAACTCAAGAGATGTTATTCCGAGCCACAACTCAAGGAATACCACGTGCTTAACCCCTAACCCGAGCCACAACTCAAGGGATACGTTCCGAGCCACAAGTCAAGGAACACCAGCAATCCCACCTTTAAAGCACCGCTAGACGCCTTGTAGATCACAATTACACAACTAAAATTCCAAGTTGCAGCAATACAAATCGCCTGGCGGGGGACATGTTCCGCCAGGCGCTGCCAGCTCCCAGACCGCCTAGCGGGTGTCGCGTACCGCTAGGCGCACAACGCCTCAAAAATTCGCCTCGCCGCAGGTATCGCCTAGCAGAAAGTCCCTCACCGCCAGGCTCCCGCGAATCAGGTGCCCCTTTGTTTTGTCACTTCCGCCTGGCGGTCTCCAGCTCACCGCCGGGCGACATATTAGTAATCTCACTTAACTGATTTTCCCCCTTTCTAGTTTGGCTCTGTGACAGTTTGCACTCTAAGTTAGTACAACTAATAGTGAACCTTCCCAACTAATCAACTTCACTTACAAACAAGTTATCTACTACCAAAAGTCTCAATACCATATAAGATCTCCAAACTGAAATTTCAACTAAATATAATGTCTTAAGTACAATCTTACTAATCCAATAAACCATTGATAGTCTCATGCACCTGTTCTAACTTCATCATCCCGTCATATAGCTAAGCTTATATCAGATTTCCTTTGTTTACCAATCTTTGTTTAGTACTAATATATCACAATTTATCCACTTTGGCTCATCTCAATTAATCATACTATTCTGCGTTTTCTCCTATCACCATAACTGTCTCCACACGAGTTGTACAACACCCTACTGCCGCTCTAGCTGCAGCCCTTGCTGTGCCTGAGACATATGTCCTTTCTACTTCAACTCTCCAAAGTTCATACTCCAATTTCCACATATCATCACCAAGTTCTCACATCCCACTACCGCACCCAACTCTGTCCTCCTCACAAATCTAATCCTCCCCCAAAATCACGACCCAGCAACAAAACCCCTCCAATACATCTCACAACCGCACAATTTCCCCTTCTCTACGCTTGCGCCTGGCGGCTAAACCATTACCACCAGGCGGTGCTTAGGATTCTGGGAAAATATAGCCCGCCAGGTGGTTTCTGGAAAATTTCCAAAAATTAGCAGAATTGCAAAACAGATACAAAATCATGCATAGTTTACATATGATTTTCATATAACTCATACCAAACAACAAATTAACATAGGAAGCTCCCCTAACCTGGTTTCCTTTGCTACACTTGAAATTCTCAAGCTCTTCCTTTAGTCACCAATGGCCACTCTTGATTCTCCTCAACCCAGCCTCAAAATTCACTCACGCCAGTCCCCTCACTCTCCCTTTTCGTCTCTGTTTTCTAGGTCTATTTTCAGCCTTGCAAAACCTTCCCTAAACATTCACTTTTGCCTATTAAACTAGTGCTTTAGGCTAATCCAAAGATCAAAAACGAAAATGCACCTTATTATCTTTTAATGGGCATTCATTTCTCATTATGAATTGTGGTTACAACCACCCTTGGCTGATTCCAGTTAGGTTTCCTTTGCCCCTTCCAATTCCATCCAAAGTTAACATTAGCAAAAGAAAAATAAAGTTTAATTTGGGTTTCCCAAGACTTGAACCCATAACCACCATGCAATTGTCAAGTCACTATCAAACCATCATGCCAATTTATATTTCATGGTAACAATCATCATCCAATTAACATATTATTTTACAGCATGATTATCATATATTTAAAATAATAACGAATAATAACCCAAAAATGGCATACATAGGACTTGAACCCAAGTCCTCTCACACAATTAAAGTACTTTCAACCACTTGAGTTAGTATTTTTCCACAACACACTCATCATAATTTATTATTATAAATTATTTTCCCACCCGCATTTATTAATTAATTATTTATTTAATTAATTAAATTCTACAGGTCTTGCATTTTGCATGATGGGTTTAATGGCATAGGTTGGTGCGTTGGGAGTTATATGAGTTGAAACTACTTTTTACGTGGTGCACTTGGGTAGCTATCCTCTTGCGATTTGAAATACTCATACCATATTTAAAGCATTGAATAAAAATAATCAATTGCGTGCATGTTTGGCATTGTTTTAATGATGAATGAAGTATCTGTACTCCTCTTTTGGCTAGCTTAGTCCACATAGTGGCACCCTTCACTTCACTTTTTCCAATCCACATGCCCTGATTTAGGGTCAGGTGGCAATGCTCTTAGTTTTGGTTTTGATGGGTGTTTCTTGGGTTCTATATTTCCTCCATGGGTGTGGGTTGTAAGACCCGAGAAAATTAAATAGTTAATTAAATAATTATTTAATAAATGCGGGTAATGGATGCCTTTAAGGCATTTAATGCGGAATGCTTTGGTGTGGAAAGGTACTAGCTCAAGTGGTTGAGAGTACTTTATTGTGTGAGAGGACTTGGGTTTGAGTCCTATGTATGCTAATTATGTGATGATCTTTTATTTCTATTTTTTTTATATATAACATATGAGAGCAAAGTAGGTGATAATGTAATACTATATCTACATGAATTATCACAAAGTGTTAATTGGTTTGTTGGTTGTGGTTTGCCTTTGTATTGTGAGGGTATGGGTTCGAATCCCGATAACCTAACTTAAGACAGCCAAAGGGGCTGAAAAATTATTAAATCATGGACCTTGAATAACAAATAAATCACCATTAAGTGAAGTTTTTCGTTTTGTCACTTAAACCTACTAGTAGGATGCCTATATAAGGTGAAATTGAGGTGAGAGGAAGGGTTTTGGCGTGAAATTATGTGCTTGCATTGATTCTGTTACTGCAGTGTTACGCATGATTATATGTCTCTTTGCCATAAAATAATCATGCTTTCTGTGATTGGATTGAACCTTGGTTGATGTACGTGCATAATCATTCTTGTATGCGCATATTGGAAATAATGGAGTTTTTGGGTACTGTATGTGACTATGATTCAATTGCATTGGTTTAGGATCAAATTTTGGGGTCTAAATCAGGTTCATAATTCTGGAACGATCAAGGGGATTGATTGTCAATTTTGGTGAGGGGTGTTGGAATGGTTTGAGTGTTTGCGTGCGCGTAACAGTGTACCAGACTGATAATCTCGCTCAAGCGAGCCAGACTCGCCTAAGCAAGTGTTGCAGAGTCAAAAATTGTGTTTTCTGCACGAGCTACTCACTCAGGTAGAGTGTTAGGGTGTTGGATGACTTGTTAACTCGCTCAGGCGAATACCTCTCGCCTAAGCGAGAAATTGAGGGTGTGAGATTTTGTTTTGGGGCCCTCGCGCAGGCGAGGGGGGTGATGTTTGGGCGACACGGTTTCGCCCAAGCGAGAGGCTCTCGCTTAAGCGAGACCTCGCGTTTTAACTTGGCGTGGTGTTAACTTGCCGCTTAGGCGAGAGTTTGGGTTTTAGGCGAAGGGCGATCTCGCCCAGGCGAGGAGACACTCGCTTACGCGAGACCTCGCAGGTAAACTAGTTTAGCACGCTCGCTTAGGCGAGGAAGCTTAGCCTAAGCGAGACAGGCCTGGTCGCTTAAGCTAAAGCTTCTTGCCCAAGCGTGTTTAGTGCAGTTTGTGTGTGTTGTTTGTACGCACTGATGAAAACATGGATCAGGAGATGTTGTGCCATGAGCAGGTAGGTTCATGGATGGTGGTTAACATGTGATGGTATGAGCGGGGAGGTTCATACTCAATTACTCTCCTATGGGGATACGAGCGAGGTAGGTTAGTATGTTTCGTGCTCACAGTTGAGAGATGCTACGTGTGAAGAGGTACGTAGCTGGTGGATCACATGAGTTGAACTACGGGCGGGCATGTCCGTAGAGTAGGACTACGGGCGGGCATGTCCGTAGAGTAGGACTACGAGCGGGGAGGTTCGTAGAGGCAGGACCACGAGCGGGCAGGTTCGTCTGAGCATCATGAATCTTTAGTCCATGGCTAACTTTGTTGAGTAAATTGGAGGTTTTAAGAGTCGTGGGGGTACCAAGGATGTGAATAGGGTCAAATTCTGAGAATGTAATTGGGTGTGTATGTTTTATATTATGTATTTGATATATGTTTTATATTCTTTTGTAATTGGGTGTGTATTTGATTTATGTGTCATAAGCCGACGACATTCACTGGGAAATCCACCACAAATGAGGCAAACGCGTGGTTACGGGAGTGTGATTAGATCTTCCGGGTGATAGAGTGTACGGTGGCACAAAAGCTCACCTTCGCCACCTTTTTGTTGGTGACTAAGGCGGAGTATTGGTGGATAGGGATGTAGCAGCAGATGCAGAACAGGGAGGAGGAGGTGACTTGGACCAGCTTCAGGACCATATTCCTGGAGAAATACTTCTTGGATAGCGCCAAACATGAGCGCAAGGCCGAGTTCCTCACCTTACAACAGGGGGACTTATCAATGCAGGCCTATGTTGAGAGGTTTGAGTATCTCTCAAGGTTCTACTCACAGACAGTGACTGAAGAATGGCGCTACATGAAGTTTGAAGGTGGTCTCAAACATGAACTGAGGCGCTTTATTGTACCACTGAGGATACGTGAGTTTCCAGTTTTGGTCGAGCAGGCCAAAATTGTGGAACAACTGGAGATGGGGCCCAACTGGGTCAGTTGCACACAGAAGAGTAGCGTTGAGGGCAGACAACATAAGAAGCCCTACAGTAGACCGGCATCATCCTCACAAAAACTAAGGTGCTATAACTGTGGAGAAGAGCACCTTAGGAGAGACTGCACCAGACCAGCTAGTAGTGGAGGCAATAGGATGAGCACTCGCAAGTGTTATATTTGTGACCAGCCAGGACATTTTGCTAACAAATGTCCTAATAAGAAGACCACTCCAGGAGCACGGTCTCAGCCACCTTCGTCTGATAGGCCGAGAGCAGTAGGCCGGGTTTTTTCTATGACCACCACTGAGGCCACCCGGTTAGGTAATCTCATCTTGGACTACTGGTTATTATTTGGTAACAGTGTTTTGGTGCTTTTTGATTTAGGAGCTTCGCAATCCTTTATATCCCATGATTGTGTGAAGAAACTGGGATTGTCTACTCGTGACCTGGGATGCGAGTTGGTAGTTTCGACACCAGCATCTGGACAGGTTTCAACAAATTTAGCCTGTGTTGGATGCTTGATGGAGGTAGAGGGCAGACGCTTCAAGGTGAACCTCGTTTGCTTTCCCTTGGAGGGATTGGAGGTTATACTGGGAATGGACTGGCTGTCTATTAACCATGTGGTGATTGATTGTGGACGGCGCAGAATTGTGTTTCCAGAAACTGAGGGGTTAGAGGTTGTGACCTCACATGAGGCCGAAAAAGATATGAAGCAAGGATATACTTGCTTTGTGTTAGTGGCCCAAGAGAAGAAGATAAGCAATGAAGAGCATATCAGTCGAATACAAGTGGTAGATGAATATGTCGACGTATTTCCAGACGAGATACCCGAGTTGCCACCCAGAAGGGATATAGACTTCTCAATTGATCTAATCCCTGAAGCGGGTCTAGTGTCAGCAGCTCCATACAGAATGGCACCAGCGGAACTAGCAGAGTTGAAAAAGCAGATCGAGGATTTGCTAGAGAAGAAATTCATCTGACCTAGTGCATCACCGTGGGGAGCTCTAGTATTGTTAGTGAATAAGAAGGATGGAAGTTCTCGGCTTTGTGTGGATTACCAGCAATTGAACAAACTAACAATAAAGAACAAGTATCTATTGTCGAGGATTGATGACTTGCTCGATCAGCTGAGAGGGGCAACTGTGTTCTCTAAGATCGACTTAAGGTCTGGATATCACCAGATCTTAGTCAAGCCAGAGGACGTTCAGAAGACAACTTTCCGATCGAGGTGTGGGCATTATGAATATGTTGTGATGCCTTTCGGAGTGACTAATGCCCCAGCTATCTTTATGGATTATATGAACCAAATCTTTCGCCCCTACCTGGATAAATTTGTGGTGGTGTTTATAGATGACATCCTCATCTACTCTCAGACTAAGGAGGAGCATGCAGGTCACTTGAGAATTGTACTAGAAGTGCTGAAAGGACATCAACTCTATGGCAAACTGTCCAAATGTGAATTCTAGTTAGAAGAGGTACAATTTTTGGGGCACGTTATCTCTTCACAGGGTATTGCAGTAGACCCGAGCAAGATTGAGGTTGTGTTGAAGTGGGAGAGACCTCAGACAATAACAGAAGTCAGAAGCTTCTTGGGGCTGGCTGGGTATTACAGGAGATTTGTATAGGGGTTTTCTAAGATGGTGAGTCCATTAACTCAGCTCACTAGAAAAGATCAACCCTTTTCCTGGACTGATAAATGTGAAGAGTGCTTCGAAGAGATGAAGAGGAGGTTAACCACAGCTTCAGTACTTGCCATACTAGATACCAGTAAAAAGTTTGAAGTATACTGCGATGCATCCTATCAAGGTTTGGGTTGTGTATTGATGCAAGACAAGAGGTCAATGGCCTATGCCTCTAGACAATTAAAGGTGCATGAGAAGAACTACCCTACCCATGATTTGGAGTTGGCCGCTGTAGTGTTTGCTCTTAAGACATGGAGACACTACTTGTATGACTCCCAGTTCCAGGTTTTCAATGATCATAAAAGCTTGAAATACCTGTTTGATCAGAAGGAGCTGAATATGAGGCAGCGACGATGGATGGAGTACCTCAAAGATTATGATTTTGAGTTGCTTTATCACCCTGGTAAAGCAAATGTTGTTGTGGACGCCTTGAGTCAGAAAAGGATGCATATCTCGGCCATGAATGTGAAAGAGCTAGAATTGATTGAGAAGCTCAGGGATATGAACTTGGGTATGCAGTTGAGTGAAGATTCCATCAGATGCAGTGTTTTGAGACTGAACGGTGATGTATTAGGGACTATACGCGATCAGCAAAAGAATGATGCCAAGCTGCAACAATTCGTGAGTTGGATAGGAATTGAGAAAGGGAAGGAATACCGAATGGGATCAGATGGTATTCTGAGATTTCGCGACAGAATTTGTGTACCCAGAAATTGGAGGTTGAGAAAACAAATTATGGAAGAAGGACATAAAAGTCGTCTTAGCATACACCCAGGTATGACTAAGATGTATCAGGACTTGAAGCAATCCTTTTGGTGGAATGGGATGAAAACCGATGTGGCCGATTTCGTGGCATCATGCTTGGTATGTTAGAAGGCCAAGATTGAACACCAACGACCAGGGGGTACACTAGAACCGTTAGATATTCCGCAGTGGAAGTGGGATAGTATTGCCATGAATTTCGTGACTCATTTACCGAGATATGCGAAAGGGTATGACTCAATCTGGTTAATAGTGGACAGGTTGACAAAGTGTGCCCATTTCTCGCCATTAATCAGAAGTGGTCCTTGGATAAGCTGGCAGAGTTGTATGTTCGAGAAGTGGTCAGGTTGCATGGTGTGCCAGCTAGCATAGTATCAAACAGAGATCCGAGATTCACATCTCGCTTTTGGCAGTCTTTACAGGCAGCGTTGGGGACTCAGTTGAGGATGAGTTCGGCATAACATCCACAGACTGATGGGCAGTCGGAGCGTACGATCCAATCGTTGGAGGATTTATTGAGAACTTGTGTGCTGGATCATATGGGTGGCTGGAGTGAGGTGCTTCCATTGGTAGAGTTCACGTACAATAACAGTTACCACTCCAGTATAGGTATGGCACCATATGAGGCCTTGTATGGGCGACGATGTAGGACACCGCTATGCTGGAACCAGGATGGTGAATCTTGGTATTGGGTCCAGAATTTCTGCAGCAGACTTTTGAGAAAGTCAAGACAATTCAGGAGAGAATGAGGGCTACTCAGAGCAGACAGAAGTCATACGCAGATAAAAGGAGGCGGCCACTAGAGTTTGAAGCTGGGGACCATGTATTTCTCAGAGTGACACTGACGGCAGGTATTGGTAGGGCAATCAAATCAAGGAAGTTAACCCCGAGGTTTGTTAGGCCTTATTAGATTTTGAGGAGAATTGGCGCTCCAGCTTATGAGATAGCCCTGCCGCCGCAGTTGGCGAATCTGCACAATGTGTTTCATGTCTCTTAACTGAGGAAATACATAGCAGATCCATCTCACATACTGGAGTCAGACGATATTCAGATCCGGGAAGACTTGACGGTGACCATTAGACCAGTGCAGATCCTCGACTCGCAAGTGAAGAAGTTATGAGGGAAGGAGATCAAAACCGTGAAAGTGCTTTGGGACGAGACTACTCAGGAGATGACCTGGGAAATGGAAGATCGCATGAGGCAATCCTACCTGCACTTGTTTCCTGGTAAGTTCTATTTTCGAGGACGAAAATCTTGAAAGGTGGGGGTAATGTAAGACCCGAGAAAATTAAATAGTTAATTAAATAATTATTTAATAAATGCGGGTAATGGATGCCTTTAAGGCATTTAATGCAAAATGCTTTGGTGTGGAAATGTACTAGCTCAAGTGGTTAAGAGTACTTTATTGTGTGAGAGGACTTGAGTTCGAGTCCTATGTATGTTAATTATGTGATGTTGTTTTATTTCTATTATATATATATATATATATATATATATATATATAACATGTGAGAGCAAAGTAAGTGATAATGTAATACTATATCTGTATGAATTATCACAAAGTGTTAATTGGTTTGTTGGTTGTGGTTTGACTTTGTATTATGAGGGTATGGGTTCGAATCCCAGTAACCCAACTTTAGACAGCCAAAGGGGCTGAAAAATTATTAAATCATGGACCTTGAATAACAAATAAATCACCATTAAGTGAAGTTTTTCATTTTAGAAATTATGTGCTTGCATTGATTCTGTTACTGTAGTGTTACGCATGATTATATGTCTCTTTGCCATGAAATTTTCATGCTTTCTATGATTGGATTGAACCTTGGCTGATGTACGTGCATAATCACTCTTGTATGCACTTATTGGAAATAATGGAGTTTTTGGGTACTGTATGTGACTATGATTCAATTGCATTGGTTTGGGATCAAATTTTGGGGTCTAAAATAGGTTCGTAATTCTAGAATGATCAAGGGGATTGATTGTCAATTTTGGCGAGGGGTGTTGGCATGGTTTGAGTGTTTGCGTGCGCATAATAGTGTACTAGACTGATAATCTCGCTCAGGCGAGCCAGACTCGCCTAAGCGAGTGTTGCAGAGTCAAAAATTGTGTTTTCTGCACGAGCTACTCGCTCAGGCGGAGTGTCAGGGTTTTGGGCGACCTGTTAACTCGCTCAGGCGAATACCTCTCGCCTAAGCGAGAAATTTGGGGTGTGAGATTTTGTTTTGGGGCCCTCGCGCAGGCGAGGGGGGTGATGTTTGGGCGACACGGTTTCGCCCAAGTGAGAGGCTCTCGCTTAAGCGAGACCTCGCGTTTTAACTTGGTGTGGTGTTAACTTGCTGCCTAGGTGAGAGTTTGGGTTTTAGGCGAAGGGCGATCTCGCCTAGGCAAGGAGAGACTCGCTTAAGCGAGACCTCGCAGGTAAACTAGTTTAGGACGCTCGCTTAGGCGAGGAAGCTTAGCCTAAGCGAGACAGGCCTGGTCGCTTAAGCTAAGGCTTTTTGCCCAAGCGTGTTTAGTGTAGTTTGTGTGTGTTGTTTGTACGCATTGATGAAAACACAGATCAGGAGATGCTGTGCCATGAGCGGGTAGGTTCATGGATGGTGGTTAACATGTGATGGTATGAGCGGGGAGGTTCATACTCAATTACTCTCCTGTGGGGATACGAGCGAGGTAGGTTCTTATGTTCCGTGCTCACAGTTGAGAGATGCTGCATGCGAGGAGGTACGTAGCTGGTGGATCACATGTGTTGGACTACGAGCGGGCAAGTATGTAGAGTAGGACTACGAATGGGGAGGTTCGTAGAGGCAGGACCAGGAGCGGGCATGTTCGTGTGAGCATCTTGAATCCTGAGTCCATGGCTAACTTTGTTGAGTAAATTGGAGGGTTTAAGAGTCGTGGGGGTACCAAGGATGTGAATAGGATCAAATTCTGAGAATGTAATTAGGTGTGTATGTTTTATATTATGTATTTGATATATGTTTTATATTCTTTTGAGCTCACCCTTTCTGTTTGTGATTGGCAATGATCGTGTAATTCGTTGCACGAGAGTAGATGGTGTTACAAGTGATGCCGAGGGTGCTCAGGCGACGGAGTGAGGGCTAGCTGGGATAGAGCTAGGACTTTATTAGTGTTTCTATAGTTATTGGAACTTGTAAAGACTTTGGTTTTATTTATTTTTAAAATTTTGTCGCATTTAATCTTAACTGATGTAGTTTCCGAGCATGAGAATTAATAAGATTGTGACGCTTGTTTTTCTTGATATATTTATTTAATATAAAATCAAGTAATATTCACTAGGGATGTTGCTACTCTTTTTGCACGAATGAATCTACGAAGAGTTTGAACCCTTTGTTTGTGTGTTTTGTTCCATGGATATTGGGAATCGTATGGTTTTGATATTGTTAGTTTAATGTCTTTGATGCCCTCGCATGTGAGGTTCCTTTGTTTTGTGGTTATATATCTAAGGTATTATTTCATTGTGATCTAATGGTGAGGTCCATTGCTTTTATAAAATATTCTATAAAAAAAGTCATTCATTGAAAATCAATGGACCACGTTTTTGTTAATACATTGGACTAGATTCAATTGGATGTTCACTTTGGATTCAATTAGCAATCATGCTGGTGGGTCATCAAAGATTCATATATATATATATATATATATATAAAATAAATGCATTGGTGTAACATGTGGATCTTTTTTTCCTAACTAGTGAATATGACGTGGGTCCATCTTGAATTGATATTTGAATTCAATATTATATGTTTTTTTAATCTATTTTATATTTCATTTTAAATTATATTTGAAAATTAGTAGTTAAAATAAAAAAATAATTGTGTATATCTATTTTCAATAAATATCCTTTTTAAAAAGAATCTAAAAGAATATTTTTCATAAGCTTTTTCTTGTTTTGGGGTATTTGTACAACTGCTCACATCATCTAATATCTCACAAATAAAGGTATAAGTACTCGTGTGGCCCCTCGCGTCGTCCTAGTACTTAATACCTTTGTTTTTTCTAAAAGTTTTATTTGAAAAAATTTCAAAATACGTTTTTTTTCTAGATGTTTTTGTGGTCGTTTGCTATTTGACATTTTTATAATAAAGGTTTATGTACTCGTGTGATCACCCGCGTCGTCTTAGTACTTAATACCCTTTTTTTTTTAAAAAAATACAAAAGATTTTAGATTCAAAAATTAAAAACATCGACGTTTTCAAACAAACATTTTTTCCAAAGAACCACTACTACATATATGATCATTAGTAACATTTAAAAAATGTTACTAAATTATAAAAAAATGTTACTAATACAATCTAGTAACATTATATCAAATGTGACATATACCATATGTTACTAATACCTTTTAGTGACATTTTTATGTATCAATTGATACATATATAAAAATGTTACTAAATAGCTTCAGTAACATTTAATTAATGAAAACGTAAAATTTTAAACATATTACTAAACCTTTTTACTAATAAATGTATTTAGTAAAATTTTGAGTGGATGTAACAAAACAAATGTTAGTAAAACTACTAAATCTTGTAGTGAACAACGTAACCCTGATTTCTCATTTTTAATGAGAATACGTAGGAGTGAGGATTCATCCTTGTTGGGCCTAATAAACTAAAAGAAAATATTTTTGTTCATTCATATTTATTCTTTCGAGGAAATTTAAGCATTTAAAAATCCACATTAGTTTTACATATTTAGTTAAAGATATCGCCTTCGAGTGGACGTTGTAAGGTGCTAACACCTCCTCTACACGTAGTAGACTCCCGAACTCAAAATTCGGTATTCGCAGACCTCATTTTTTTATCTTTATGGATTTCCATAATTTCACAAAATAAATCATGGTGGCGACTCCCAAAATTTTATTCTATCTTGAATCACTTAAATATTTTTTTTTTCTTTGTGGTTTGTCGTTTCGTCACAATTTCGGTTGTGACAGGTGTCAATTTCTTATTTTTGGGTTAGAAAGTCTCATTAATATTGTAATTCACGGGTGATCCTCCCAAAAAACCCAACAAGATCTAACCAACTTGAGATGTGTTTGAAAAAGCTGACGTATAAGTTAATTTTTAAATAGTTTTTATTCTTAGACTAGATGCTAGTTTATAAGCTCCTAACTTCTAAATTTCAAATCGATAAACTAGTTTGTTATATTATAATTTTTTTGGAAGAACTTGTTGATAAAATAATTGGTTAATAATAGCATTAAAAAGCTTAATTAGATAAATTTTATTATAGAAATAAAATTTTGGAGTCCCAGGCAAAACAATATTACTATGTAAGTATAATTTGTTTTTTTAAATAATTAATTTTTATTAAATTTATTAGTGTCAATGTATATTTTTTAAAAGTTTTATATATTCTTTTATTTGCACAAATCTTTTTATTTAAACTAGTCGATTTAATGAGTATTAATTACGTTTAATTTTTTTATTTTTTGACATTTAAATTATTTGTCTTGTACAATTAAAGACCAATAATAATAAAAAAAATTAAAGATAATTAAAAATGTACTAAACAATAAAAACAGATAAGGAAAGAAAATTAAATAAAGTATATACTAATTGCATACATAAGTTTTAAGTTTTAAAAGTAAATTATTTTCATAAATCTTATCAAAGATTTGCATTCAAATAAGTTTATAAAGTAATTAAATAAGTTGGTTTATAGGTTAATTATTATGAATAATAATAATGATATTTATTGTAATCAACAAATAAAAAAGTGATACACAAGATTAAAAGGGAAAAGTTTAATTAGTAATTTCATCCTTAGATCTTTGATTAATTTTGGTTTTTATATTTTTTTTTACATCCCTACTTTAAAAAAAAATCAATGTCATCCATTCCATTAAATTGGCTTGATATTATTTGGAAGATGTCACATGTCAACATTCAAGCCGTCTTCTACTTTGAAACCTTGTAACTCTTTTGGCAAGTCCAAATCGTACAAATAGCAAATGGAAATTCCAAGTATCTTTTTTCCAATGGACTTCTGAAATACTATTCAATTATACAATTAACAACAAATTTAAACAAAATAATGTTTCCACAAATTTTGTTATGTGTAGGAAATTAAAACTATGCAAAAACAATTGAAATACTTTTAAGAGTTTGACAAGGAGTTAAGATTGGACAAGGATATAGATGATATGGAAAATTATTATTGGGGTTAGGTTTCACCGAACCTCACTCTCATGCACTTAATTACTCATCTCCTCTTATTTTAATTCCAAAGTCAATTTAGAAGTTCACTCAAACCCTAATTCCTTAAAAGAATGAGTATGTGTTTCCATATTAAGATTAAATGCCTGGAACCCTTAATAAACCAACATGCCTAAACCACAAGGGTTTAAGACAGCTAATGAGTCATGTTTTATTTGTAGATACAATCTTTATTAGGTATTTTGTCCCGATTCTAGAACACAAAAGATATTTTTCAATATAATGAATCAAATATCAAGCTATAGGTGAACAAACCACAACAAGGATTAAGGCAAGAGACAAAAAAACTAAAATTTAATGAAAAACAAGTACATATAAAATTAATACAAGTTACAGAGACTTAGAGGTTACATCTACACCTAACAAAATGGATCTAGCTTTTCATTATCATGAAGAGCCCAAGAATGAAAAATGAACAAAGGAAGAAAATGAATATAATAGAAGAATGAAGTGGATCTTCCCATAAGCCCTAACAGCCGAACTTGCTCTTAAAAGAGTATTTTTTGTGCTTCTTGTAAGACCCATGAAAAATAATTATATTTTTTAAGAGGGTAATTGGACGTGAGGGGAATATTTAAATTCATAAATAGATAATTCTGGCAAAGTGGAGAGTAGCATAGTTGGTTAGAGTGTTGCCATGTGTTTGTGGTCAAGGGTTTATTTCCTTGTGTGTGAATTTAAAGCATTTATATTTTAAAAATGTTACTTTCATAAGTGTTTTGGAAGAGTGTGTTTGGGCTCAATTATATTTTATAAATTACCTATATTTTATACGTTAATTGTAATTCATGTGGTAGTTTATAATGTATTTTCTTGAATGCTTGAAATGTGTGGATGCTATTGAAATGTTAATATGCGAATGGATTGATAAGAAAAATGTGATGATTGACATGGTTTGGAGTGCTGCTTAAGTATTGGGGGTTATGTGTTCAAATCTTTACTATAACAAAAAAGGGTAGAATGGTGTATATTTTTTTTTCTGTAAATTGTTGTACACCTAGGGAGATGAAAAAGTTGAGGCGGATGCATTGTGTATGGGCATAAGCACAAGAAAAGCTTAGAGCAGAAAAATAAAAATGAAATAGAATTGTGCACATTAAATTTATTTTAATATTTTTTTATGGTCTATTAAGGAAAATAAAGAGGTGGGAGTGAAAAATAAAAGTTGGGGGTTTATGTGAGAGAAAGGGGAGGTACGTGTGATTTTGGGGTGGAAAGGAGAGAGGACAGAGTTGGTTTGGAAGGTCACATTGGATTGAGAGCAAAGGAGTGTAGAGGAAAGCTAAGGTGATCTCAGAGTAGGAATTCCACGTAAGGGGTGATAAGCCTTGTCCTCTTGTATTTTTGGTTTGATATATGTGGTGTGTAGTCTTCTTCATGGGTTAAGTGGAAAATGTTCTAAGATGACTTTTCAACATTGTATTGTGATGGAGTATGACCAAAAGTGATGTGTCGTGGCTTTGAGAATAGTTAATCTTGATGAATTGGGTGAAAATTGTAATAGGAGGAATTTTGCTCTTCTACGTTTGTGCCTTCACGATGCAATTGAGTTGTTTATTTGTCGTCTTGCCAATTTTATGATAAGGGCAATAATTATGTCATATCATTTTTTTTAATTTCAAATTGATTTTTGGTGGAGAAGGAAGCCTTGGATGGTAAATTGGTCAAATTCCATGGTAACTTGGTTGTGTTGAATTTTGTGGTTAAATAAGATTTGAAATATGGTTTGAGTATTATTACCTTCAATTGGAATTGGAACGGAGAATTGTTTTGTTGGCAGAATTGGATTAAAAGGTATGAATTTCATGATAATTTATGGTGTAGAATAAAAGTGTAGTGGGAATTCGTGGTACTGTATTATTGAGCGATTGAATTAGAATTTTGGGTTAATTTGATGAGTTGTAATGGTAAACTATTTGCATTTCCCAATTCGTTATTAGTTAGATTTAGCTGAATATTTGACAACTAGTCCATAATATGTTGTTCTTCAGTTTGAAAGGTGTGATCTTAGTGATCGAGGTCGTACCTGGCCAAATAAAACATGTAATGTAATACTCAGTAGTTCAACCAAGGTCGTCTCTTAGTGACTAAACCTTTCATTCAAAGCTTGTTTTCCAGATGCAATTCAACACAAAGGGTGAGGGGGTTGGCATATTTGAATGTTAATCAATAGATTAAATGAAATGCAATAGTGATTAAAAACGTATTGACTTCCTTGATTAAAACACAATTTCACTTATCATAAGCCACCAAATTGAAACCTCTGCTTACTCTCAATCCACTAGACTATAACCCACTAAGTGAAAGTTGCAATCTAGTTTCATTATGTAATTAAGCAATGCATACATCCATGAATTTGTGACAGCCAAGCTACAAACATTAAGCATGAACATAACCTAACCCAAACATATGTAATTAATCTGTAAATTAAGCATAAACAGATGAACCACATACATTCCACAAAACAAGCACAACCTCAAAGTTTCGTTGCATTTCTCATCAAGGAGTCATTACACGAATTTAGCAAGCCATGAAAATTGAGCAATTAAACACTTCAAAACAGAATTGACGAAAACAGAACATCAAACCCTAACTTGGGTTTTACTGAAACACAAATTCAAGAGCAAAAGAGAATTCTAAAGCTTTAATGGAACAAAAATGGTTGCTATGATATATTAACCGAAAACCCCATACATGGGTGTTGTTCCAAGTCAATACAATCCACAAAATGAAATGTCCAAGCTAGCAAATGAGTTGAAAATGTAAAATCCACATTGGGTGTTGTCAATAACGCATAAAAATGCTAAAAACAAGTGCTAAAACGTAAAAAAAAAGAAGGCACCTCCATGGGTCACCACACAAAGCTCAAGAATGTGAAAATGGCGAATGAGAAAGAAGAAGTGGCTGCCCATGAAAAAAATGACCTAAAACTCGTGGTCACATCACCACATTTCTATATATTTTCAAATTTGTCCTTCTGCAAGTCAGAATTACAAAATTGCCATTATGGTTGAAAATGGTGGCCTAGTGATGTGGACAGGCTAAATGACATGGTGTAGACATGACAATGATGTGGAAACTTTCTCTTCATCTTAAGATTAATGTCCAAGATCCAAAATTTGCTTCACAAAGTACCTAAAAATATTTAGAGACAAAGATTAGACTAATTAATGCCAAATTACTTAAAATTCAGAAAAATGGCCCAATGAAGCTCAATTGAGGAAAATGCACTAACAGAAGACAATTAAGCACTAAAAAGCATCAAGATGGGCACAAAAAGGAAATGGAAGAAGGGAAAATAATGACTCATCATTTAGTTTGGAGGTTTGTAGGTTGAGTTATAAGTTACACATGATTGTTGGTTTTTCATAGTTGCATTGTGTTGATATTTTGTTGTGATAAATTATGATAGGCTTTGTTTGCAATATATGCAATGTTGGGCCTGATGATTAATGTATGTTAAATACAATGATGAAGATTGTATGATGTCAATGTGTTGTGATATAGGTGATGATGAGGCCTTAATGTGCCTATGTGTTATTTATCATGAATGCGTATAATCGTGTGGTTATTGATTTATCTGTGTCATGATAAGAATTATATGTACATATGTATGGGATGGTATGATGTGATGAGATATGGCATGAATGAATGTGCATATGTATTGAGACAATATGAACTCTCTGATAGCTGTAAAGCCAAGATGATTTCTTTACCTAGAGGACTTTGCCAGGTTAGGGTAAAGGGGTTTTGTTCCTTCGTAAGTCTTTAGCATGAGCTTAGCAAGAGTATTCCACCTAAGGCTTTGTCGAGTGGGTGAAGTTGTTGCTAGTAAGTCTATGGAAAGCTAGGGAAAGGACTTTTCCAAGAGGCGTTGGTGTGTAGGAAAGGTATAATGGTTTTCTATGAGAAAGTGTTATACCGTTAATATTACTTGGTGGTAATATTCTGATGAGTTCGAGGTGTGGTGTTAATAACATGTATTGGTGGATTTTTTTTATGAATGAGTGTTATATTATAATATGTTATGTGAGTTGTATGTTAATATGTTTGTCATGTGGTGTGATACATGGTTAACTCACCCTTGCATATTTGTGGTTGTGGTTTTCACCTACGATGATCGTATGACTTACGTTATACGGGAGTAGATGTTGATGCAAATACTACTGGAGAAGCTAAGTTGTGAGGAGTTTGTGGGGAAGCTTTGGAATGTTTTATTTTGACATTTAAAAAGGTTCTTTTGAAATAAAATGTAATAGTGTAGTGGTTTCAAGTTTTCACTTGAAGGATTTGATATTAAACCTCATCGAACGATTTAAGTTAATTGATTATATGAACTATGTTTTCATTTTGATGAATATAGAGGTTTGGATGAATCTTTTATCAGGTATTGTTTGAGATAAAAATAGTTGTGAAAAGTTCCTATCTTATAGGATGGTATAAGAGGTTGTGCTTCATGTTTTAAATGAAAAAAGAATCTTACACGTGACATCTCGAAGGAGGTGTTACACTTCCAAGTCTCCAAAAGTTAGCTTCTCTCTCTCGAAAATAAGAAGAAATATGGCATAACTGCCATGTCAGTAAAACCACAACCCAACACAAGCCTTCCCTCATTGGGCATGACCAACTAGAGTCAACAAGGGAAACTCTTCTGGTAGTGGGAGCCTTTATGATAATTAATGCTAACTTTCATGACGTGGAAAAGTACTAACTCAAGTGGTGAGAGTACTTAGTTATGTTGAGAGGTCTTGGGTTTGAGTCCTATGAAAGCCAATTGTGTGATTATTTTGATGGTATTACTTTATTGTATGCTTGATCATAATGGGTTGTTATAAATTCCTAGATGTATAAAAATTACCATAAAACATGAATTGGTTGCGTGGTTGTGCATTGGCTAGGTAAGTGCATGGTGGTGAGTTCAAATCTTGGTTGGAGTAAAACTGTAACATATATTTTTTTTATGCTTGGAAATTAATTTCGTTTTAATTTACTTAATTTCGTTTAGGACTGCTAAAGTGAGAAAAACCAGCCACTAAACTGCACTGAAACACTGCATTGAGAGTGGTTTGAAGGGCTAGAGTGTGGGAGACCAAAGGAGGCTTTGGAGATCAAAAAGGCTAGCTACGTTTTGCAAGTGGAAGCAAGGAATATCATGTTAGGGGAGTTCTTTTACATGTTTTTATTGAATTGCATGATTCTGGATCGAATAATATGAATGTGGTCCTAGCACTACTATAAAATACCAAAATTTGTTCGTATTTTTGAAATTTTCCAGAAATCGCCTAGCACTCATGTTTGACCCGCCAGGCGACGCATACTCTAGAACCTAGTTTTTGGACTTTCTTCTATTAACCGCTTGGTGGCTATGTGTCGTCTGCCAGGCGACACAAACTGGCGTAGCCAATTGATTCATTTGCGTGAGTTTAGTGATGTTGGAAATGCTTGGTTGGGGGTCTTTATATCAAATTATAAATTTTTTACGTGTTTATATGTCTGAGATTGTATGAACTTGTGATAATTCTATGAAATCTGCTATGATTAGGGAATTAGGGCAAGTTGGGGTTGGAGATGAATAAACATGATTTGTGATTATCATCGGTGCACTATTTCCATGATATTGAACTATATAAATGTGCCAAAATCTGTGTTAAATTGGATGAATGAAGGTTTGGAGGTCGCACAGGTGTAGAAATTCTGGGCAGAACCCATAATTTGTATGCACCGCCTGGCGGTGCAAGAACTACCGCCAGGCAACACATCAGGTGTAGCCGAAAAAGCTTATTTTTGCCTTGCGTTGGGTTTCTAGGTGTAATTATCTAAAATTTTGGTGCATGATATTGTGTAATTGAGTGTAAGGGATGGAAAGGAAACATTGGAATGTAATATAATTAGTTATAGGTGTGAAGAGATATAAATTGGGATGGTATGCATGTAAAAGCCATGTTTTGCCTTAACTAGGATGTGGTGCATAACCTATTGTCTATTGTTATGAAGTCCCTGTTTGAAGACTGAAATTATATGGAATGTATGCGTTTAATTTATGTAATTGGAGGATGTCTTAATTGGTAAAATAATGAGTGCATAATTGATTATATCATAGTTAAGTTAAGAGTGTGACCTTAATTGTGAATCTATGAATCTATTGTATTGTTATTCAGTAAAAGGGTTATGACTAGATAAGTGCAAATGTGTTACGGTATGGCGGTTGGTGACATGGGATGATCCGCCAAGTGATAAAGACCAAAATAGTGGTAGTGGCAACTGGATTTGTGTGGCACTTGGCGGTAGGGGAGGCTTCGCCAGGCAGTGGTTATTGGCAGATGCATTGGAGGGCGTTTGTCGCCTGGCGACGTGAGGAGACCGCCAAGCTGTTTGGAACCAAGTTTCGCCTAGTGACGTGAGTGATGCGCCATGCGATTTTTTGTGCAGAGTTGGATCGCGAGGAGGATTCTACACAGCTTTGGATGGAGGCTTGATGTGATGCTTTGTTGGGGTCCTAGTTATGAGTACAATATGTATTGGGGTAACACGTGGCGATCGAAGTTTTAGCCTGGTGGTTTTGGAAGTCTAGTGGAGTGTGCGAGATCGTGGCTTGTACAAATGGATTTTGGAAGATTGCCCTCCTTAGTGTCAGCCGACGAGTTTGGTAGTCTTGGGACAAATACGGACTGTGGTTCGTATTGGGAAACTCCACTTGGTGTCGTGGATCGTGGTCGTGGCAAAATTATTCCCGCGTGTGGACTATTAGGTGGTGGTCTGTAGTCGGAGGAGCGAGTAGACACTCGTGGGTGGTGGTCTGTAGTCGGAGGAGCGAGTAGACACTCGTGGCAGGAAAAATCGATCAATGTAATCATAAAAGGGTGTTGAATCAAGAGGCATCCAACGGAAGTTTTAGAAGTCGAGGATTAAAGATTGGGGTTCTAACAAGGGTTATGGGTTTGAAGTTGTATTATTAATTTATATTGTATTTTACTTTATTTGAGCTCACCCTATCTGTGTGTGTTTGGCAATGATCATGTAACTTGTTACATGGGAGTAGATGTTGATGTAGGTGAGCACCTACATGCATAGAGTCGGAGTGGGGTCAGCCTGGGAGTTTTACATAATGATGTTTTTATATTGTTTCATGGACTATTTTATAAACAGTGTTATGAACAGTTTCATTAATTGTAATAGGAACACTTTTATGGATTTGTTTATTTGGAACGTTTGAAATAAAGTGTTGATTTTTCCCATGTTTTTGGGAAAAGTATTTCAATAATAAATGCAGATTATTATTTTTTCTACCATTTTTAATTTTAAATAATTATTTTTTGGCTAGGATGTTACAGTAGTATAAGCTGCACACAGTGACTAATGACCCCTGGAGTATTAGCTTCTTGTTCAAGATGTAAACAAAAATTTATAGGGATTAAAGCCAAAATCTAACTATTATCAAAGAAAAATAGTTGTTAAAACCTTGGTAGCTAATGTAAGAGATCAATTTAGACTCTAATTCAGAAACCAAATATAACTTTTTAGTAATAATATACACTATTTTAGATACCAATAATTTTTATGTTATAAAATGGTGTCTAACTTAGTCAATATAATGACTATTTATTTTAATTTCTAAATTTAGTTACTACTTAATGATTTTCTTATAATGGATGTTGTTAGAAAAAAAAAAGTTCATGAAAGGAGGGTTAGAAGGAGTTACATAGTATAAATTTGTTTATCTTGTATTGATAAATATTTTTCTTATAAATAAAATTTTTATTTTAAATTACAAGTATTATTTTTTTACATAGATTTTATGACCTTTATCAAATTAGATATAAACTTATTTTTATTATAAAAGCTTTTTTTTTTACCTTTTTTTGAAAATATTTAAAATTTGTTTAAGTTTTACCATTTTTGTTTTTTTTTCTTAAATTAATTTCACTTTATTTTATTCAACATTTTAATTACTTGGATGAAATCGGATAGTAACAACTATGTAAAGTTCTTAATCAAGTTTCACTAGATAGACTAATATTATAAATATAAGGTGAGTATTATGTGGACACCAGTCACACCTAAAATTAAGTATTGTTTGGATTGTAATCACTCATAACTAGGATTGGGTATTGTTCAAAGTGCATCTACTCTTGACTAAGATGGACTATTTTCTGGAACACAATTTTTTTTTAGTTAAGATTGAATATTATTTGGAATGTAGCCAACCTTGACTAAGATTGAGTATTATCTGGAATGCAATCAGTCTTGGCTAAGATTGACTTTGAAACATAAACACTCTTGACTAATACAATAAATTATAAAAAAAGTGATATAAAATATAAGAAGATGCATACTAAAAGAGGTGTTACATCTTACAACAAATACAAATGAAGTTCATTCTTCAAAATAGCTAGAGAACATAAACAATATTTTATCGAGTTAGGTTTTGCATACTAAGATTTCAACTTCACAATTATTTGTAGGATCATAAGTTTGTCAGTTGATAATATTTCTTCTTTCAAGATATCCTCTGTATATAGAGGTGTAGAAGAAAGAGTCATTGACAATCCTTTTCAAGTCGTTGAGACATGGAGACATCTTAATTCTTCATGCTACATCTATCCACGTAGACTTGGTGGTTGCCTTAAATGTTCTTTGTGCCACATTGAGTTCATACATTCATTTGAAGAAACCGTCTGATGAAGGCTTGACTCCAACCAAGGATGATGGCCCATGGCATATGCTTAGGAGAAAGGGAGTTCCTTCATCCCTTTCATTATTTTTCATTGTTTGAATTTCCTTAAGTTGACTTAGTTGACTCAACCTTAGTTGACTTGTTGACCTTTGACTAGGTTTGACTTGTTGACTAGACTTGACTAGACTTGACTTGACTTAAGCCAACATACTAATATATGTTTATTTGTTTTTGTAGGTTTGCTTATGATAATTAGGAGAGGATGAACACTAATTGGAGATGATTAAGGCACGTCTACATGGAGAGCATAAAGCATAAAACAAGTACAATGTGGAGTAAAGAGGAAAGTATAAAGCATAAAGCACATGTACCATGTGGTCCTCCATGGGCTTGGAAAAAATTCACAAATGGAGACCACCTTGTCTACTTCATTTTTGTCATCTTATGCGTTAGTTTTAACCTAATTTCTAGAAGCTAGGGTTGGGTAATTTCTTAGTTGCCCTTTGGAACTTATGTTTATTTGCTTAGAGGCCCCTAAACCCTTTTATATAAAGGGTGCTCCTAGACTTGTAAAAGGGTTGAAAAATTGAAGTTTATACACTTGTTATTCAACCTCTTTTCCGTGAGCTTTTCCTCCTTCAAGGAGTGGAGATTCACTTAGCCTTATCTTGCTATGCAAGTGGCGGCACTCATTACTCATCTCTAGAGTTGGTTTGGCTATGCCCCCTCTAAGAGTGGCATGCTTAATGTTAGTTTTGAAATGGTGGGTTTAGCCAAGAAAGGGTGGGGGGTTGAATTGGCTTCATAAAAAATTTTCGAAAGCTTAAACCTTTTTTCAATTGAATCTTATGGACTGGAAAGTTTGATGTAAATGCAGCAGACCAGTACACTTTCAGTCGATTAAAATATAAAACAACAAACTAAATTGTTCTTGAAAATATAAAACAGTTGATTAAAAAGACAATTCAGTCGACTAAAATACTGGAGATTTATACATAATGCAGAATTCACGAATTCAACTGAAGCAGCAATCTTTTACATACAAGACTTGTTCTAATCAGTATTTTTAACAAGTATATAGCCTCAGATTACACAAGAATGCATTAAATCACACCAAAGATCAAATTGCTTGGTTTTCTTGAGTTTTTAAAGAATTTCAAAGAGAGTGAGATGACGGAAAGAGAAATGCACAACTATTTTTATATTGGTTCACTCAATCACAGAGCTACATCCAGTTTACCAGAACAACATGAGTCTGGTGTCCACTATATTCAAAATTTTTGAACCACATAAAAATCTAGACACACACCCTGCAAGAATCACACTTACAGACTTGAAATCACATCAGGCAAACCAACCAGAGGCACAAGAACATCCAAACATGATGGTGGTTGTCCCTAGCCAACCATACATGTGTTCTTTAAGCTACTCACAAGCCAAAATGCCTCCAAGATTAACCAAGATCAACCAAGATCTTCAAAACATGAGTTGTAGTTGTTGTATTGTAGAGAGAGAGCTTTCCAAAGATGAATGACAAAGTTTCTTACTTAAAAACTCAAATGCGCTCCGCTATTCGCGAAAACACAGCTTATATAGTCTAGTTTAAGTGAAAATAGTCGATTGAATTTTCTGTACAGTCAGCTGATTTCACTTGACTTAAGTGAAATTAGTTGATTGAAAAATAATTCAACTGACTGAATACATTCATATCGGAAACTATATACATCAAGCCTTTTAACCTGTTAAAACCCATTTTAACAGATTAAAAAAGACACACTAATGCACACAAGACATCTAACCTATGTCATATAGCCTACTAACAAGATATAACACTAACACATTACATTTAACATGTTATCTACAGATTTAACACACTGAAACATAATCTTCAAGTGGATCTTCATCAATCTTCATCAAACACTTAAGATCTTCATGCACATGACTTTATCAATTCTTTGCTTCAAGCTTGCTTTTGCCAACACTTAATCTCTATCATCATCTACTATCTCTTTTTTCTATTTTCTTGCTATTTCATTTTACTTGTATTTTTTTTATATGTGTTGTTTTCCATTTCAATCTTAAACAATCCACCTCTATCAGTCTCTAGAACCTTTAGAAGTGAACATTCACATCTAGATAGTTTTCTATCCTAATGTCCAACAGGAATCTCTTCTAGGTTTTCTTAAGAAACTCTTCACCATATTCATTAAACTAAAAATGACCAACTTAATCCTTCATCACCTTCTAATACGTAGCATATCTTGTCAAACTTAAGACATATTTTGGTCCCAATTAGAGTAAAAGTTAGGACCATATGAAATGAACAAGCCATGTACGAAGTTGTTGTTATGGAGCAACATAACTGCATTCTTCAACAGACCTTTGATGTAAACAAGTCTTCGTGAGATCCTTTTTGTAATACCGATTAGAATGAATATTCTCTACAAACATAGTGCAAACATTTATATGTTAAGATCAATATTATTCGAAACATATATATTATCACTTATTTCGAACACAAGGACAAGGTATAACATGCAAACTACAACCTTTTCATGTAATACATTTATGAATAACTTAGAGAGAGCTTATTTGTAAACCCTTCACTTTTATGAAGTTAGACCATGGAGAAAGGAGTGGTCGTCTAGGAATCCTTCACTTTTTTGAAAATAGAATTTTATAAACAACTCCAAAGAAAGTTTTTCCTTATAAACCAATAATTTATTATTGTATAGTTAGGAATGACTTTGTGTTCTCAATTAGGAGTGACCTATATATGTTCATGTAAAAGTGATTATGAATAATACTTGTAATTAATTTTGACCAGTGGAATCCTTCATGGGTTCCAAAAGAGAACTAGATGTAACCTAGGTTAGGGTGAACCATTATAAAGTAAAGTGTTCACTATCATTTTTCTAATAATTCCATGAATGAATTTTAAAGTTATTAGATGACCCACCCCTATCAACATTTAGTAGATCATTGATGAATGCATATTTATGCCCTTATTTAGCCTTTAATATTTGATTCTTAATTTGATTTTGTGATTTAAAGATTATTTTAATTAAGATTTGTTATAATTAAGTTTATTGACCATGAGATACAAAAACATGTTAAAAATAATTTTAGTTGTGTAAATGTTCTTTGGATATTTTTAGGTGTTTTAGTGCAGGTACAACTAAATTGAGCTCATAGAGGTGTTACAATAAATTGATACATTCAAAGGATAAATTATTAACAAACCATCTCAATTCAAAGGAGAAAAATTGGAAGCAACAAATGATTGCTTTCTTTAAATTAAACCATATAAATAGTTATGACGGACATTGTCAAGCATAAGCATTACATACCCGTAGATGGCCATAATGAATTGTTCCTAAAAGGATCTTGGATTGATGAAGAAAATAGAAGATATTTCCTTAACTCATTGATGTGTTTTACATCTAAAGAAGAATGCTGAAAATTTTGCACATTTACTGGTGCAAGAGAGACATGGGATTGATATTAAGGTTGATTCAATAACAAAACACTAAGTATTCTAAAACCTTACTATATAAACTTCAAAACCTAGGTCAACTCGCAAATATATGATCAATTGAATGCAATTTTAGATTTATTATTATGCAAAACAATTTTTGTGGAGTTTGAAAGAAAATTGAATTAAGATTGAAAAATGTAATTGAATTGTAAAAACAAAAAATGAAACATCAATCCATAGATCTAAATACATGTAAGTTGGAATATCTTTATATTTAAATAGTCAAATTTAAATTTAAACAATTAACTTGTTAGAATAAATTTCATCAAATACCATTTGATTTTAATTAAGTGTTTTGTAATAAAGCATAAAACATGAAACTTTAACCATCACATCATGAAAGACTTGTGGTACCTTGGCCAACTTTGTGATAAAGGTTTTAAAGTTGTGTTTAAACCTAATCAATGTCTTTTATATGATGCATGAGGTAGCATTGTGTCTAAGGAAAAAGAGTAAATAATATATATACTTGTTTGAACTTCATCTTGCATCATTCAGCATACATTGCTTGCTTACAAAAGAGGTGTTTTTCTTGGTTATGCTATACATGGTCATGCATATAGAGTTTATAACAAAATACTAATGATTGTTGAACAGTCCATAAATGTTGTATTTGATGAATAATATATATATATATATATATATATATATATATATTCACAAACTGTTTTCGCGCTAAACAATGGTTTCCCTTTCTCTCGTTCGACAAATCCAACTTTTATAGTCAAACTGGTACGAAATTCAATAGGTTGATTTTTAATTCAGTCCATTGATTTCACTTAACATAAGTGAAATCAGTCAATTACAAAATAAATCAATTGATATAAAATGTACTACTTAAGACTACTGCAATAAACCTTTTAATCTATTAAAAACTCATTCAACAGATTAAAAGACATCATTTAACCTGTTGAAAAACATTTCAATAGATTAAAAGACACAACTAAGACCTTATACATCTAATTAATGAAAAATGGCCTACAACTTGAATTACAATCTTCAAGCTTGTTTTCCCCATGAATAATCCAGATAGAGAGCACAGACACAAGGCTTGATCAACATGTAAAACATTAAATCTCCACATCTTCATCAATGTAACCTGTGGAATTTAATTAATTAATTAATAAATGCGGGTGGGAAGATCATTTATGACATTAATTGTGTGTTAGGGGACTTGGGTTCAAGTCCTATGTATGCCAATTGTGTGTTATTCAATTATTATTGTTTTAATAATATGTTTAACCATGTTTCTTATGATATAATGCTTGAAGTGTATTAGTTAGCAAGAAACATGAATTGGCTTGATGGTTTGGCATTGATTTGGCATTAGAATGGTGATGGGTTCAAACCTTGGAGAACCCAAATTAAAACCTTATTTTTTGGTATTTTTGGTTTTGGTTTGAATAGGAAAGGTTGAGGGAAAACCCTAGTAAGTGTGGTAGCTGAGAAGGGGCTGGAAAAATAGCCATAATGAGATGGTAAATGTCATTAACCACTAATTAACATTCAATTTTCGTTCTAGATAATTAACTTAGTTTTTAGGCACTCTTTAAAAAGCAAGTTTGGGTTAATATAGAGGGTTTTGCAAGGCTGGAAAATATACCCAGAAAAAGAGCACAAAATCTGAGACTTTGTGAGGTTTGAGTGAGATTATTGGAGGCTAAGGGAGGCAACTGGTGTAGGGAGAACTCTTAACCGTCAAAACTTTAAATGAAGGAAAACCAGGTTAGGGGAGCTGGACTCCGTTTTCTTTGTTCGTTTTAATGATTACATGAAAAATATGTTCACTTGAATGCATGGTTTCCATTTTTTCTGCGAAATTCTGATTTCTGGAAATTTTCCAGAAACCGCCTGGCGAGCTATACATAGCCGCTAGGCGGCTCATACCAAAATGTGTGTGTTTTTGCGTTCCCTGATGAACCGCCTGGTGGTGAAGCCTTGTACCACTAGGCTACGCAATTCTGTAATTTTTTTTGGGTTCGTTGATGAACTGTCTGGCGGAGATGAAGTTCTGCCAGGCGACGTGAGTCTATTTGGCTCGATTTTGTGATCGTGTGCATTCTGGAATGATTTTAATCGGAGGAAAACCGAGGGTTAGTGGCTACGAGTTGAATAAGGTTGTATTTTGTTGATTTCCAGCATAAATGATGAACATAATTGATGGAACAGTGTTAGGGTTGAAGAGAATGGGAACTTTTGCCATTAGACCAATTGGTGCTGAAATCTTATGGAGGAATGGTCGGGGTTGAGTGAGGGATTGAACAGTGGGCTCTATACGAGTGTGTTAAAGCATGAACAAAAAGGGAAATTGGACATAAGGATATTGAAAAGCAAATAATATTAAGGGAATTGAGAATTATAGGAAAGGGCAAACACGTGTCTGGGGTTCAAGGAATGGTATAACTAAAGATCTATAAGTAAGGATCTACAGGGTGTAAGACAGAAATTAGTACTAGACAACTACTGGTATGTCATCTGGTCGCTAGCTAGGCTCCGTCAGGCAACAGCGCCAGAGCAGGAGGGACTGGAAGTTCGTGGCGCCTGGTGACGAGGGCCAACCCGCCAGGCGATAGAGAAAAAAACAGTGGGCTCTTGGAGCCTTGACGCCTAGCGGTGCAGGTGGTTCCGCCGGGCGGTGGCTGCTGTGTTTGAGTGTTCTGAGACACTTAGCGCCTGGTGGTACGTGTCCCCCGCCAGGCGGTCTGGAAGCTGTAGCGCCTAGCGGTACGTGTCCCCCGCTAGGCGATTTGACTGTTGCAAGTCTTAATTGTTGGACTATGTAGGCGTGATCTACAAGGCTTTTAGTGTTGCTTCAAAGGTAAGATTGCTGGGTTCCTTGAGTTGAGCTCAGAACGTATCCCTTGAGTTGAGCTCGGGATAGGGGTTAAGCACGTATCATTCCTCGAGTTGAGCTCGGAATGGCATCCCTCGAGTTGAGCTCGGGATGGTAGATGAACATGAGGAACCCTTGAGTTGAGCTCGGGTTGGCGAGTGTTGTTGGTGTGAGTGTGTTGGTTGTGACCAGTACAGATGGGTCCAAATGGATTGCCCTCCTTAGTAGATACCTGACGAGTTTGGTAGTCTTGGGACAATACGACTTATGTTGTATTTGGGAACTCCACCTGGCGTTACGGTGTGTGATCCGCAACAATTGTTTCCCGCACGTGCTCTATCGGTTGTGGTCGATAGGTTTGGCAGTAAATTACCTTGAAGTAGTCTCTAAGAGAGGTAGAACACGAATGATCTGGTGGTGGCCAAGTGATGAGATTTTAAATAATAGTAACACTCTGGGATATTGGTGTAGTTTATATATATCTACTTTAGATGTGTATGCCATTTTATATGTTTTATCTGTTAAGCTCACCCTATCTGCTTGTGTTTGGCGATGATCGTGTGCGTGGTACACATGAGCAGAGGATGTTGATGCAGGTGGTGCCGGTGAAGCTGAGATACGGAGCATGGGATTTTCATATCTATGTTTTTATTATTTTTGGTTTTGAAATAATATGTAAATTTTTGTGAGACAGTTGAATATTATTCCCGTCTTATAAACTATGGATCATTGTTTTTATTATACGATAATAAAAGTTTTAATTTCCCGCGTTTTTGGGAAATGAGGTTTATTCATAAATGCGATGTCTTTTTGATTTTATTTATTTTATTTATTTATATCAGTAATATCCTGATGGGATGTTACAGTAAGCATGGTTCCAACATGTTCGAAGGTAATGACTTCATGTACCTTCATCAAATCTTCAAATACCAAATCCTCCTGACTATTTGTACCAACATTCTGTCTATGATTTGATCAAATAAAGTAGATTTTTCCCTTCTTTCAGCATGGGAATGGACGTCTATTGTCCAATCCACTAACGTTAACTGACATCTGCTGTTCAATCTTCTGACATTAATTGATGTGGTGTATATTTATGACGTTAATTTTGACGTCACCCAATACGACGTTAGAGTTTGGACATACATCAAGGGTCAAAAATATCAGACGTTAAAAGCCTTTTTTTTGTTTCATCATGATGAAGCCAACCTTCATTGCATATTGCTTCCATTGGATCAACCTTTATTTGCTTGAACTCTATGAATTGATGAAGTACCATCTAAGCTTCCAAAAGCATTACATACAAGATAACAAGCCCACACAAATGCAAATGCTCCCCCTATCAATAGTATGGGTATCATCTAGATTTGGTGTAGCAGTTTCTTAGTTCAATTCATTTAAATTCTGCTTTTAATGATTCCAAATATTTCTCCCCCTTTAGATTCATCAAATAGATGCAATTAAGATCACAAACAAAGCATACTTTTTCATTGATCATAGCACGCGACACAGTAAATTGAAAATAAAACAGTGAAGAAAAACATAAAATTGATACATTCAACAAGCTAAAACAGAAATCAATCGACTAAAAAATTGATACCACCAACTGTCCACACATTTCCCAACTTGGTAAAACCCATCTTGTGCAGATTTTGATAGGAGGTTTGGTTCAAAATTCCAGTTGACTCTTCCAACTCATCTTCTACATCAACCCCAAAGTACTCTATGAACTTGGACACCAAAGCCACATAGGGCAGCCTAAAATCCGTGAGCCTCTTTGCCTTGAGGATGTGTTCACGAAGCACAAAGATCCAATCCACTTGCACATTGTGTTGGATGCAATACATGAGATCAAAACTCCCTTATTCAACGTAGAATGGTTGCTTCCACGTGGAACTATGATTTTTGTGATGATTATAGTAAGAAGCCTTTCATCCACCTTGAGACCATCAACATGAAAATGGTTGATCTCAACACCAGGGTTCCTTAAGCATTGCCCATAATATTGGACTTTGTTGAACTCTTGCACAACACCAGTTTCACCGTTCCTCACTTGAACACCTTTTGCCCTAAGTCTAGCAACATCTTTCCAAGCCTTCTTAGATATCTCCATGTGAACTCCTTTGACACTAGACAAAAACACATCATTTTTTAATTGCAAATTGGTGAAAAACACTTTCATCAAGTCTAGATAAATTTTCCCTAAAAGTTCAAGAAAGGTCTGTAAGTTTTGAAATGGTTGAAATGCCAAGAGGGAGGAGGGGTTGAATTGGCTAGTTAAAAAATAATGTGACTTTTGAAAGCCTAAAACAATTTTTAATTGAATCAAATCAACCACCAAGTATGGATGCAAACACTCCTAGACTAGACACTTTCAATCGATCAAAACCAGAGTTAGCCGATTGATTTCATTAAATAGATACAGACAAAACCAGTATTGATAGAAGCAATCAATTAAAACACAAAAACAATCAACTGAAAAACTGGAAAAAATGCAGAAAAGCAAATTCATGATTTAAAGCAAGATCAATGTGAAAGATCAGTCAAGATATGTTCCAATGAGTTATATAAACATGATCAATGCTGCAGATAACACCATATCTCACAAGAATGTCAAAAAGATGGTTTAGATCACAATTCTTGAAACTTTAAATTGTAATGTAAGAGAGAAGGGTTAGATAAAAGAGCAATGCACAAGATTTTTATACTGGTTCGCTCAAACCTGAGCTACATCCAGTTAGTCAAGGAAACCCGAGCCTGAATTTGCACTATTTCAAAAGATTAACAAACTTTACACCCTTACACTTTCAAAATATGCAAAAATACACACAAAAGACTCTTGAGTGACACAAGAATCAAACCAGCACTGCAACAAACATCTTGCAGACCTGGAAAACCACCAGACACAACCAACAAGCTTGAGAAAGATCAAACCTCAGTGATAGCACAACCTTGCCAACCATAACCACCTTCTCTAAGATTTAAACATCAAGCAAAATGCTCCAAGAATGATCCAAGATCAATCTTCACCAGTTACACTGTATGATCACGAAAGAGAGAATTCCACAGTTTTCAGAATGATTTCCCGATAAAAAGAGTTTTGTTACCTCTCTTTCGGAAAGTACAACTCTTATAGTCAAACTGTTACAAAATTTAACAAGTTCATTTTCAAATCAATCAGTTGATTTCACTTAACTTAAGTGAAATTAGTCGATTACAAAATAAAACAACTGATTGAATAAGTCCTAATTAAGACTACCGCAACTAACCTTTTAATTTGTTAAAAATCCATTCAACAGATTAAAAGACACAGCATTGACCATATACATCTAATTAATGCTAACTAGTCTACAAAATGAATTACAATATTCAAGCTTGTTTTCCCCATGATTGAGCTAGATAAAGGGCATGCATACAAGGCTTTATCAACACGAGTAACATCCAATCTCCATATCTTCATCAATGTAAGCATGGTTCCAAGGCAATGGCTTCATGTACCTTCATCAAAGCTTTATCAAATCTTCAAGTATAAAAGCATTCAGGCTATTTATGTCAACATTCTCTCCCTGATTTGATGAAGCTAACCTCTAACCACCTCCATTGCAAATTTCTTTCATTTGGTTGGATGCCATTGAATTGATAAAGTGTCACCTAAGCTTGAGCTTGTGAAAATGAAAATTATTTCCAAGAGTAGTACACAAAAGATAGTAGTACACACAAGATAACAAGCACACACTGATTCAAATGCTCCCCCTATCAATAATATCGGTTCAATTCTAGATTTTATCAATTCCAGTTTTAATGCTTCCAATTTTGTCCAATTTTAGTTGTTTCTTAAATTTTTCTCCCTTATGGATTCATCAAATAGTTGTAATGCATTAAGAACACAAACAGTGGATAACCTTTCATTGATTATAGAACACGATACAACCGACTAAAACTAAAATCAACTGACTAAAACTAAAATCAACATTGATTATATGAAACAGAGAATAAAAACATAAAGTTAATACATTCAACCGACTAAAACTAAAATCAACTGACTAAAACTAACATAACTCATACTAAAACACCACAAACACACGATTGCAATGTCTGATCCTAAAGGCCAATACACTCTGTCATCTTGATGATTGTTTATAATCTAGAATGAAGTCAGCAGATCATGAATGTCATGAATTTGGTCATCCAAATCGTTGAACCTCTCATTACAAAAGTTGTGATGCGCATTTTAAGACACATTGAGTTCATGCAGTTGATTCAGCACCATCTCTCAAATTGTGAGCACACAAGGCCTTTGTCCTCTCAAGGGTTGTAGGGGATAATTTCCATTGCCCCAATAGTGAGTTCTTCTTCCTTGTTTGCTCCACTTAGGTCAGTTTCATGGTCATGTGCATCACAAACTACAACACCAACAACTGCCCACTGATTTCCCACCTTGAGAAAGCCCATTTTATGCAGATTTTGGTTGAAGGTTTGGTTCAACAGTCTTGTTGACTCTTCCAGCTCATCTTCTACATCAATATCAAAGTATTTTATGAACTTGGACACCAGAACCACATGGGGCAGCCTGGAGTCTGTGAGCCTCTTGGCCTTGAGCATGTGATCACGAAGCACAAAGATCCAATCCACTTGCACATTGTGTTTGGAATAATACATGAGGATCAAATCTCCTTCATTCAATGTAGAGTGGTTGCTCCCACATGGAACTATGATTTTTGTGATGATCATAGCAAGAAGCCTTTGATCCACCTTGAGACCACCAACATGAAAATGTTTGATCTCAATAGCGGGGTTCCTCAAGCATTGCCCATAGTATTGGACTTTGTTGAACTCTTGCACAACCCCAGCTTCACCTTTCCTCACTTGAACACCTATTACTTTGAGTCCAGCTACATCTTTCCAAGCCTTCTCGTTGATCTGCATGCAGAATCCTTTTATGCATGACAGTAGCGCACATGTTTTTTTGTAAAACAAATAAGAAAAAGCAACACATGGCTGATGAAATAACTGTTGAGGGCAGATAATACCTGACACAAGATGCTCTCTTTGATTGGGTCAGCTTTGGAATTAAATTTGTTAGAGAATTTGCAGTTTAAGTAAAATCAATAGATTGATTTTATAATTCAGTCGACTAAAAAATCAACAATTCATAAAAGACTACAAACAAAATATGGTTAAGTGAAAGCAACAAACTGAAATCAACACATAGAATTATGAAAACAACAGATTAAAATTCATGACAAATCAGATTTTCTACATACAATGGCAACTTAAGTGAAATTAACACATTGATTTATAGAGTCAGTAGATTGAAAAATTTGACAGACCTGAATTTTTGCAAACAGAGGCAGATTTAAGAGAAATCAACAGACTAAAATGAAAAATCAATAGACTAAATATGACAGTTTTCAGTTATTTAGAATGAGCTTATTTTAATGAAATCAATGCATGAATACATAAGATTAACATGCCAAAAACACATCAAATCACATTCTTCATGTCTAATATGCCTAGTTCAATTTTTAGCTTGTTAAACCTATCTCTAACTAATGGTTTTGTAAACAAATCAGTCAATTGATTTTTAGTTTTAACAAATTGAATTTCACAATCTCCCTCTTGAACATGATCTTGAATAAAATGATGCCTAATCTATATATGCTTAGTTTTAGAATGTTGTATTGTATTCTTGTTTAAGTTGATTACACTAGTATTATCACAATACAAGGGTACCTTACTTAACTTTACACCATAGTCCAAGAGTTTATGCTTCAACCATATGACTTGTGCATAACCATGTCCAGTTGTTATATATTCAGCTTCACAAAATACAAGTTTGTGTCTAGTGGATACTCCCTATTTAATATCACCAATAATGTTGTCCTTTAATAGTCCTCTAGGCTCGATCCAATCCTTAGGTAAGTTGTTGTTTGCAGCTTTTTCAGTCGGCTATTTTTCCTTTTTTAGTCGATTGATTTTCTGTAGTAGAGTACTTTTTTGCAGCATAATTCTTTTCTTACAGTAAATCATATTCATATGCATTCTTTGACACTTGATCTTGCAGCTTTGGGTTAGTTTCATCAAATACAACATTTATGGACTCTTCAACAATCATTAGTATTTTGTTATAAACTCTATATGCATGACCATGTATAGCATAACCAAGAAAAACACCTCTTTTGTAAGCAAGCAATGTATGCTGAATGATGCATGATGAAGATCAAACAAGTATATATATTATTTACTCTTTTTCCTTAGACACATTGCTACATCATGCATCATATAAAAGACATTGATTAGGTTTAAACACAACTTTAAAACCTTTATCACAAAGTTGGCCAAGGTACCACAAGTCTTTTTTTTCACTTTTGATAACCTACAAAACAAATATACATTACATGGTACCCTTTGATAGGTTGGGTCCAAAATGGTTAAGCCTTTCTAATCCTTTTGGGATCCATTTCATAAAGCCCTTAGGTACATCATATTTTCTAGCTTTGCAACTTTTAGAAATATGCCCTTTTCTCATGCAATAATTACAAGTTGTCAAAGAAATATCACTTGATGCATTCTTGGAAAAGAAATTAGCAAACTCCTTGACTTTCTTTTCATTAAAGGAGATGAACCCATTCCAGCCCTTCCAAAAACACAATTTTGAGAGCCAAGAATAGCCTCCAAGTTTGCTTTTCCTTTTGAGAACCTTGCACATGTTTTTATAAGGTATTTGACTTTGTTTTCCAAAAGGGTGCAAGTTTCACAAGGTTTTGCAATCAAATGATTTTCACTACAACAGGTTGAATTATTATAAATCATGTCAAGATGTTCAAAATCAACTTTTAAATCGGCTATTTCTGTTTCCAATTGATTAACTATGTTTTCCCGCCAGTTATTTAATCCTTTCAATCGATTGTTTATGACAAATTTTGTTTCCTTCACAATGCAACTCTTCAAAGTCATGCAACAATTGATTATAGTCATTCTTGTCTATAGAGCTTACTTGACTTGATGAGGATGACTCATATCCAACCATGAGGCACAAGTTGGCTTCCTCACTTCCTTCTTAGCTTTCCAAACAATGTAGCCATAGTCAATGTACATAGGTCTCTTGCTTCTGAAATAGTTGTGACCTTTGGTTGCTAAGATCTATCAAGACATAAGTCGCACACTCACACCGGCAACACTCACCAACCCGAGCCACGACTCAAGAGTTCCTCGTGTTCATCCTCCATCCCGAGCCACAACTTAAGAGATGTCATTCCAAGCCATAACTCAAGGCATGCCACGTGTTTAACTCCTATCCCAAGCCACAACTCAAGGGATACGTTCCAAGCCACAACTAAAGGAACATTCCAACAAGCCGAGCTTTGACGTATCACTAAAGCTTTGTAGATCACGCATATCCGAAGCAAACAAAGCTTCTGCCATTGTGTTATCGCCTGACGTTGCTCCCGAGCCGCCAGGCGAAACTTGCTTTCAGACAACCTGGTGGGGGCACGTGCCGCCAGGCGCCAAGCGCCTCCGATGCCACTATGTGCAGGTATCGCTTGGCAGGACGACCCTCACCACCAGGCATCACGCTCTTCAGGGCTAGTATGATTGGCTATCTACCGCTTGGCGAGTCAACCACTACCGCCAGGCGCTACACCAATACTTGCGCCCTACTGGTTTTTAAGCACCCAAAACAGATTGCAACCCGCAATCTAAGCATCAAAACATGCAGCGATATCTACTAAGATCATTGCATCACTTATCACCGGTTTGGCTTCTCACCAATGTTTATATTCCTCTTTTGAGATTCACTAATTCCCAATCACTCACTTCATCAAATCTTATCCAACACTTAGATTTAGTCAAGTGTTACTACCCTATAAAACTCATACCATAGTGCCCCAAGAGTATGTTTTTCGGTCCTGAACTTAAACATTCCATCCATTTTACAATAGTTATAATTTTACACTGCCTTAACGTTTAACGTACCCCAAGATCATCTATTCAACGTTATGGTCAACCATACTTATAAGTTAATATTAAAACAAAAGCACTTTGCTCATGAGGAACAAATACTAGCAACTACGACATATTATCATTTAGACCACGACACTAATTACAATACCAATATTCCCTTCTATACTTCAAATCCCATCTCATTCCATTATCCATACTTGCTCTCCAACACCTAATTATACGTGAATTGTATTTTTATTAAATTTTCATAATTATTGTATCTCAAAACTTCCCACAGGATCCAACCCGTGCCCACATCACCAAAATGCAAAAACAACCTCTGCATTCTCCGTTGTCGCTTGGCGACAAGTTTCCCACCGCTAGGTGGTTCATCAGTTTTGGGAAAAATCCCAAGTTCTGCTACACTTGCCAAAACCTCCCAAACATCCAATATTCCTCCCCAAATCTAATTCTGTAACTCATTCATGCAATTATACTTCCAAACATACCAATGATCAATTTTGCATGCTAATATATCATTAGTCACGTGATTTATACATCCAATAGTCATTAACTCGAAATCCCTCAAATTCTCAAACCCTAAAGATACATTCCTACAATTTCTTTCAATTAACTTCCATTCACAGTGTAATTCTATGGCCATAAGCATCCATGACCAGCTAATGATTAAAACTCCTTTTTTCTCCGATCAAATTCAACCTAGAACCATCAAAAACCCTAAATCGAGCCCAATTTGGCTCGCGTCGCTTGGCGGGTGTTCATCACCATCAGGCCATTCATAAATAAAACCCAGAAACTGGGTAACGAGATTGTGTTGCCTGGCGGCATGAACAGGCCGCCAAGCGGTTCCTATTAGGAATGCATAATTGCACAACAAATGACATATGTTGCCTGACAGCTTTGAAGACCCACCAGGCAGTTTCTAGAATTTTCCAGAAACCTAGGAAATTCAACAACAAAGAATTCAAACATAAACATGTTATACATCATACAATTAAATCCATAATATAAAATTACGAGTTTCAGTTCCCCTAAGTTGGATTCCTTGCTTAGAATAGAATATGTTATTGGTCCTCCTTGATCAACATAGCTTCCCTTAGCTCTCTCCCCGTTCAACTCTTCCGTTTCACTCAATAATCACAGTTTCTCTCTGAAATTCACTCCTCACAATGCTCTACAATGGCAGACACCACAACTCTCTCTCTCACTCTTAATTGGAAACTTAACCAAGCCTTAATGGTGCTTCGAGACCAAAAACGAAATTAGCATTAAGTTTATATTTAATTATCATTCAATGACTTTTCCATGGTGATTTTCCAGCCCCCTTAGCTGCTCATTCTATCTGCTAGGGTTTCTTACCCTTCCCATCTATGCCAAAACTAATTTTAGCAAAAAGGAAGCTTAATTCATGTCTACCAAGGTTCAAACCCACAACCATGCAATTGTCAAGTTAATGCACAACCATTCAACCAATTCATGTTTCATGATAATTCCTATAAATCTAGGATTTTATTAATGCAAAATGGTCTACAACATCTAATTAATGCAAAATGGTCTACAACATGAATTACAATCTAGCTTATTTTCCCCCATGAATAATCTAGATAGAGAGAACGCACACAAGGCTTGATCAACACGTGAATCATCAAATCTCCACATCTTCATCAATGTAAGCATGGTTCCAACATGTTACAAGGCAATGGCTTCATGTACCTTCATCAAATCTTCAAGCACCAAATCATCCAGGCTAGTTGTGCCAACAGAAATTGTTTCATCTTGATGTTAATAATGTCTTTCTCAATTGGATCTTAGAAGAAACTATTTACATGCAACAACCATTAGGGTTTGACGCTTCTGATAAATTGTTAGTTTGCAAGTTGAATAAGGCTCATTATGGCTTAAAGCAAGCCCTAAGATAATGGTTTACACGACTAACAACTACTCTTCAACAACTAGGTTTTGTCTCCTATGACACTTCTCTATTCATTTATCATCATGAATCTGATGTTATCTATCTTCTGGTGTATGTTGATGACATTCTTGTCACTAGCAGCTACTTCAGCCTGATTTCACATGATCACTACTAAACTCCATGCAATCTTTTCTTTAAAACAACTTGGTCAGTTGGACTGCTTTCTTGGTCTTGAGGTCAAACATTTGATGGATGACTCAAATCAAATATATTTGTGATTTACTTAACAAATCAACATGGCAGAAGCTCATTCTATCTCTTCTCCTATGGTATCCAAGTGTAAACTGTCTAAACAAGGTGCATATATTTTCTCAAACCTGACTTTGTATAGGTCTGTTGTCGGAGCTCTCCAATATGCCACTCTTACTAGACCTGAAATTGCCTTTGTTGTAAATAAAGTTTGTCAATTCATGGCTAACCCTTTAGATTCTCATTGGGTTGTAGTCAAGTGTATTCTACGATATCTAAAAGGCACTACTTAAGTTTGAGGGGGTATTAGACAATTAGAGTAATAAGATGTATTTTGTCCAACTATACGTTTTCTCTTTTATTTTTGTCTAGTTCTCTTTATCACATCTATAAAGTTCTATGGTCACTAACAAAACCAATCTCCTATAAATACTCTAAGTGTACATGACTCAATTCAGTTTTCACATTCAATAAAATACTTTTTGTTCCGGTTATCTAAGACTAACCAAGTTTCTTAAATATGCCTTTTATCTTGGTTCCCTATAGAACAAATTTAGAGGAGAATTTTCTTCTCTTGTGACCTTTTGAGAGAATAAGAGATTTGCTAAAACAATATCAACTATCACTTAACTCAAAAGTAATTTTAGGAGAAGAAGGGAAAAATATTTATAGGATGGGATAATTTCTCTTGCACTCTTGCCTAAATGGTATGATACAAGTTTCCCTTTAGGTAGAACTTTTGGAGACTCCCGTTGAATGAAAATTTTGTCTTTGGAAAAGCTTCTTTTCAAGTGATGTGAGACTTCTTCTTGAAGCTTTCTCCACCAATATCCTTTGTACATCACTTAAGACATCCCTTCTTGGCCTAAAAAGTGACTCAAATAAGCTCAAATTAAAAACGATACAAGTCTCTTAAAAATTCTAAAGAACTGTAAACAAATTTATACATCTATACAATTTTTACAAAACTAAAAAAAAAAAGAAGAGATTTCTAGTATATCACTCTTCAAATTAATAGAATCTTTTCAAAATTTCATCTTTTTTCTATCTCTTAGTTATAGGACAAAATATACTCTTTTAGTAATGGTTATCCATCAACACGCCTAACATAGTCTTCCTTTTTCTTTTCAATTTTCTTCCTTAACCTATGCATGTAGATCCTTAATCATTTGAGATATTTCTAAACCATCACTACAAAGCATAAAATCAAGGTGAGGCACAACAAGTTTACTTTCATTAACCATTCCACATATTGACCATTTAAAAATAATTAATCATTCTATTTTTTTTATTTACAATTGTTTGCATCTTGCTTTTAAATTGTCTATATTGCATTTTGCTTGAATTTATGTTTTTGTACATTTACTTTTGAGTTATTTTTACTGCTTTCAATTGACTGTTTTAAAATCGTATTAATTTCGCTATTCTCATTTTTTCAAGTTTATGTAATTCCCTTTTCCAGCGGCATTACATATTGACCATTTAAAAATAAGTAACCATTCTATTTTCTTTTTTTTACAATTGTTTGCATCTTTCTTTTAAATTGTCTATATTGCATTTTGCTTGAATTTATGTTTCCATTTTGTAGCGAAATCTCAAGTAGGTCCCCCATTTTTATTTGACTCAATTGAGTCCCTATTTTGAAAAATTCGTTGTAATCAATTTCTTTCCGTTAGTTGTACAGTAACGGTGTTAATTATGTGTCACGTGTCAGCATGTGATTTTTTAAAGTTTTTTAAAATTTTAATTTTTTTTATAATTTTTTGAAAAAAATATTAAAAAAATTGCCACGTGTCAATCTGACATTGTGCCACGTAGCAGAGATAGTGTGATGTGGCAGTGGTAGTGCCACGTGTCACTATTGAATGTGAAAAGTCTCAATGTAGTCCCTTTGTTATTTTGTCTCAATTTGGTCCCATTTTTTTAAAATCGAATCAATTTCATCTCTATATCAAATTTAATTTTTATATAAATTTTACAATGATATTTTTATTATAATTGATATTTTTAACAAAATTAAGTTTATTTAAATGTATATTTTGCATTCAACTTTATTTAAATATTGTTTCAAATATTTATATATAAAAAATTTATAGACAAATGTTAGAATTGTTGTAAAATTTTTATAAAATTCTATATTTGAATTTTTAAAGTTTTTATTTTTAAAGCAACTCTAACATTTATCTATAAATTATAGATATATAAATATTTAAAATAAAATTTAAATAAATATCCGTGCAAAATATATATTTAAATAAACTTAATTTTGTTAAAAGAATCAACTATAATAAAAAATACATTGTAAAATTTATATAAAAATTAAATTTGATACAAGGATGAAATTGATTCAGTTTTTAAAAAAAATTGGGACAGATAAAATAACAAATACAGGGACTACATTGAGATTTTTCACATCTAATAATGACACGTGACACTATCACTGCCACATCACACTGTCTCTACCACGTGACACAATGTCAGATTGACACGTGGCAATTATATATATATATATATATATATATATATATATATATATATATATATATATATTAAATTATTAAAAAATTAAAAATTAAAAAAAAAAATCACGTGCTGACACGTGGTACATAATTAACACCGTTATTGTACAACTCACGGAAAGGAATAGATTGCAACGAATTTTTCAAAATAAAAACTCAATTGAGTCAAATAAAAATGGAGGGACCTACTTGAAATTTTGCTAAAAAAAATGGACACATCTGAAATGATTTAACCTTTTTACATTTACTTTTGAGTTATTTTGACTGCTTTCAATTCACTGTTTTCAAATTTTTACTTCGTATTAATTTCTCTATTCTCATTTTGGTTTATTGCATTTTCAAGTTTATGTGATGCCCTTTTCCAGCGGCATTTTGTCGAAACATATGATTAAAAGAATTTAAACATGATATAATTTAATTTTCTTACAAAAGAAACGTTGAATATTTATAAAGGATAAATTTAATCTTTTCAGTAATAAATTACTTAGAGAAATAAATTATTCCGTATAGTTTTATTTTTATTCTCATCAACCTTAATCTAAATAAAGAAAAACCTCACATGTAAGGCCCATTAAAAATCTGCTTTATTATTTTCTGCCCTAAAGTAAAGGGTTGCCCTTGTAATTGGACCTAGGGCTGGCCCAAGTGATAAAACTAAACCCTAATCTGCCCTAACACACTCACCCTTCACTCTTCATAAAGCCAGGCGTCATCCCCTTCTTGCTCTCACAAGACGCTCTGATAGGGTTTTGCCCTAAGCCTTCTCGAACTAGCTCGGAACCAGCTCCTACTCCACGTAAGTGCCGCTTTCTAGATTGCATGGGTTCCATTGCTATTCCTTCGTAGTTCACAGTTACAGTTTCGTAATACTCCGTCCTTTGTCCCGTTTACCTTCTGTTTTTAGCTCGCTAGTCTGTTCCTAGAATTGTCGTGCTCGAGGTCGTGCCGTCAAGGTTTCTGTTAACCCTTTTTCCAGGTACGGGAAGTTAGGGTTTCAAGTTTAAGTCATTTTTTGGCTTGTTCTTAAGTTTGTTGTTGATTATATGGGTTAATCATTCGTTTTGATGCGTGGGACACTTTGCATGATTGGCTGGTGTGAAAAATATAGCTGTTGCAAGTGAAACAGTGGCGAGACCTGATAATCTCGCCTAAGTGAGCCAGTCTCGCCTAGGCGAGACGATTAGGGACTCGCCCAAACCCTATTGCGCGAAAGGTTGCCCAGGTGACCCACTCAATTTTTGAGCGAGCGAACATCTCGCCCAGGCGAGAGGGGTCTCGCCTAAGCGAGATCCCGCGTTGGTTTCTCGACGTTTTTTTTAGCCCTCGCCTAGGCGAAGGGGGCTCGCCTAAGTGAGCACATCTCGCCTGAGCGAGATCCTTCGGCCTGAGCGAGGTGTTGGGCGAGGCAGGGCACAGTGTGTTTGTTCTTTTGACTTGGTTGGTGAATGTATGTCTTGAATTTAAGTATTGTGATGAGAGCATGAGAGAAATGAGTATGCATGTGTGAGGTAAATCATGATTTGTGAATAATGGGTTGGTACGAACTTAGCATGAAAATTGTATGAGATGATTCATGAAATTGAAATGATGAGTTTGGTATGAATTCGACATGAGACATGAAAGGGTTAGTATCAACGTGGCATGGTAACGATATGAGACGGAGTTCCATATTCTGGGTTCGAGAATAAGGAGTTGGTATGGCTTGGTTGAGAATACGAAAGCGATGAATCATGAGAAACTGTATGAGATGTATGTTTATATTTGTGTGTATGCATGTTGAACCTGTTTGTTTGATTAAGGAAGTTTGGTCCGTGTCAGTGCGTAATTCCTTGGAATTCTCTATGTGGGATTCCCAGGGTCGTGCTTCAGTGGTCGGGACATAATTCCATGACCCTTGTTAGTTGGTGTCCATGGTGGTGCCCTATCTGTATAACTAGGTAAGGATTCAAGGTAAGGTTGCATCCTGACACTCTAAGGAGTCAGTTACTCTCACCTAGAGCGGACTGACTCATATGGTGAAGTAGCAGGAGGCCTGAAATTCATTAAGGGCTAACCTTGTGGTGAGGGAAATTGATTTATCATAACACTTGTAACACAAAGCTCGGGGGTGAGCAGAGGTATCCACCACAAATGTAAGCATCCGTTGAATCCGACCAAGTTATACGTATCTGGATGAGTCGAGTCGAGTCAGTGTATTGATTGAAAAGTCATAACATGCTTGGTTGTTGTATGGATATTGGATGGTGAAAGTATATTTGATTGTATGATGTAAATGTTGTTGGCTCTAGCTTACCCTGTTTGTTGTATGGTTGTCTTGTATGTGGCTCTTCTTTCTTGCAATGATCATCAATTTAATTGATGGGAGCAGATGGGCGAGGTTCCCGCGGTCAGCAAGGAAATGGCGATTCCGCTGCTTAGCCATCTGGGCTGGACCTGATGTTTCTTTTCCTCGTGGGTTTTCTTTAGGGCTACGGCCCATGTATTGCTCTATGCCTTACTATTACTCTCATTTTGTTAGACTTTTATCTAGATTCCGTTGGCATCGTGGTGTGCTCAATTTGTAGGGGTTGTGTTAAAGACCCCAAGACTACTCTACATTACTATTTTGTGTGACGTTTCTTTTAATTCTGCTTAAGAATTAAATGGGACGTTACATTTATGGTATTAGAGCGGTCATTCCTTAGGTCTGTGGACTTGGATGTCCGCTTAGCTTTCTCTGTGTTTTCTGAGTGTTCTTAGTTAAATTATTGCCTTATTCGAGCCTAACCAAGTGATTTTCTATGTGTTAGTGAGCTATGGCACCTGCTCGTAGGACTTCGCAATCGTCCCAGGGTGACGTGCCCGATATCTCCAGGGCAATAGAGGCGATGGTGGCTGCCATGATGCAGCAAAGCACAACAATGATGCAGCAGCATGAGGCATCAATGCAGCGACAAGCGGCGTTGCTTGAGCAACAACAGGTTGTGATGCAACAGATGAAGGTTGCACGCATGGCTGCCGAGGATGCACATAGGCAGCATATGGAGGCCCTCCACCAGCTGGAGGAGAACAGGGTGGCTGCCCCTATGTTTCGCCCAGAGCCACGACCACTAGTCAGGGAGTGGAGTCTGGAAGACTTCCTGAAACACCATCTTGTGAAGTTCAACGGGAAGATAAGCCCTGACGCAGCAAACCAGTGGTTGAAGGATCTGAAGAGGATCTTTGATGCAAAAACATGTCCAACGGAGAACAGGTTAGCTTTCATAGTGTACATGCTCACCGGAGAGGCTGAGCACTAGTGGATCAGCACAAAATTCATCATGGAGGAGAGAGGCGAGCCGGTGACGTAGGAAGCCTTTAGAGGGAAATTCCTCTCGGAATATTTCCCGGACAATGTTCAATATGCCAAGGAGGTGGAATTCCTCCAACTGAACCAGGGAGGGAAGACGGTGAGAGACTACGCTGAGAAGTTCAAGCACCTCAGCCGCTTCTATACCTTGCCGCTCGATGAGGAGTGGAGATATTCGCTTGATGGTGGCACCCTTGTCCATCAAGGATTTTGCTGCTCTGGTAGAGAAGGCCAGAGTAATGGAGAAGATGAAGAATGAGGTAGAAGGTCAGCGGCCTCAACAACCTCAGAGGATTGGTGGACCATCTGGGTCCAAGCCCAGACATGACGAGCGGAGGAGACCATACGACAGACCTCACCATCAACCTCAAGGGTCTAGGGGTCTTCCTCCCCAGCAGGGTTGAGTGCAGTGCTACATATGTGGGGGCCCTCATCTGAGGAGTGCCTGCCCACGTATGGAGGGTTATCGCCGGTGCAACAATTGTGGCAAGGAAGGCCACTTTGGGAAGTGTTGCCCCAACCTTGCTAGGGCAGTGACACGCCCTCCAGTTCAGACTCCCCATCAGCATCAAAGGAAGGACAGAGGCAACAGGCCTCAGGCGACAGGCAGGGTGTATGCTATGACGGGAGCAGAGGCGAATGGCTCAGGTAACTTGGTTATGGGTTGTTGCATGATAGCTGGTCTGTCTTGCTGTGTATTGTATGATTCTGGAGCGACACACTCCTTTGTGTTAGATGGTTGTGTGAAACGTCTAGGTCTGCCAGTATGCGAGCTACAATGCGAGCTCGCGGTGTCTATTCCGGCGTCGAGATTGGTCACGACGTCGTCTTTGTGTGCTAGGTGTCCAGTGGAGGTGGAAGGACACAGGTACAAGGTGAACTTAATCTGCCTGCCACTGTAAGACTTGGAAGTGATCTTAGGGATGGATTGGCTCTCTACCAATCGCATCCTTATAGACTGCCGGGAGAAGAGGTTGTTGTTTCCCGACTCAAAGGAGCTTGAGTTGGTGTCTCCTTAAGGGGTGGTGAGAGAGATCCAGGGTGGCGCGCAGTGCTTCATAATCTTCGCCCGTATGGAGGTGGGAGAGAGAGACCATCAGTTATACCTGTGTATGAGTTTGAAGACGTGTTTTTGGACGAAGTACCAGGGTTGCCTCCCAGTAAAGAGGTGGAGTTCTCTATTGACCTGGTACCAGGAACGGGCCCGGTGTCAATGGCTCCATATCGCATGGCTCCGGCAGAGTTAGTGGAACTCAAGAAGCAAATAGAGGAACTGATGGAGAAGCAGTTTAGCCGACCTAGTACTTCGCCTTGGGGAGCACTAGTGTTACTGGTGCAGAAGAAGGATGGGAGTTCGCGCTTGTGTGTGGACTACAGGCGACTGAACAAGATGACTATCAAGAACAAATATCCTTACGTATTTGTTTGACCAGAAGGAGTTGAACATGAGGGAGAGGAGATGGATGGAATTCTTGAAAGATTATGATTTCGAGCTCTTATATCACCCTGGGAAGGCGAATGTAGTGGCAGATGCCCTGAGTAGGAAGATAGTGCATACTGCACACCTTATGATTAAGGAGGTGGAACTACTAGAGAAATTCCGAGATATCAAGCTACAGGTGGAGGTAGGATCTGAGTTCATTAGATGTAGTACCCTAACTATATCTAATGACTTCTTGGGCTCAGTGAGAGAGAGGCAGTTATTGGATGCCAGTCTTAATAGAGTTAGAGAACAGCTTGGGTCAGATGAGGCTAGAGATTTTGCTTTGGGTGATGATGGTATACTGCGGTTTCAGGGTAGGGTATGCGTACCTGATGATGTTACGGTGAAGAAGTTAATTCTGGAGGAAGGACATAAAAGTCGTCTTAGTCTGCATCCTAGCATGACTAAGATGTACCAGGATCTTAAGGAAACCTTCTGGTGGTAGGGAATGAAGAGAGATGTTGCTCAGTTCGTATCAGCATGTTTAACTTATCAGAAGGCGAAGGTGGAGCACCAGAGGCCCAATGGGAATCTACAGCCTTTGGAAATACCAGTGTGGAAATGGGACAACATCTCCATGGATTTTGTAACCCATTTGCCACGGACTTTTAGAGGACATGACACCATCTGGGTAATAGTGGATCAGTTGACCAAGAGTGCCCACTTCTTGGCGATGAACTTGAGGATGTCCATGGCCAAGTTGGCTCAGCTGTACGTTAAGGAGATCGTGAGGTTGCATGGAGTCCCTTCGAGCATAGTTTCCGATAGAGACTCATGATTTACATCCCGGTTCTGGCAAACCTTACAGGAGGCTTTGGGGACCAAGTTGACTATGAGCTCAACTTATCACCCTAAGACTGATGGCCAATCTGAGAGGACGATTCAGTCATTAGAGGATTTGTTGAGGACTTGCATATTGCATCATCTAGGTGCTTAGGATGAGGTATTACCTTTGATAGAGTTCACCTACAACAACAATTTCCATGCGAGCATCGGCATGGCGCCACACGAGGCTCTTTATGGTAGGAAGTGTAGGACTCCTCTCTGTTGGTATTAGGATGGGGAAGCGGTGTTGGTTGGACAAGAATTGTTAGAGTAGACTACTGAGAAAGTGAGAATGGTGAGGAACAGGATGCAAGCTTCTCAGAGTAGGCAGAAGGCCTATGTAGACCGTAGGAGGAGACCTCTGGAGTTCGCAGCTGGTGATCATGTATTCCTGAGGGTGACCCGAACCACGGGCGTGGGAAGGGCCATCCGCTCAAGGAAGCTTTCACCCAAGTTCCTTGGCCCCTATCAGATCACGAGGAGGATAGGGCCGATGGCTTACGAGATAGCCTTACCCCCGCAGTTGGTGAATCTTCAAACAATGTTTCACATCTCACAGTTGAGGAAGTATGTGTTTGACCCGCTTCATGTGTTGGAAGCCGAGGATATACAGATCAGGGAAGACCTCACAGTGGAAGTACCACTTGTCGCTTTAGAGGATAGCAAAGTTGAGGAACGCCGAGGAAAAGCGGTCAGGCTTGTTAAAGTCATCTGGGACCGGACGACAGGTGACTCGACTTGGGAGTTAGAGAAGGACATGAGAAAATCACATCCACATATGTTTACCTTGTGAGTCTTTATTTTCGAGGTCGAAAATTTTTCTTGTTGGGGAGAATGTAAGGCCCATTAAAAATCTGCTTTATTATTTTCTGCCCTAAAGTAAAGGGTTGCCCTTGTAATTGGGCCTAGGGCTGGCCCAAGTGATAAAATTAAACCCTAATCTGCCCTAACACACTCACCCCTCACTCTTCACAAAGCCACCCGTCATCCCCTTCTTGCTCTCACAAGACGCTCTGCTAGGGTTTTGCCCTAAGCCTTCTCGAACTAGCTCAGAACCAGCTCCCACTCCACGTAAGTGCCGCTTTCTAGATTGTATGGGTTCCATTGCTATTCCTTCGTAGTTCATAGTTACAGTTTCGTAATACTCCGTCCTTTGTCCTGTTTACCTTCTGTTTTCAGCTCGCTAGTCCGTTCCTAGAGTTGTCTTGCTCGAGGTCATGCCGTCAAGGTTTCTGTTAACCCTTTTTCCAGGTACGGGAAGTTAGGGTTTCAAGTTTAAGTTATTTTTTGGCCTGTTCTTGAGTTTGTTGTTGATTGTATGGGTTAATCATTCGTTTTGATGCGTGGGATACTTTGCATGATTAGCTGGTGTGAAAAATATAGCTGCTGCAAGTGAAACAGTGGTGAGACTTGATAATCTCGCCCAAACGAGCCAGTCTCGCCTAGGCGAAACGATTAGGGACTCACCCAAACCCTATTGCGCGAAAGGTCGCCCACGCGACCCGCTCAACTTTTGAGCGGGCGAACATCTCGCCTAGGCGAGAGGGGTCTCGCCTAAGCGAGATCCTGCGTTGGTTTCTCGATTTTTTTGAGCCCTCGCCTAGGCAAAGAGGGCTCTCTTGAGCGAGCATGTCTCGCCTGAGCGAGATCCTTCGGCCTGAGCGAGGTGCTGGGCGAGGTAGGGCGAGGTAGGGCGCAGTGTGTTTGTTCTCTTGACTTGGTTGGTGAATGTATGGCTTGAATTTAAGTATTGTGATGAGAGCATGAGAGGAATGAGTATGCATGTGTGAAGTAAATCATAATTTGTGAATAATTGGTTGGTATGAACTTATCATGAAAATTGTATGAGATGATTCATGAAATTGAAATGATGAGTTTGGTATGAATTCGACATGAGACATGAAAGGGTTGGTATCAACGTGGCATGGTAACGATATGAGACGGAGTTCCATATTCTGGGTTCGAGAATAAGGAGTTGGTATGGCTTGGTTGAGAATACGAAAGCGATGAATCATGAGAAACTGTATGAGATGTATGTTTATATTTGTTTGTATGCATGTTGAACCTGTTTCGTTGATTAAGGAAGTTTGGTCCGTGTCAGTGCATAATTCCTTGGGATTCTCTAGGTGGGATTCCCAGGGTCGTGCTTTAGTGGTCGAGACGTAATTCCATGGCCCCTGTTAGTGGGTGTCCATGGTGGTGCCCCATCTGTATAACTAGGTAAGGATTCAAGGTAAGGTTGCATCCTGACACTCTAAGGAGTCAGTTAGTCTCACCTAGAGCGGACTGACTCCTATGGTGAGAGTAGTAGGAGGCCTGAAATTCATTAAGGACTAACCTTGTGGTGAGGGAAATTGATTTATCGTAACACTTGTAACACATAGCTTGGGGGTGAGCAGTTCGGGGTTGAGCAGAGGTATCCACCACAAGTGCAAGCATCCGCTGAATTCGACCAGGTTATACGTATCCGGATGAGTCGAGTCGAGTCGTAGTGTATTGATTGAAAAGTCATAACATGCTTGGTTGTTGTATGGATATTGGATGGTGAAAGTATATTTGACTGTATGATGTAAATGTTGTTGGCTCTAGCTTACCCTGTTTGTTGTGTGGTTGTTTTGTATGTGGCTTTTCTTTCTTGCAATGATCATCAATTTAATTGATGGGAGTAGATGGGCGAGGTTCGCGCGGTCAGCAAGGAAATGGCGATTCCGCTGCTTAGCCATATGGGCTGGACCTTATGTTTCTTTTCCTCATGGGTTTTCTTTAGGGCTACTGCCCATGTATTGCTCTATGCCTTACTATTACTCTCATTTTGTTAGACTTTTATCTAGATTCCGTTGGCATCGTGGTGTGCCCAGTTTGTAGGGGTTGTGTTAAGGATCCCAGGACTACTCTACATTACTATTTTGTGTGACGTTTCTTTTAATTCCGCTTAATAATTAAATGGGACGTTACATCACAAATCATATCCTTTTAGTTAAATTAAATTCATAACTAATTTCCACCATAAAGAGAAAGAAAAATACATTTAAACTTAAATACAAGACAAAATATTAAGAAATATGTTAAAGTAAGTTTTTTACTCGCTTCATTTTTGCTGAAACCTTTTTTTAGTACACATAAGAAAGAAAACATAAATATTTTGAGAAGATGAATACATATCTTTCTTAAATTCATAATTCATCTTCTTATTTTGAGATTATTTTATACATTATATAGTTTCGACCACGCTGTCCTATGTTTTGGACAATTGCCGTGTCAAGCTTTAAAGATATGCACATAAAAGCAGTCATGAAACAACCACAGAAGCTTAACTCAAAGGAATGTGAATTAGTATGAAACTTAAGTACAAGTACATGCATGATGAATGTAAGAAAAAGTTAGAGGAACAAGTAACACAGAAATGGTCAAAGTTAGTAACAAAGTTAGTAACTAAATAAACCAGCCGGCTGATCTATATGCATGATCAAGAATAGTATAGTTGTTATCTTTCTATTCTTTCTTTCACATGCTTCCAAGAATAAGATAACAGTTCTGCATTTTTTGACACTCATTATGGTCTATAAATACATAGGAACTTAGGATACAGAAACCAAGTAACTTGGTTGTTGTGAACAAGATGAAGAAGCTTTCTCTTTATGCTTGTTTACTCAATTTGAGTTTCTTGGTTCTTCTTCCTTATAGCAAAGCCAATCAGGCTGATAAACTTGATGAGTTGATTCTGTCTAGGAGCTCACAGAAGCCTCCTGTGACTCTTTCTTGGGCAGAGGAAGATGCATTGAAAACTCATTCTTCTGCTTATGTTGCACCCCAAGAGGGTCTTCAACAAGCTGATAAGATTGTTGTATTGCCTGGCCAACCCTATGGGGTCAATTTTTATCAATATTCAGGCTATGTCACTGTTGATCCAGAGGCTGGAAGAGCACTTTTCTATTATTTTGTGGAGTCCCCATATAACCCTTCAACTAAACCTTTAGTATTGTGGTTAAATGGAGGTAAGAATAATAAATAACTCAAATTCCTTCATGCATGTTGATATAGCTTATGCTCCTTTTTCTCTGTATTTTCTCTTTTCACTCTTTTACTTGTGTTTGGTAATTTTTTAAAGCAAAAAAGAAATAGTGATAATTTGTTTAGTTTTAGGATGTCAACTATATAAGTTAATAGAAAAATGGCCTTATCTTCACAACCTTATATGTAAGATAATTAGTTTCTGAGTTTATTATCACCATCCTCTAAACTTTGCGGACATCATTTTTACATAGGCTAGAACATTATGAGTTAGATAACGTGAGAATCTCACAGGACCCGGTTGTTCCTCATTGGGGTATGGAGCATTTGAGGAATTGGGACCTTTCAGAATAAACTCTGATGGAAAAACGCTCTATCGCAACAAATATGCTTGGAATGAAGGTGAGACAGTCATCAAAATAATTGGTTTTTGGTATACTCAAACCTTTGTGATGGATTTGAGATGAATAACTTAACACACAATAATGGTGCATTATGCAGTGGCAAATGTGTTGTTCTTGGAATCCCCAGCTGGAGTGGGGTTTTCCTACTCAAACACCACTTCAGACTATGATGATGCAGGAGATAAATCTACTGCTAAAGATGCCTATGTTTTCCTCATCAATTGGCTAGAAAGGTTTCCACAGTACAAAACTCATGATTTGTACATAACTGGGGAGAGCTATGCTGGCCATTATGTGCCTCAGCTTGCATACACTATTTTGCTCAACAATAAATTCGCTCCCCAAACTATTAACCTCAAAGCCATTGCTGTATGTTCAAAAACACTACTACTACAAATAACACAATCACTTGCCATCTTTTTTCAACTTTCTGATTTGTACTGAAAATTTCAGGTAGGGAATGCTTGGATTGATGATGTTACAAGTGTGAAGGGGATATTTGATTACTTATGGACTCATGCTTTGAGCTCAGATCAAACACATGAGTTGATTGAGAAGTATTGCGATTTCACTGCTGAAAATGACTCAGCAATATGTGCCAATGCAACAAGAACGGCCCTTATTGAAAAAGGAAAGATAGATTTCTATAACATCTATGCTCCACTGTGTTTTGACTCTTCTCTCAAAAATGGATCAACCGGTTCTGTAAGTAATATACTCCTGTGTATTGTTGCTTGGACAGTGCAAAGTAATTCAGAATTGTACAAAGATATGAAGTTCATTTATGTCAGTAGTAACCAATTTTGAACCAAAACAAGCACATTATAGAAATCACATGTGATGTTCTCTGTCATACGACACTCTTCACATCTCTTTTATTCTATTTTTATGTCGTATAACACTACTGAAACATGCTATGAGCATGGACATTACCAGAAAGATCTTATTTAGTTCAATAATTTCAACTAGTATGACAAAAAAAGTTTAAGGATGCAGGATTTTCCATGTAACTTTTAACACCCTCTCACACTTCATTTCAGGTATATGATTTCGACCCTTGTTCTGATTATTACGGGGAAGCCTACCTAAATAGGCCAGAAGTCCAACTAGCTCTTCATGCAAAACCCACAAACTGGGCCCACTGCAGGTAATCTACAATTGCTTGGAAGATCACAAAAATATTACTTACACTCCTATCTGGTTTGAAAGAATGATTCTTGTTTCCATTTTTTCTAACTGTTTCCTGTTTTCAAATAATGAAAGCAGCTAAATAATGTCAAAATGGAACATTTTTGTATCAAACAAGAAATGAAACATCTTCTCAGATCAACACTACTACTATTACTACGTGCTAATCGATAACCAAAAATATATCATATTTTGCAAAATTTGCAGTGATCAATTAAGCTGGAACGACAGTCCAACTACCATCCTGCCAGTAATAAAGTATCTCATCGATAGTGGCATTGGATTGTGGATATACAGGCAAGTTCAGTTTCACTTTCAGCATATGCACTACAAGTTTAAGCCACAGGAAGCAACATTATGATTTGGTTACAGCCTATGAACTACGCAGACAAAAATATATATATATACCATTAAATAGTTCTCCACTTTTGAATGATTTAGGAAGCTCAACTATTCTGAGTTCTTTGAGAATCTATTTGCGATGACAAAGCTTCACTACCTACCCATAACCATGTTTTCGAATGAGTCCAGATTCTTTGTTGGAGGTTTTTGTTAATGGCCTCTCTGCTGAATATTAAAAATACACCGATGTTTTGGTACTTTAAAAATGTTTTAAATATATTTTAAAACTTCAAAATCAAAGTCCAGTGTATTTTGAAAACACACTAGAAGAACATCACATAAAAGTAGTAGAGAATCCAAATTCTTTTTGAATTCAGCTAATTCCTTCACTCATGTAGAATAATGAAGTTTGCCCTTTTGTTGAAGTGTCCCAAGTACTGAATTTTGATGATTTGTTCTGCTACAGTGGTGATACTGATGCAAGGGTGCCAGTCACATCTTCCAGATATTCAATCAACACCCTGAAGCTACCTATCCAGGTTCCTTGGCGTCCATGGTATTCTGAACAAGAGGTACTAAATTGAGCTGCATTTAAAACCCTGATCAAAATTCCAATTGTGTCTCTTGAAGGTCAATTAGTAGTTGTTTATGATTCTTAAACATGAGCAACTTCTGATAATCATAGGTTGGAGGGTATGTGGTGAAATACGAAGGAGTTACATTTGTTACAGTTAGAGGAGCAGGACATTTGGTTCCGAGCTGGCAACCAGAACGGGCTCTGACCTTCATCACTTCGTTTCTCTATGGAAGCCTGCCTCCTGCTTCACCATGGAAGCCTTTCTAAGCATCATCTATGTCTTCATCTTTTACATTTCAGTCACTCCAGCTGCACTTTATTAGTTAGATTACAATGAAATTTCAAGTTTCAAATAAAAGTGTTGCTGTGTATCAGTCGATTAACAATGCTAAGGTAGTAATGTTAGAGTTCCCTTTTTTTTATGTATCAGTTTATCAAAGAGCTACCTCTTTTGGTTATGATTCGAAACTAGAAATACAATGTGTTATTGTGGAGATCAAATAGACCCCACAAAATCCAATTCTTCTCTTCCTTTGGATATCTTTTTCCAAGATACTCCTCTCTTCAATACAAGATAGCGATAGTTCTAAATGAGGCAATAAAGACGCCATAAATGTGTACATATGCAAGACCCACCACTGTGCCTCTGTTTCGGTTTCAACAAGCCTAAGCTCTCTTGCAAAATCGACTAGACATTGTAATTTTGTGTGTCCCACTAGGTCAAGCTTCTTATGTACTTTGCCAATCATGCAAGACCCACCACTTATGATCCATGGCTTCCAAGACATAAAAGTAACCTCTTAATCATGTATTCTTAATTTAAATTTATCATCTTCGGTGCTCCATAAATAATGGGTACTCGTACTTGTGAATTTTCTTTCATGTCCATTATATCAAAATATGTGAAAAAAATAAATTTGTTGACCTTTATCGATATGTCTTTCAATACCTCTTAACAAAATTTAATTGACTTGTCTTTTAGTTGGAGGGTCATAAATTCTCTAGTGACAAATTTTCTTTAGCGATGAGAATCCTTAAACTCCTAGACCCTTCAACTTGGGAGTTAAATGTTTCTAAACAATTGCATTACGTCATGCTTGTAATTCAATCTGTTCTTATTGAGACTTTAGGTAAATATTCTGGACAGGTGGCAAGATCTTGATGGTTTTGATAGACCTTAATTTCATGCTCTTGAAGGTTGAAACACATGGGAAGATTAGTAACATCTGGGTAAGACCAAATGTAAGATTCATCCAGTTATCAATACATTCACTTGTAAAAGACTCTCTGACACTCAAGTTAGTAAGAGAGATATAATCTTTTGAGTATGAGAGAATGAGTATGAGAGTGTGTTTTCCTGAGGAACACCAGTTGTATTTATAGGGCGTGCTTGGACCCGAAGGTTCAGGTGATAAAACTGGTAATGTGATATCAAATAATATTAGTAAAAGAATGACTTATCTCAATTAAATAATAATAATAATAATGTGCCAATATACCTCATATACTAAATATTTGATAAATATTTACAGAATATCATGACGTAATTAAACTACTGAGATTTTTCATAGGTACCATTAACATTAGAATATTTGCTCTTATCGGTGTATCTTAGAATATCTTCAGGCTTAATGGGCCATGTTGGACCGCATTATTGGACCAGGTAGGTATACAATCTAATGGGTATTTAAAAAGGGGTTCATTGGAGAGACACAATAATAATGAGATCCAAGCCTAATCCACGTTAAGAACTGATACCATTTCTAATCCAAAACTTTAAAACAATTGATTTTTGCGTCTTTTACCTTTTATGTTACTCAACTTTCTCATTTCTACTTAATATCTAGGACTTAAACTTACAATTGGTCACAACTAGAGATGGCAAATAAACCCGCTCCCGTAAGTATTGCTCGAACCCGTCCCCGTTTTGACGGGGAATCCCCGCATTGACTGGGTATGGGTATGGGTATGGGGAATCCCCGACTTTTTTAATTGGGTATGGGGATGAGTATGGGGATGTACATATCCCCGCCATAATACCCGCCCCTGTTTAAATTATTAAATATTCATAATTAATTAAGTAACCATATATATATATTATTTTTTATTTCTTTTAATTATTTGGTTTATCATGAAATTGATTCGCATCTTAATTATATTTTGTATCTTATCATATCCTTTATATAATTATGTTAAAAAGATGTATGTCAATTAAATTTTTTTATGTCTCACATTTAAATATTTCTATTATTTTTTAATATTTTTATTTATTATATATTTTCCTTTCACATGAGAATGTTTAATACTCTTAATTTAAGTATTTAATAGCACAAACCTTTCGTTTACTAGGTAATATAAAAAAACAAACTTTTCCTTATTATTATTAGTTTTTGTTTCATTTGAAGAACTCTTTTGTTTTGCTAAAACAATTTTTGTTATTTCTCAACCGTTGAGTATATATGTTAATATTTGAAAAGTTCTCTTAGATCTCTAAGATATTTTTCAACTTATCATACCCTTAATTATACATTTGTTTTCTATTGTGCGATTATTTTCAATAGTCTCTCAAATTGTTTGCAAGTATTTGTTAATTTTTTAATATTTTTATTTGTCGTTTATTTTCATTAGAATTTAAAAGATTGAAGTAAACAAACATTTAAAATATATTCTAATTTGAATTTTTTTTCCTTTTATATTTTTAAAAAAATATTTTTAAATTTTATCAACTAAGTTTCATTAATGTTTGCAAATTTAATAAATGTGTTGGTTCTTATGAAATTTTATTTGGTATATAATCTAAAATGTAAACAATTATAATTTATTTTAAACTTTGATTATGATTATTATTTGTTCTTTGTATCATTTTGATCAAATGATGTATTATAACTTTCATTAGTGTATAAAAAAAGATTCATTAGAATTTAAAAGATTGAAGTAAATAAACATTTAAAATATATTTTAATTTGAATATTTATTTTCCTTTTATATTTTTTTAAAAATATTTTTAAATTTTATCAATTAGGTTTCATTAATGTTTGTAAATGTAATAAATGTGTTGGTTCTCGTGAAATTTTATTTGGTATTATAATCTAAAATGTAAATAATTATAATTTATTTTAAACTTTTATTATGATTATTATTTGTTCTTTGTATCATTTTGATCAAATGATGTATTATAACTTTTATTAGTGTATAAAAAAGAGATTCATTAGAATTTAAAAGATTGAAGTAAACAAACATTTAAAATATATTTTAATTTGAATATTTGTTTTTCTTTTATATTTTTTAAAAAATATTTTTAATTTTATCAATTATGTTTCATTCATATTTGCAAATTTAATAATAGTTTTGGTTCTTATGAAATTTTATTTGGTATTATGATCTAAAATGTAAACAATTATAATTTATTTTAAAGTATTTGATATCGAAGAAACAATCATCTTTCTAATATTGAATATTTGATAATATTATGTTTCCTTTACCATAATTTTTTATTATTTTATAAAAATTAATTAAAATTAATATTGAAATAGTAAGAAAATGGGTATGGGTATGGGTACGAGATTATACCCGTTACCCGGTGGGGATGGGGATGAGACAAAAGTTCGATACCCGTTGGGTTTAGGTATGGGGATGAGGATGAATTTTTTTTACGGGAATGGGTATGGGATTGCGAAACCCGTGCCCGTCCCGTCCCGTTGTCATCCCTAGTCACAACGATCCAACACCTAAAAAAAGGTATGCTAATTTGGAACCATTCAAAAATATTCATGAAATGAACATATTGTCTTTACCTTTTTATATGAGCACCAAAGCATCAAAGCATAAAAGAGACTCTTATATTTCTTTCTCAAAAAAAAATAATAGATACAAGTTAATTCATTATAATTTTAACTCTTTATTGATACGGGTTTTGGTTTAGAAGCTAGAAAAATCTGTAATTTGTTTTTAAAAAAATAGTATAAGATATTACATCGGTTCCCACGAACAACTGATGTAATATTTGCATATCATATTACATTGATTGTCTAAACCGATGTAATATGTATTCCACTTATTACATCACTTAATACAACATCGGTTATAAAATCGATGTAATATGTCAAAAAAAACCGATGTGATATCACTTTATTGTATTAGTGCCATGGATATCGAGGACTAGGTAGAGTTTAGGTACATGACTAACTATTGGTACAAATGTCCTTCTATCTCAAAAACCAACCTCGTGAAGAATTCTTATTGAAAGACATGACTTCAATCATAGGTAGATAAGGAGAATAGTGGTAGATGTCGAACAACTTGGTCTAAGAACCACTAAGGGTTTATGTTATAAGGAGATCATAACTTCTACATAGCCTTATATTTCAAAATAGGTAGTTAAACTTCAAGAAACTCAAAAATAAGTTTGTAATATAATCACTTGCATCATGTTATTTTTACACAATTTTAGAACTTTGAACGTGGAACTAGAGTTGATGCAACACTTCAACATTGAACTAACATCCAATTACTTTTTTAGTTAGGATTTGGTTAGGAATCAAAACATAATGGAACAAAAATCTTATCTTTTATTCTCATTGGCGCTAGTCCTTACCTATGGACAAGTCCCATTTACAGTTTCCTTTCTTTTGTCAATTCAATAATGGGTGTCAATATCTAATTTCGTCCTGCTAAATAAATAATAGAATAAATAAAATAATATGTTTTTTTAAGAAAATAAAAAAAATTAAAAATTAAAAAAAAGTAAATAACTTTTTTCTTTGTCTAATAATAATAATAGGATAATACTAATAATAAAAAAAAAAGAAAAAAAAAAGACTGTTTTAATCTTTTATGGCTTTGTTTCTATTTTAGTCCAAAATATTCTATACACCCACACCGTTTTTCTTGCAACTAACAACAGCCCTTTTTTTTTCACCCCCACTTTATGCTTTGTCATTTATGCTCCAAATCAAGAAGTTAATATTTAGAAGTAGAATCTATTTTTTTTTAGAATCGTTTTTTTACCAATGATAATTGATTTTGTGCTCTGATTTTATGACACCTCTTATTTCAAATAAAGAAAGTAGTAATATGATTCAAAGAAATGTCTCTTTTACTAATTAGAATCAATTTTGCTGATCACGTTTGATTTTGTGCTCTGATTTTCCTGTGATTTGATTTTGATTCCCATAATGTGATAATATTAAGACCAGTTCTTGCCTTTTAAATTTCTTTGTAATCAAGATTGACTTTATTACGAGATTACATTAGATTTATAATGTTGTGTATATAAACCCGTCAAGCAAAAGAATAAGGAAATTTTTTTATCGGAATTCTAGAGACCTCTTTCACCATAAGCACACAATTTCTTTTAACACTCGCATATAAAAGACCCACTCACCTTCGATCGCCACCCCAACGTGCTTCTTGGTGTTCCAACGCAACTACTATAAATCTAATCTCCCGTTCAGGTTCACAAAAATTATTTTTTCTTGTGTTATGCAGTCTTTTTTGAGATTTGGTTATGATCTTGGTTGAATTTGATGTTTTCACTATTTCTTTTTTATATGGAAAAAACATTACTATCATGCATTTTTGGGTTCATTAGTTTTATAATTAATGTTTGTTTATTGTATTGGGTTGTGAACGTTGTTGCATGAATAAGTGAGAGATATCATGTTTTAACATTGTATGAATATGTTGTGCAATATTTTTCATATTAAGTGTTTTAAAACTTTTTTATAATAAAATAATATGTTTAATCCTAAACGTTATTTCCTAATCTTTTATTTATTTATTTTCCTAATGTTTTCATAAATTATGGATATATAATAGTCACGTATTTTTGGGTATCATGTCTTATTTCGAAAGCTTTTCTTTAAAGGAAGTAATAACAAATAAATAATTTAAATACCCTTTTAACTTTTAAAATGTATAAGTACTCGTGTGACCGCTACGTCGTCTTAGTACGTAATATCATCGCTCTTATATAAGATTACTAAAAAAAATACAAAATTTTCAAATATTAAAAAAAGTGATATCAACATCTTCGAACAAATTGTTTTTTTTTCAAAAAGTTTTTCATAAAGAACTACGTGACCCTGATTCTCCATTATGAATGAAGATAGGTAGGAGCAAGGAATAATCCTTCTCAGGCCCAAAAAACAAAAATCTTTTTTTGTTTCCTTTGTCATCTTTATTTATTTTATTTATTTTTATTTTTTTGAAAAATAAACATTTAAAGGAGACCACATCAATTTGTATTTTAATTAAAGGTACCATCTTAGGATGGGCTTTGTAGGGTGCTAACACCCCCAATCTCTGTTTTCATAGACCTTGCTCCTTTTTATGGTTTTTCATAGTTTTTTTTATATTTTTATTTTTTGTTCGTCATCCCGTCACGATTTCGGTTGTGACAATAGACATACAGTGATAACTTGATACCTAGAACCAGAAGAAGCTAGATTAATATAAGCCGAAGAGGATTTAGTTTTATTGTAGTTGGGTAGATGTAGTACTAACTCTTGGTATGATTGATGATTCAATATTAATTTAACTTCCAATATCCTTCTACCTCTCTTCTTTGATGACCAGAAAAAACACCTTGGTCTTATAAGGAAAATGATCACCGAAAGAATAGGATTCAGTAAGACACATGAGAAAATGCATGTCATACATCATTTGATAATAGTCACACCATGGTTGGATGTTGTTGCAAGTCCACATATAAGCAAACTTTACTTGAATCAAAGATTCTCAAATCGATCTTAACTTTGTGTAATAAGATGAAACTAGCATGAATTCTTGTTGAAGCGAAACAATATTGGGATTCACTGAAAAATCAAGGATACATTGTGTTGTTTAAATTGTTGTTGAAGATCACTCCAAATATGCTTGGCTGAAGAACAATGTTGAACACTCACTTGCATGTCCTTTTATAGAGAAGTTCAAGAGTCATGAGTTATTGTGAATGTGTGATGGATCCAAGGCCAAGTCTGGGAATTAAACCATCTACAAAACTATATTTGGTTCATCAGTGGCAACCATAACAGTAATATACTAATTGTTAAGAATTCGAACGAAGTAAACAAGGTAGGAAGGGGCAAACAGAATAACATATAAGGAAAAAGACCTAAAGTTTATTGTCTTGAAGTTTATGGATTGAATATAGTCTCTTACATCAGTTTGATTATAATTCATTAGTGTCAAATCTTGTGTGTATTTCCTTAGAAGATCTCAACACTAACCAACTAAATATTCTTTAACAATAAAGAAAACCATCAAAGTTTTTTTTAAAGGTCATATTTTATGTATCTAGTGTCCTAATCAACTATATTTTGGACATTAAAAATATCAAAGCATATCGGTCATATGCTTCTGCACAACAAAGGAAAATGTCCTGAATCAACAGGACTGGGAAAAGGTTGAAAACAAGTACAATTTCATTAGTTACAAGAAACACGTCAGAAGTTTTCTAGGTTAATAACGAAGTACTAAATTAATAAACAACTTGGTATGATTCTAGAACAAAGGAAACAAGGGTAGGCAACTCTTTCTGAATGAGAAACAAAGCATATCAGCCGGCTGATCTATGGTGGTCAAAAGTGATACCTTTGTCTTCATTTACTTCATAGATCCCCAAGCACAACAACACAGTTCTGCATTGTTTTCCACTATAAGGACAATGGTATTTTGAAAACTCAACCTTTTTTATCACTATAAATACTAAGAAACATAGGATACAGAAACCAAGTAACCAAGTTGTAAACAAGATGAAGAAGCTTTCTCTTTATACTTGTTTACTGAGTTTGAGTCTCTTGGCTCTTCTTCCCTGCAGCAAAGCCAGTCAGGCCGAGAAACTTCTTGAGTTGATCCTGTCTAGGACCTCACAGAAACCTCCTGTTACCCTTTCTGAGGCTGAGGAAGATGCATTGAAAACACATTCTTCTGCTTATGTTGCACCCCAAGAGGGTCTCAGCCAAGCTGACAAGATTCTACAATTGCCTGGCCAACCCTATGGGGTCAATTTTGATCAATATTCAGGCTATGTTACTGTTGATCCAGTAGCTGGAAGAGCACTTTTCTATTATTTTGTTGAGTCTCCTTATAACCCTTCAACTAAACCTTTAGTATTGTGGCTCAATGGAGGTAAGCAATTTCTAAAAACGGCTTCCTATAAGATCATATTATGTTCTTTCCTTTTTGTGTTTTTAAGCAGTAAACACAACACAAGATAATATAATAAAAAATAGCAGTTGATGATGTGCTTTCCCAATGCATATAATTGAACATGGTGAAATTTGAATTAAGATTTTATGAGTATCATCAACTGAACTTTACAGACTCTCTCTCACCTGAAGCATATTATGAATCAGATCACATAGGATTATCATTTGACTAAGATTCTGACAAAACTGTTTGAAGCTCACAGGACCTGGTTGTTCCTCATTGGGGTATGGAGCATTTGAGGAATTGGGACCTTTCAGAATAAACTCTGATGGAAAAACACTCTATCGTAACAAATATGCTTGGAATGAAGGTGAGGCAGTCATCAAAATAACTTGTTTTTAGTATACTCAAACTTTGTGATGAACTTGAGAGACATGAATAACTTAACACACAATAATGGTGCATTATGCAGTGGCAAATGTGTTGTTCTTGGAATCCCCAGCTGGAGTGGGGTTTTCCTACTCAAACACCACTTCAGACTATGATGATGCAGGAGATAAATCTACTGCTAAAGATGCCTATGTTTTCCTCATCAATTGGCTAGAAAGGTTTCCACAGTACAAAACTCATGATTTGTACATAACTGGGGAGAGCTATGCTGGCCATTATGTGCCTCAGCTTGCATACACTATTTTGCTCAACAATAAATACGCTCCCCAAACTATTAACCTCAAAGCCATTGCTGTATGTTCAAAACACTATTACTGCAAATAACATAATCACTTGCCATCTTTTTTCAACTTTCTGATTTGTACAGAAATTTTCAGATAGGGAATGCTTGGATTGATGATGTTACAAGTCTGAAGGGGATATTTGATTACTTATGGGCTCATGCTTTGAGCTCAGATCAAACACATGAGTTAATTGAGAAGTACTGTGATTTCAGTGAAAAAGTTTCAAGAATATGTGCCAATGCATCAAGAACGGCCTTTTTTGATGAGAGAGGAAAGATAGATTTTTCTAACATTTATGCTCCACGGTGTCACGATTCTTCTCTCAAAAATGCATCAACTGGTTTTGTAAGTATAATGTTCTTATTATGTCTTGGTGTGCATCATTGCTGCATAAAGGGAAAAACAACTCCAATTTGTATAATAAAAGTTTATTTATACCAAGATTTCCTTACCAAAACAGTTCATTAACTTCGATTATAGCTAGTATGACAAAAAGTTTTAGGATCCATGATTTTCAACTTCAGTTATGCATTTTCCTATAAATTTTATGTGCACTCTAACACTGAATTTCAGGTAACTGATTTTGACCCATGTTCTGATAACTACGGCGAGGCCTATCTAAATAGGCCAGAAGTCCAACTAGCTCTTCATGCAAAACCCACAAACTGGACCCATTGCAGGTAATTAACAATAGCTTGGTAAATCAAAAATCTAATAATTGAGTCCAAAGAATGCTTCTTATTTCATTTTATCGTTGATTAAGAAATATCACCATGTTTTTACTATTTTTCATGTTTGCATATAATTACATAAAAAATATCTTATCCAATAAAACACTGGTTATTAGGTTTTTCCAAGAAGGAAATAGTATGGGGATTTGAATCAAATGATGAGTTACGATATAATTATAATATCATTATTAACCTAAAATATCAAGACAATAGGTTTATATATGTTTTTTTTATTGTTTGCGTTACTCATCTTTATTTAAGTTGAGACTCACAATTAACACTTATTCTAAAAAATCTCTTCTTTAAGAATAAATTTCTATATTATATTGTAAGTTCTCTTTCAAATTTTAGAGTAAATCCCACAAGTATCTTCTTCGTCTAATACTTCCTACAAATAACACTAATTATTGGGTTTTTCGAAAGAAAATACTAAAACAATTCGGCACTAATAAACTATATATGAACCAACTCATACAAGATTATAACGACACTTCCAACCCAAAGTTTTAATATAACGAGTTTTTGGATGTTTTTTTTTTTTTTTGTATTGATCATTTCAATCATTTTCATCCAATGTTCACCTTAAATTCCTAGTAATAATTGTTATAATAAAGTGCTTTACAAAATTTACAGTGAAGTATTAAACTACAAGGACAGGTCTACTACCATCTTACCGGTCATCAGGTATCTCATCGACAGTGACATTGGATTGTGGGTATACAGGCAAGTACAATTTTCACTTACTTATCATGATTAAACATTTTGTTATAAAAAAAACCATAAAGGTTATAAAACTAGATAAAAGCCAGATAAGATAGTTTTCTTGTTGGAATACACTATGGAAGAAGGGAGACAGAGTCTACGTTAATATTCTGAGTGCAGTAGCTTATATGTTACAAAAGGTTTCTCTGTAATTAATAAGAGATATGTAAATCTGCATAAATTAAATGCTACCCCTCATTCTGATCTAACGACTTATCATATAACAAACTTTCATGCAAAACAAGGTTTATAATTAATATCAAACTCATGACTTAATAAACAAGAAAAATAAGATCTTAGATTATCTAGAAAAGTCGCATTTTCTGACACTCCTCTCTGAGATTTGTCTTGCTACTCCAAGCTTTGATCTCAACAATTTAAACTTGAACTTGGAAAGTGTTTTGGCATAATGACTGCAATCTGATTTTCTGAATTGAAATGCTATAGACTGATTTCTTTTTATTTCTATGCTCCTCTAATGGCGTGATATTTCACTTTAATGTGTTTTGTTCTATATGTTGGACAAGATTCTTTACACTTGCAATGACTTATTTATTATTAATCCATATGATAATAGGTTCATCATGTAGCTGTCTATTCAAAACCAAAATGGTTTGATTTGTAACTGATATATATATATATATATATATATATATATATATATATATATATATATATATATATATATATATATATATATATATATACTCACCTTGAGTTGTGGATTGAGCCACCACATCTTATTTCTTAGTGTTCCAACAGAAAACACCATTACAAAATGAGAAACATAACCTGAGCCATTTTTGACATCATCTAAACTTCCTATCGAATCAATATCTGATTTCCACTCTCATCCTTTAAAAATAAGGTTTTTTGCTTAATGTCATCTTTCGTGTGGGTATTTTTTATCTTCTTTGTATGTGTTTCCAGTTGGTTTTCACTCCCTCACAAGCCCTTAAAAATCAACGAGTTCTTGATACCATAACATAAAGTTTGTAATAAAACCAAAGAAAAAATAGATAAGAGAGTTTTTCTTGTGAAGATACACTATGAAAAGAAAAAGAAGGACAAAGAGTCTACATTAATCTTGTAAGTGTAGTAGCTTATATGTTACAAAAGGTTTATCTTTAATTAATAAATGATGCTATCATTTTGTGACACAGTGACAAATTAGAACCATGATGACTAACCACTAGCATGCACTATACAAAATAAAATGTGCCATTGCATAGTTTTCTACTTTTCTTTCGTGAATTACCTATTATGCTTTCCTTGGAAATACTTTTTCAACGAAGAACCGGTGAATTTTATTAGGGGAGATTATACAAATATAATTTAAGCTGAATTGACGTAAGATATTAACATCATTTTTTACCAAAAATTTTAAGATAACGAGTTATGGATTTTTTTTTTATATAATTTTACACTTTCTTATGCTTACTCAATATAAGACTTATCCTTATATTTAGATTCTCAATCAAAACATATAACCATTTTTTTTATTTCAACTAATTGAGGCTTAAACTTTGTTTTATGTATCCCAAGTATTGAGTTTAGATGGTGTGTTCTTCTACAGTGGTGATATTGATTCAGTGGTGCCAGTCACATCTTCCAGATATTCAATCAACACCCTCAAGCTACCTATCCAAGTTCCTTGGTATCCATGGTATTCTGGAAATGAGGTATTCAAATTATTTTGTTCATTTCCTTTCAGCATTGTCTTTAATTCACCAAGAGTAGTTAAAAGATTTTTTATGACTGTATCTGTGATGCGCATAACTATTATGAAAATAACTTATACATTGTCAAAATAAAAAAAATGTATAATTCATTGTTATGATAAGTTACTTTCAATAATTTACATATAGGAAAAATATTATTCTATCTTTTCTTTCGATTAATCTATGGAGAGAATTGTTTTCATCTATGATTTATAAATACGTTGTTTTGAGAAGGTCTGAAGTAGGGATGCCAAAAAAATTCATAACTGTGAGCATCCATAGATAAAACCAGTAATGGGTAGGAAATGAATATTCTAAATGGATACTTACAGGTACAAGGTGCGAGTATTTTTAATACCCGCATGTTAACGGGACGGGTACGGGTATATATCCATACTCGTGGATACCCGTACCCGCTATACTCTAATTTAATTTTAACAAAAAATGATTGAAGTATTAACATATTGATTTTGAATGAGTTATTTTTTTATCAATTAGTTTTAAAAAAAAAAAATTCTTTGTAAACTGTTATTCAACACTATTTAAATGAGTTATTTGAGCTTTGTTTAAGATTTATGAATATTATGTATTATATTTTATATGAATTTATGATTAAAATATGTTGTTAAATATTTTTTTATTTTTTTGTAAATATCCGCGGATACCCGTGGATATTAAAAAATTATGCGGGTACTCGCATAACAGATACCTGACAAATATGGATACAGGTATGGCGAATATTTATCCAATAGACAAGATACTAAGGAGTTACTACTCATATCCTACTCCACAGCCTTCATTAGTAGGCAATACTAAGGATCTCTTTAAACATACTTCTATATGAGAATTTTAAGAACAAAATAAACATAAAAAAGAAAATTATTCATTTTTATCAAAACTAACTTACCCATGGGTCAATTTTGTAAAATTCTTCTAATACGATTTCTCAATTTGTTTTTTACTTCTTAACTGAATCAATTTTAATTTGTTGAAAAATTCATTTGTGTCAGAAAAAAAAGTTAATAATATATTCGTATTTGTATATGTCATTTTTAGTATAAGAAAAAAAAAATTTATAAAAAAAATATTTTTTTAATTCTGTTTAAATCTTGTTAATGGTTAACATAATTAAACATGTGTTCAGTCTTTGATTATTGTTGAGTGTGATTACTAGAAGGCAGGGATGTCAAAAAAATTTGTCTGCGAATAAAACCTGCAAGGTAGGAAATGGATATATGTAGGTAACAGGTACGGGTATTTTTTATACCTGCATGTTAGTGGAGCGGGGACCGGTCGTATCTGTACTCGTGGATACTCATACCCTATACTGTAATTTAAATTAAAAAAATAAACGTTAACACATTGATTTTGAATGTATTATTTTTTATCAATTGATTTTAAAAAATCTCTCTTTTTATTTGTAAATTGTCATTCAACACTATTTAAATAGATTATTTACATTTTGTTTAAAATTTATAAATGTTATGCATTGTATTTTTATTTGAATTTATGGTTAAAAATTATTGTTAAATATTAATTGTTCTTTTGTAAATACCTTATACATCTTCAATTAGATAACTATTAACGGAATTTAAGCAAAATTAATATAATTAAAATTATTGTAATAAAAATCTATTTTTTTATTACAAAATATGTCGATATATATTTATCGTATTAAATAAACTATTTATCCAAGCAAAATTGTCTAAATATATTATCAATCATTGTAATAAAAAGAAAATACTAGAAGTACCATTTGATCATTGTTTAAAACCTCCATAAAAAATTTAGTACCTCACCAAATTTGTGATATGATACTGAATTATTGAGTTTTCTTCTAACCCAGAAAATAGATTTTATATTCTTTTTTTTTCTTTTTAAACATGATCAACTTTTGATAATCACAGGTTGGAGGGTATGTGGTGCAATACAAAGGAGCGACATTTGTTACAGTAAGAGGAGCAGGACATTTGGTCCCAAGTTGGCAGCCAGCAAGGGCTCTAACCTTAATCTCCTCATTCCTCTCTGGAATCCTTCCTCCTACTTCACCATGGCAGCCTTTCTAACCATCATTTTTTTCTTCAACTTTTCAAATTCAATAATTGAGATGCCCTCTCTACATACTCTTTTTGTTAGATGATAATGAAGTTTTCAGGTTCAAAAATATGAGTTATGTATCAATCAATTATGTTAAGTAGTGCTTCAAAATAATTCGTTCTTCTAAAATACCTTTCTTGTTATCTGTATAATATGTGTGTTGGTATATAACATGCGGTTCACCTTCATTTCAAAACAATGATTCTTCTGCTCTCATTTCATAGAGCATTTTGCTCTCCTCTGTTTTACTCTCATCCTTGTTCCAACAACTGGTATCTAGAGTGAAGGTTGGAGAATGAGATCTGGTGTTGCTTTTTCCACGAATCTACCTGTTCTGAACGGAAAGAATTGGAGAAGGTGGTGTGTGGAGATGAAAGTCATTTTAGGCTATCAAGAAGTGGCAGAGTTAGTCAAATAGGGGTTTCCGACGTTGGGCAAGACTTCAACGAACGAATAGAAGGCTTCCTACAAGGAGAATAAGAAGAAAGATTGCAAGGAAACTTTCTTGGTTCATCACTGAGTCGATGAGGCACATTTTGAGAAGATTGCAGGAGCTACAACTTCAAAAAAAGCCTGGGAAATTCTTGAAAAATGTAACGAAGGTGCTAAAAGATTGAAGAAAGTGAGGCTACAAAAGTTATGTCATCAATATGAATTGATGTAAATGAAGAACAATGAAAAGATTGTGGAGTTCTTCAACAGGGTTGGTACTCACACAAATGTGATGAAAGGATGCGATGAGAAGATTTTTTATCAGATAATTGTTGAGAAAATCTTGAGAACCCAAAGCAGAAAGTTTGACCGCATTGTGGTGGCTATAGAAGAATCGAAGAAAATTGAAGAGCTAGGGGTCCAAGAACTCCAAGCATGTTTGGAAGTGCATGAACAACGTTTGAACGAACGAGAATCAGACCAACCTAGCGATAATCAAGTGTTGCCACTACACAATTTTTGTCTTGGGCAACACTAAACTTACTAACACATCAAAAAGTGTTTCGTAAAAATATAAAAGACAACAATTTTATTCATACAATTTAAAATTTATTAAAGATCACATTTTTTTAAATATGATTTAAAATTTATTAAAGACCCCACTCTTTTATAAATGTGGTATAAAAATTATGAAAGACCATGTTTCATAAAAAGTTGACAATTTATACCACACTTTTTAAAATGTTTTCTTCAAAATGTGTGATCGAAACTACAAAAGTGTGGTCTTAAATTAACAAATAACTTTACAAAAAAATCCTTAGTCTTTTTGCTATAATATTGGATTTTGTTAGGTTTAATATGATAAATATATCAAAAACTTATTTTTATGGAAAAAATATCTTATTTTTATTTTTTTTTTCAAAAAGATTAATTTAAATATCAGAAATATAGTAATATTTTTTTTTTAAATATTACCCTAGATCATTACACTTCTTTTCTACTTTTTAGTAACATTTTTTTATTATAATTATTAAAAATGTTATTGTAGATCAATTTGATAAATTATAATAACGTTTTTTAAATAAATGTTATTATAAATTATATTAAGTTATATTTTAAATAAATATTATTATAAATTATTAAATTATATGAATAGTTATATATGAAAATCTCCCAGGAATTTTTTACATGAAAAATCATATGCAAAAATGTACGTAGAAAATAAATATCATAAAAAAATATAAAAACGTAAATTAACTTAAATTCTCATTCGCAAAATTTTACCTGAAATAAAACTTTACTCCTAAATAAAAAACTAAGCAATTGTTCTGCATTCACCACCTCTCTCTTCACTCTCTTTTTCTTTTTCCATTTCTCAGACCCAACACTCTCTCCTTCGCCACAACCCTCCCCAAAATCCATTTCCTCCTCGACTCCGCCACCGTGCTCGCCGAACCAGAAACCGAAGACCTCAAGAATTTTGTCAATTTGAGGGTTCCTGGTGGATTCGCCATACAGACAATCATAGGAACCGGGTCACCGTAAGAGAGTCATCGCTCGAATCGTTCTCCAAGAAGCAACATGCAAATTTATCATCAATTACCGTGATACCAAGGTCTCACCCCCTCTCTTCCTACTTTCTTTCTCTGTTTCTTTTGAACTCTCATCCTACTTTATCAATTTCGTTGATTTTGTCATTAATTGGAATTTTGAGTTCTGGTTTTTAATTTTCCAAAATGTGAATGACATATATCTAAGTGTTTACTGTTTAGTCAGTTGAATTGAGACGCTCAATTTGTAGTCAATCACCATTTTAGTTTCTAGAAGTACGTTAGCCCTGAAGCTCAAGAAATCTAAATAAGTTTGGGAAAGTGCAATTTTAGTTTATAATCTTTAGCTTGTTAAATCTTATCTAGCGTTTTACTGATTAAAGTGAGAGAATAAGCATGAAGGCAAGGATCAAATTGAGCTTCTATTCTAGGATATGCTGGAGGTAGTGACTAGAGATATAATGATGGAGGATCATATATTCAGGTACTGATAGTGGATCCCATGTCTTCAGCATTTTTAAAGGGCATTGTCCCACTAAATATTATTTTGTATCATTTTTTTTAGTAGCTTGGTAGATTCAATTCACGGTGGATCTGGACACAAGGGAATGCTTCTTCTTGAGCAACAATATCAGTTATTTGCATCCAAAATCAACATAGAAAGGGATATCAAGCTTCCAATTGAACGACTTTACTTACTTCTTACAATAACAGAATTAGCAATGCATGTACCATCTAACTTAGAAGCCAAAAGGTGCATCTCGTTTATCTCTAATTCACTATATATGGATATGCCTATGGCAATATGCTTTCATTCTCGTAGTGTTCGTTTACTTTTGTTCCAAAATGTTATTTACATTATTTGAGTGAATTCTTTTTAGTACAATAGTTCAATTTTATTGACTGAATGAATATTCAAATATATGGAATATGATATGTGTAAGATACATATATAGATATGTATCCTACAAAGTGTCATAACTCCCAATAATACTCTTATAACTGCTTATTGATATTCATTTATTGATGAAGAAAATATAAATAAGATTAATTTATTGTATAAAGTTTATTAGGGACTTGCCTTTTATGTATTTTTAAATAATTTATAGGGTGTATTTAGTGCTCCATTATTGATGCCCTTGGGACACTTTATTTTTTCTCCTAATGGACTTTGAAAGGTTTTAACACCATACAAAATTTGTCTCTATTGTTCCCAACAAGGTCTCTTAAATTGCACTTGATTGTTCTTATGGTAAAAAAATTGCAGAAAAATATTGTGTTGAGTGCAACTATGGTCACCATGTGCGTGAGAGTCCATTTTTATAATACTGGATGCATAATAGAAGAATGGTTTATTTAAAAAATGTATGATATAAGGTTGACAATAATGCATGAGTAATGATGTTTATTTGAAAACTGTACGATGGAAAAGGCATTGGGGTGAGCCACTTTCCAAGACCAGGGTTACTATCATGAATAAGATTACCTTTTCTTTCCACTCTTCATTTCTTATTTTATTAGGGGGTTTGCATTTTTTTCTTTCTTCCTTCTTCTATCTGCTACTATTTTAAAGTAGAACTTTGTGGTTTACATTCAAGATCTTGTTTCAAAAGTATTTTGTACAATTTTTTTAAAACTCTTCACAATAGCTTTGTGAGATGATATGTTATTTATTCGATCTTGTCTAAGAATGAGTGATTTAAGCTATTTTTTTCTTTTTGATCAAATAGATCACACTTGGATCTTTGTTGTACCACTTTTGCCTTAGTCATTAAATATTATGATACCAGTGATTCTATCTCTAATTTATGTTGTCAAGTTTGTTGAAATTTATTTGTAGTGAAACGTGTTAAGAGACTTTTGGCCCATTAGATTAGGCTATTCTAGAAAGAGACTGAAAACTAGTTTACTATTTTAATTTGTGTATGGTTTGTAAGACCCGTGAAATTTAATTAATTAAATAAATAAATAATTAATAAATGCGGGTAGTGGGAGCCTTTATGGCATTTAATATTTATTGATGTGACGTGGAAAAGTAATAGCTCAAGTGGTTGAGAGTACTTTGTATGCCAATTGTGTATGGTTTAATTATTATTATTATTTTTAATAATATGATTGAACATGTTGAATGAGGAGATAACTATCGAATTATAGTAATCATCATGAAACAGGAATTGGTTGAATGGTTGTGCATTGATGTGGCATTGACATGGTATGGGTTCAAACCTTGGTGAACATAAATTAAACTTTCTTTTTGCCAAAATTTCCTTTGGCATAAAGGTGAAAGGGCATGGAAACCCTAGATGGCTAAGGAGCAGCCAAAGGTGGCTGAAAAATAGACCATAAAGAACCATTGAATGGAAATTAACATTACCATTAAGCCTTATTTTCGTTTTTGGTAATTAACCTAGCATTAAGACACCATTAAAAGGCCAATTTGTAGTAAGAGGAAGGGTTTTGCAAAGGTGTGATTGTACTTAGAAAACAGAGCACGAACTTTGAGAGTGGTGAGGTTTGGGTGAGGCATTGGGCTGAATTGAGGGGAGCTAAGGAAGGCTATTGGAAGCAAGGGGAGAATCAAGAGATACTCTAGGGAAACCAGGTTAGGGAAGTTATTCACGTTAAATTTTATGCTAAGCATGAATTGTATGATATATGTATATGTTTGAATTCCATGAACCTCTGTTGTCTGTTAAATTTTGCATTTCTGGAAAATTTCCAAAAATTGCCTGGTGGGCTGTTCATAACCGCCAAGCGGCTCATGATGCTGGTGGGTTTTTTGGGTTCCTTTAAGGAACCGCCTGGCGATGAAGCCCTGTACCGCCAGGCGACGCAAGTCTGTAACCCATTTCTGGGTTTCTCTAATGAACTGGTTGGCGGTGATGAATTTTCCCCAGGCGACGTGGGCTTGTTTGGCTCAATTTTGATGTTCTATGCGTTCTGGGGCAATTTTGATCGGGGGAAATGGAAGCCTTACTTAATTATTAGTGATGTGATGGATTACATAGTTAAATTACACATGGTTGGGGGTTCAATTTGATAAATGGTTATGAACACCCTTTAGGGTTGAAATTTGGGGGATTTTGATAATTCGAGTATGAATATTGTAAATTGGCAATGGAACGATGTTGAATATAACTAGGTTTAGACAGCTATGTCGTGGTGAATAAGTTGGTGATCAAAACAGTGAATATAGGTAGAGGAACGTATCAAGAAAATGGAGAAGAGCAGTACAGGTGCAGAAAATTCTGGGAAATTGCCCAAAACCGTATGCATCTCTTGGCGCCACCTCAGAGGGTTGGGTTTTCTCGTGGATGCGAGGGTTACTGATGGTTCTGGAATTTGAAGGAGTAGGTTCGGGACGTTGTGGATTTGGCATTAGCAATTTGATGAGAATGTGGATGAGGATAATAGTTAAATTACACATGGTTGGGGGTTCAATTTGATAAATGGTTATGAACACCCTTTAGGGTTGAAATTTGGGGGATTTTGATAATTCGAGTATGAATATTGTAAATTGGCAATGGAACGATGTTGAATATAACTAGGTTTAGACAGCTATGTCGTGGTGAATAAGTTGGTGATCAAAACAGTGAATATAGGCATAGGAACGTATCAAGAAAATGGAGAAGAGCAGTACAGGTGCAGAAAATTCTGGGAAATTGCCCAGAACCGTATGCATCTCTTGGCGCCACCTCAGAGGGTTGGGTTTTCTCGTGGATGCGAGGGTTACTGATGGTTCTGGAATTTGAAGGAGTAGGTTTGGGACGTTGTGGATTTGGCATTAGCAATTTGATGAGAATGTGGATGAGGATATGTGGAATCTAGGGATAAAATCTATTATTTGAATGGGAAGGAAGTGTCATTACAGTAGAGTAGGATTTTGCAGAGTGAGTAGGGAATCAATGATTTAACTCGTTGTGGTATTAGTCATAATAATATGACTAGAGCAAAGTTGAGATTTTATGATTAAATGAGATATTGACAAATTGGAAGAATGGTATAAATTTAGTTAGGTGCAATGGCTAAGTTATATGCGAATTAATGGAATAGAGTTACTGATTGGGTAAACCTTAGAGCATGCGGGTTATGAGACTACATTGACATGTTAAGTCTTGGAAAATTTCTTGGAAAATTTGCACCTATGTAATCCTATAGTGACAAATCAGATGGATGATTAAAAAAGGGAATTGAATGATATTCTATTATTGTAAGTGCAAATGATGGTAAGAAATATATGTGGGTACATATATGTCAAAAAGGATTCAGCAATTTGGATGCGGGATAGCACAAGGCTAAAGTGGTGGAACTTGACAAAAAGTGTGTAAAAGCAGTAAGATTGAAGTTACTGGTGTGGCGCCTGGCGGTAGTGTCTGAACCGCCAGGCGATAGCCACGAAACAATGGGGTATGGTGTGAGATGCGCCTGACGGTGAAGGTAGTACTGCCAGGTGGAAGCTGTAGAATCGGTGGACTCTTGGACCTCGTGCGCCTAACGGTAAGAGGGAGTCCCGCCAGGCGATAACGACAGTGATGGTGTTTTCAGAGGCGCTACGCGCCTAGTGGTATGTATCCCTCGCCAGGTGGTTTGGAAGCGACAACGCCTGGCGGTACGTGTCCCCCGCTAGGCGATTTTGCTGCAGCAGCCTTGGGTTGTTGGTTTTGCATGCGTGATCTACAAGGCTTTTAAGATACTTTAAAGGTCGGCTTGCTGGTGTTCCTTGAGTTGAGCTCGGAACGTATCCTTTGAGTTGAGCTCGGGATAGGGGTTAAGCACGTGGCATTCTTCGAGTTGAGCTCGAAATGGCATCCCTCGAGTTGAGCTCCGGATGGCGGATGAACACGAGGAACCCTTGAGTTGAGGTTGGGTTGGTGAGTGTTGTTGGTGTGAGTGTGCTGGTTGTGGCCAGTACGAATGGGTCCAGATAGATTGCCCTCTTCAGTAACTAGCTGATGAGTTTGGTAGTTTATGGACGCTACGGCTATGTTCGTATTTGGGAACTCCACCTGGCGTTACGGTGTATGATCCGTGACATGGTTTCTCGCACGTGCTCTATCGGTTGTGGCCGATAGGTATGGCAGCAAGACACCTTGAAGTAGTCACTAGAAGATGTAGGACACGAATAACATGGTTATGGCCATGTGATAGGGAATCAAATGAGGGAATTCCTCTGGTGCGATTGTATAATATGTGTGTGTGTTTATTTTATTAAGCTCACCCTATCTGCTTGTGGTTGGCGATGTACACAGTACACGTGAGCAGATGATGTTGTTGCAGGTGGTTCTGGTGAGGTTTAGCTACGGAGCGAGGATAGCTTGAGAGTTTTCTTTATTTTAGGGTTTTGAAATAAAGTTGTAAACTATATGGATGTTTTATATTATTTTAAATCCGTAATATCTTGTCGGGATGTTACATGATTTCTGTAAAACTCTGTGATATTTACTTATATAGGTTTACTTCAACTCTGAATCTGTTTGTTCAAGATAGCATTACACATTAGATCATATTTTAAAAGGCTTGTTCAATTTTTGTTTACTTTTTTCAGGTTGAACCTTAAGAAAATACCACAGAGCAAATTGAAAAATGATTCATCGAAGAACTTTTAGATTTTACATAACAAATGTTATAATTCTTTTGTTATCTTTTAACTCTTTTAGTGTTAATACTTACAATACTTTTAGTTTTAGCATACATTAAACTACATATGTTACTTTTACCTCTTAGTTTTAATGTTTATGAACTCTTATTACTTATTATGTATATTACATGTTTTATAATTATATTTGTAATATAACAAGATTTAGTCACATTTTAAAATGATAATTAATGTTACATAAATCAATAACTAAAAATTAATATAAAACTTGCTTAGATGAATAATTCTAATTTTAAAATTATCGATTTACATGTATATTTATATGTTAAATCAATTTAAAGACATGTTGTCTAAACATGAAACAACATTTAAAGTTTATTGTCTAAAAACAATAAGCATCATTAAAATGGGTTGCCTATAAACAACAAGCCACATTAGAAAAGTGTTCTCTAAAGGATAGATAAGAGATATGGTTTTTACATATGACAACATTTAAAAATATGTTGTCTAAACATGAAGCAACATTTCAAGTGTATTGTCTAAAAAATAATAAGCAACATTTAAAATGTGTTGCTTATAAACAACAAGCAACATTCAAAATGTGTTGTCTATAAATAATAAGCAACATTTAAAATATGTTGCCTATAAACAACAAGCAACATTTAAGATGTGTTGTCTATAAACAATAAGCAACATTTAAAATGTGTGGCTTATTCTAACACTATAAGGCAATAATTTTGTAAATTGTGTGGCCTTTAGTACAAAAATTGTTGCCTATAACCTAAGCCTACAGCCATATCCTCCACACGCCTACAAAACTATAGCCAAAATGTTGCCTAAAGTTTAGGCCACACTTTTTTCACTTCAGACAACACTTTCTACATGTTGTTTAAAGTGAAAAATGGTGTAGTGTGCAGGCTCACATGTCCAAGAAGAATGGGTATAACCCAAAGAGGGAGTTTTTGTGGCAGATGATGTGGGAGAGGCTCCGTAGGAGGTTATGGCAGAGGTACTGATCAAGAAAAAGAAAATGGGTATTACTCTAATAGCAAACAAAGAACCTCAAATGCTTGGCGAGGGGGTAACAAGAAGACAAATAGTAAAAGGGTTAAATGTTTCAATTGCAATCACATTGGACATTTTTCTTTAGAGTGCAAGGCAACTCCAAGCAACCAAGATTCTGAAGAAAACCATTCAAACTCTAGTTATTAGGCCTACATGGCGAAAAGGAAGAATCAGAGGAGCCAGTGATACTATGATGGTGACGAAACTAGACAGATTGAGTGACGAGGTCTAGTATATGGATTTTGGGTGTTGTAACATTCCGACAGGATATTACTTAAAATAAATAATAAACAACAATTTATATAACTAAAACCTCATTTATTAATGAAACTATTTCCCAAAAACCACGGGAAATATTCTAAAACATTAATAATCCAAATATTCTAAAACCGTAAAAACTGTAATCAAATTACATATAAATTAAACCAAAAATAGTTATAAAATCCCCTCGTGCACTGAGCCCACTCTCCGCCACTAAGCATTTCCTGGCTCACCTGTAACATCGTTTGCTCCCGGATAATAAATTACCCAATCATTGCCACACACAAACAGATAGGGTGAGCTATGCACATAAACATAAATAAATATGAAATTAAATTTCCAGCCCAAACATAAGTATCCATTTGTTTATTTTCAAAATACCCTCTTTCCCACACTCATAACCAATGTCAGTTCTTGCATGTATTCTAACTCTGAGATTTCATGTGCTTCCACGACCCTCCTCGCTCGTGGTCCAACCTACAAGCCTATCCCGCTTGTAGTCCTGCTTCACGGACTCTCACGCCCGTTCATCTGAACTTCTCGCTCGGACCCGGACACGCATACCCGTCTTTCCTACTATGAACTCCCTCGCTCATAGCATTCCCAAGTTGAGCATGAAATGAACTCCCTCGCTCATTCATCCCAACAAGAGTACCTTTGTTGAACTAACTGTTCACGTTCCGCATGCGGTCCACCCATCACGAACTCCTCGTTCGCGACTCATTCCAAGCACATCCCAGAATCCTATGGACTTAGTCCTTCAAGCCCAACCCTCACCAACACAAGCATAAATCCCTAGAATTTAGAAGCCACAAACAAACCGGCTCAATCAGCTCACACAACCATAGATCATGCATCATTCTCGCTTAAGCCAAGGTCTTCGCCCAGGCTAAACCATCAACCTCGGTTAAGCCAACCCACCTCGCCTGAGCGAGCGTGAAATAGTGGTTGTACCACTTCATCTCGCTTAGGCGAGGTCTTCTCGCCTAAGCGAGACCATAGGTCGCTCAACACACAAAGCTCCTCGCCTGGACGAGGATTCAACAAAAAAAAAAACACCAAGTCTCATCGCGAACCTGTTAGCCTTGAACAAGCTTTGAATAACAGTGTATGGAAATCTGCAATGGAGGAGGAGTTGAGAAGTATAAAGAAGAATAATATCTGGGAGATGGTAACTCTGCCAAAAGATAAAGTTCCTATAGAAGTTAAATGGGTGTTTAAGGTCAACTTCAAACCAGATGGTACAGTTGAAAAACACAAAACAAAGTTGGTTGCAAAGGATTTTATGCAGAGAAAAGGAATGGATTTTTCTGAGGTCTTTGCTGATGAATATCACCCTAAGGTTTTTCAACATGAGCCATGCCTAGGCCCAATTTTCTTTATTCTATTTTAAAATAATTGTTTGGGCTTTGAATCGTTAGGCCATTAATGTCTTTATGTTGCTTACATCCTAATTGGGCTCTTTTTATTATGAAACCCCACGCCTTCATACAACCCATTTGCCACACCATCAACTTGAGGCTTAGCCCAACTATTCATTCAACACATCACAATGTCTAAAGCATCTAAGTGCAACCTTATCTTACGCATATTGGTGTGTAGTGTGAAGCAGGCACGCGTTTGTTAGGCCATCAAATTGAACCCGCAACACATCTCAATTTCAACTTGTGCCAACACCTTACGGGTTCAGTTTCTCAAAGGGTAAATTGTCCTCCACTCTGTTAGGGTTCATCACAAGAGAAACCATCTCTTGTTGTTAGGGTTTTACCCTACATCGTCCCCTTGTCGTTAGGACCCTTGTTAGATGGCTTCCATTTCTTCCCCTTGTTCTTCTGTTAGGGTTAGCTTCCATTTTCCATTAGAACTTTATCTGTTTTCACACGATTCTAATTGTCTTTATAAAAGGCAGGCCATCGTTTGTAATACTAACTTTGAAGATTGAGTGTAAATCGCAATTTTGTGTCTTCTCTTCTTTGTTCACCTTTCTCATTGAGAGATTCGACCTAGGGTTGCATCGTTCGAGAGTTTCAGAACTCCATTAAAGGAGCTTGGTGAGACCATCACCATTTCGAGTCTTTCACTACATTTTCTTCAATTCACACTTAAGGATCGAAGATTAGAGGTTGTACGAGGGTTTTCCACCGTTCAAATCACGGTTTCTGATGACCATCATGGAATCGACCTCATCATTTGCTCTAGTAGCAAGCTTATAAACTATACGCATGATAGCCTTAGCTAGTTGGAAAAAGTGGGATTTATGGTAGTTGGATGTGAAATCCGCGTTTTAAAAGGGATACATGATGAGGAAGTTTTTATCACTTAACCTCTTGGATTCACAAATAGTAGAAACGAACAGAAGGTGTTAAGGATTAATAAAGCCTTATATGGATTGAGACAGGCACCCAGGGTCTAGAATAAAAGAATATACATATTCTTTTACACAATGGGTTTCAAGAAGTGTTGTATTAATCATGGAGTGTATGTTAAAGCATCAAACATGGTTGATCTGGTGATAATTTGTCTGTATATGGATTATCTGTTGATTACTGGCAATAATGTGATGAGTGCGTATTTTTGCCCTCATTTAATGTTTAATTTTGGGTTTTTAGTTGAATTTGTATGTTTAACGAGTGATTTAATTAACAGTTATGATAATTAGGCTACTTGAGCTTGTGATAAAAATCTCTTAAAAAGTGATTTTTAGTTGCATAAATTATTTTTGGATATTTTAACGTATTTTGATGCAGCTGAAGTTAAGATTAAGCTCATTTAAGGTGGAAAAAAAATTGATTGAAGTTACAAACCACCTTTGAATAAGGCTAAAATCAGCAAGTTCTGCATAAATCACTTTTGCACCCCATACATTACTTATACACTCCCCTCTTTTCAAATGGGCTACTGAAGACCTACTTCTACACCCTTGACTTTGTCTATTTTCACCCCTCTTTCCACTCATAAACTAAGAGGCACTCAGATCATGCCATGTGGCAATCCCTAACTTTCAATTTTGTCCAACCATATGTTGACACGTGTCATGATCCAACAACTCAAAGTTCAGCCAACCAAATGGTGCCATGTCATCATCTTCATCTCTCCTATTAGAAACCCTAAATTTCTCCTCTTGCACCAAGTAGCCGCCATCAGACTCGCACCTTGTTGGAAACAGAAACCGCTGCAAACCATCGTCCTTGCACTTCACCACAAGCAACATCGTTAACGTAGGCCACGAACCAGACTGCACCACCGCGAATGCACGAGTAGCGAGAGCAAAATGCGAACCAGATTTGCGCACACCGTGAGTCACGCACCAACAGCCCATTACCACCATGAAACCTACGCTGTTCGAACCATTCAAGCTGACATAGTCGCTGGTAGCCAATACGCAGAACCACCATGGATGGAGCTTCGTTCACACTCCAACAAAACAATGGATTCCCTCTACATCACGCCTGAACCACCACGAGAACTCCATTGCAGCGACTCGACCACAAAAAATACATACTAGATCGGAGTAGTGAGTCAGATTCAAGCACCACCATGATGCAAGTAGGAGTAACCACAACTCCACCACTCACCTGGAAAACGTGAATAGCAGTGGCCACAATTCTTGTTGCGACATAAACCCTAAGGGAGGAGAGAGAAAGCTTCATTTGAGAGAAAGAGAGGAATGTCACATGTTAGCTTCTCAATGGACAGTCAAAGAGTCAAATCTGGTCAAACAGTCAACTCTAGGCAAAGACTAGTCAAAGTTGGTCTAATAAAAGGGGTTGAATTGGAAATATTGATATTTTTGGATGTCTCTATAAATTTGGACTATCAAATTTCAAAATAACTTATTTGGAAATTAATACAAATGTTAGTTGGTGATAATTTATCATATATCTTTAAGTAATTAATTAATTTAATTATATTAGATCTTGGTATTATCAACCAACTATATTTGTCAAATAGTCTATATCTCTCCAAATATTTTTGAATATTTATCTTTATCTTTATTTTAAAAGATATTTGAGAGGTTTTAGCAACAGAAAAGCCCAATCCAAGTCCTACATCAAGAGACCCAAGGGAGTAGAAGAAAACAAGCTCGGTACATCGAAATTTAGGAACCCTTAGGGGGGCCTAATTTCTTTCTCTCTCCTTTCTTCTTCTATTTTTATTTTATTTTGCATTTCATGGAGTGCTAAACTTCTTGGGTTGATTCCATTGTAATTTCATTATGGATTCCGAGGTTAGAATGAAATAATTTTTTTGTTCTTTTTATTATTGTTGAGGTTTTAATTCATCTATGTCTTTTATCTTTGAATCACGTGAAAAGTAATGGTTTTTACATCATAGCTAATTAGTGAGATGTTTTAATCTATATGCATATCAATCATATGAGTTCAAAGGTTTTCAATTTTAATTGAGAATTTACTTTGATTAAATTTAGAAACTTTCATGTGATTGAATGGGTTTTTACGAATGATTGAGAATGTACTTTGATTAGAGGTAAAAACTTTAACTAGAATTAATCAAGAATGTACTCTGGTTAATTAGCTTTTTGCTTGATTTTAGAGGTAAAAGAATGAACATGATTAACGATAGTAATATTTAATTGAGAATGTACTTTGGTTAAATTTACTATAATTAATCTACAAAGTTCTTGCTTTGATTGAGAATTTACTTTGGTTAATAGTGAGAACGCCAACAAATTAATTGAGAATTTACATTGATTAATTTGTAAATCTACAACAATAATTAATTGAGCAATAATCTTTAGATAACCAATGATTGATCTATTTTGAAAAAGCAGTGGAATCAATCTATTTTTCTTTATCATTGTTTTTTATCTTTTTATTTTTTTTTATCTTTTTCAAATTTTATTTCTTTATTCCTTGTTTCATTTGATTAACTCTTTTGTATAGTTTTTATAAGAACTAATTTGTTAGAAATCAATTTCGTGTTTCTTGGGAGACGACTTTGGGTTACTTTATCCTTTCTATTTTGTTGGCTACTTTCTTAACAATACTGAAGTTGTTATAGATAAGTAGTATTAATTTGATCGTGTCAACGGCAACGTTATCAAATTTGGCGTCGTTGTCGGGGAACACGATTAGAATTTTTATCATTTTAGTTATTATTTTATTGTTTTTATTTTTGTTTATCACTAACATTTTTTTTCCTTTATTTTTGTTTCTAACATTTATCCTCTTTCTTTATCTTTTTTTTAAGCATAATTTTTGTTTGAGGAATTTTGCAGGAAAATTCGTGAAACTAGTTGGGGAACACTTTGGCTAAGGAAAGATAAGGTACTTAAGTTGTCCATTGAGACGCATCTCTCTTTCCTTGAAGTCTACTCAATAAGCTTTCAACTTATTTCTTTTCAGAAAACCTCTTTCAAAAATGAAAATAGTTTTTCATATGAAAATAATCAACAGTGTGATTTTCAAGTGAACTATGATTATTATCCACAACAACCACGTGATTCATATGATTATCAACAACAAATTGTGACACCGACTTCTCTACCTAATTTGAGTAGGTTAGCTATACGTCAACTGAATGATCTATATCCTAGATAATCTTTTGTGGAATATGAGCAACCATCATACCCTGAACAACAACCATATTCTGAGTGTCCACCCTAGCCATCATATGTTCCATTTGGTTCTCAACAACAGCAACTTGCACCATCACAACAAGTTGCAGCTATCAATGGACCATCCTATAAGGAAGTTGTGTTATTAATGGATGGACTGAGAGAGAAATTAGACATCATAGATGAAAGGTTGGGAGTTGATCAACGATGCAAAGATATTGAGCAAGAATGGTATGGAAATGATAAAGTATTATATGACATGATGGAGGATGCAAGTACCAACAATTTTTTAGAATTACTTGGTACTATTAATACTACCCTCTAATGCCATCCAAGAATTCCTGAAACCATGGAATTTAGAGCACTTCGTCATGAAATAGAAGATATGTTTCTAAAGTTGGCCATTAAAACGGAACAAATGTCGGAATATTTAAGTCAGCTAATGAAAGACAAAGCTATGTAGGCCACCTTAGCAAAACTTATGAAGACGATAATTAAGCAAAGGGATGAAATAATAATGTTAAGGAGCATGAATCAAAGGATGGAACAATTGAGCACTGATGTGAACGAGTACATGATTCAAATGTTAGATCAACCAACACCAGAATCACATCACATTGATATATCTACTGATAGATATAATGATACTCATAGTAGTATGTCTACTGATGGACATAAGAATTTTACTAAAGATGTTGTTGATGAAGAAATTGACGATTCTCACGCTAACATATCTACTGATGGATATGATGATGATGATGCTCAATGTGAATATAAAGTTTTATTTGTTAATGATGATATGAGTACAAATGATCTTTTTTCATGAGCAGAGTTGTGAGAATAATACAATGGAGGAACCAAGTGAAGTTGAAGAACCAACGATATTCAAAGATGCAACTAAAGCATCTACTATTTCAACTGACTTGGTTAATGATGAAGCAGCATATTCAACTACTTCAAGTGCAGATTTGTGCTCACAAGATGAGATTACAAGGATTACTGATGATCTGGTTAACCATCTGAATGCACCTGATGATGCTCAAATTGAGTTGAAGCCACACACTCCACACATCAAGTTTGTTGATGTGAATGATGCAAATACGTTTTTAGTGGTTATCTTTGTTGACATGGCTGTAGAAAAAGAGGAAAGGTTGCTGCAATAGGTAAATATGTTAGATTCAAATTAATTTGAAAACATTGTTGATAGAAAATAAAAAATGCATGCATATTTGTTTTTTATTTATGTCTATAATTTTAAAAATATTAAAAAAATTCAAAAATATGTGTTTTTGTTTTCTTTAATAAAATTGTACAAGTCGATTTGTACTTTGTAAAATTAAAGAAAATAAATTTTGACATATGACCAGATTGAGCCAGAAGTCATAAAATTTTTTCGTTTCCTCCCCAAAATAAGTCCATCAAGGACATATGTTTTGAAATAAGTGTGGGGGAGACAAACTGTAGGTATAGGATTTTTCTTTTTTCTATTTTTCAATTTTTGTTTTTGTTTTCATAAAAACAATTGTGATTTTTTTTTTTGAGAAAATTGTGAAAGTATTAACTTTTTACTAAGTGAAACTTTTAAATAATGTCTCTTAAGAAATCCACCAAAAATATTTCCCTACTTTCAATAAAACATATTGACATTGGATTTTTAGGATTTGATTCAATAATTGGGATGATCATAATTCTGAAAAAATAAAAGTCATGTTGATATAAGTGGATTGTTTCTATGAATTTTTAATTGTGTTGATTTGAGAATTACTTGATTAAATCTTTTGTGAAAGAGTTTAACCTTGTGAGTCTTGAGCCTTAATGCAAAGGATGGACCATTATGTGTCATTCCTATTTTTCTTGAGTGACTTGCTCATGTTTTGTTTATATTCAAATTTTTAGCTTGATTATTTTGTTGTGCATCTTAGGTGAATATGCATGATTTGATATGACTGAGGCATTTCTTATTTCTAGCTACTTGGCCAAATAAGCCCACCTTGATATTAATCCATTAGTGGCCCCTTTGAGCTTTAAACCTCTTTTTCTTGTTTTTAAACTCATTGTAAATCCTTATAAAGAAAAAGATTATGTTTTTACTTACCTTAGGATGAAAGAAGAAGCTAGTGGATTATGTTAGGATTGGTTGAGGAATAAAGTGTATGGGTGAGTACCTCACCCACAAATTAATAAAAATGGCAAAAGGAAAAATTGTTGATGAAAAAGTGTTGAAATGAAAAAAAAATAATTGCTTTCTAAAAATAAGAGAGAGCAACAACCAATAAACGAAAAAGAGTTATTTATGAAATTATGCTCCATTATTCTTCCTACATTACTATTTCAAAAACCCAAATATCCTAAAATTTTTCATACCTTTACCTTGGCGCCATTATAACCTGTGAAAAGTCTTCATGATCTTTGAATGCATATTTTTTTGCAAGTGTGTGAATATTAGAGTCTTGTTAAGTATTATGAAAATTTACTTGCATGAGTATTTTGAGTGAAAACACAAGCCAAAATACTTGAGTGAATTTTGGAGAGAAAATATACACTTTATCTTGAGTGATATCTTTCATATTTGATTTTCTTGTCAATTCAAAAGATTAACTCTTGTGTGAAAAATAGAACTTTTTCGTTTAACTTGATTTCTAGATTATTGATTTGTCTGTAGTGATGTTCATTCCTTTGATCCAGTGTAAATATGAAGTAAAATACCTCAAAATAAAGTTTTGAAATCGCTAAATTTTACCAAGGAGTGCAAAAGGATAAGTGTATGGGTATGTTGAGTGTATATTTTTGCCATCAATTAATGTTTAATTCTGGGTATTTAATTGAATTTGTATGCTTAAAGAGTTATTTAATTTGACAGTTCTGATAATTAGGCTATTTGAGCTTGTGTGATAAAAATGTCTTAACAAGTGATTTTTAGTTGAATAAATTATTTTTGGATATTTTAACGTTTGTTGATGCAGCTAGAGTTAAGATTAAGCTCATTTAAGGTAGAAAAATAAGCTCATTTTTGGATATTTTTGAATTTACAAACCACCTTTAAATAAGGCTAAAATCAACAAGTTCTAGAAAAATCACTTTTGCACCCCATACATTACTTATACACTCCCCTCTTTCCAAATGGGCTACAGAAAACCTACTTCTACACCCATGACTTTGTCTATTTTCACCCCTCTTTCCACTTATAAACTAAGAGGCACTCAAACCATGCCATGTGGCAATCCCTAACTTTCAAATTTGTCCAACCATATGTTGACACGTGTCATGATCCAACAACTCAAAGTTCAGCCAACAAATGGTGCCACGTCATCATTTTCATCTCTCCTATGAGAAAACCCTAATTTCTCCTCTTGCACCAAGGAGCCGTCGTCAGCCTCGCACCTTTCTAGAAACGGAAACCGCTGCAAACCACCGTCCCTGCACTTTACCACGAGCAACATCGTTAACGTAGGCCACGGACCAGACTGCATCACTGGAATGCACGAGTAGAAAGAGCAAAATGTGAACCAGATTCGTGCGCACCATGAGTCACGCACCAGCAGGCCATTATCACCGTGAAACCTACGCCTGTTTGAACCATTCAAGCAAACGTCGTGGCCGGTAGCCACTACGCAGAACCACCATGGATGGAGCTCGGTTCACGCTCCAACAAAACAATGGATTCCCTCTGCATCATGCCTAAACCACCACGAGAACTCCATTATAGCGGCACGACCACAAAAAATACAGACTAGATCGGAGCAGCGAGTCAGATTCGAGCACCACTATGATGCAGGTCGGAGCAACCACAACTCCACCACTCACGTGGAAAACGTGAATATTAGCGACCACAATTCTTGCTGCGACAGAAACCCTGAGGGAGGAGAGAGAAAGCTTCATTTGAGAGATAAAGAGCAATAATCTTTAGATAACCGATGATGGATATATTTTGAAAAAGCAGTGGAATCAATCTATTTTTCTTTATCATTGTTTTTTACCTTTTTATTTTTTTTATTTTTTTATCTTTTTCAAATTTATTTCTTTATTCCTTGTTTCATTTGATTAACTCTTTTGTGTAGTTTTTATAAGAACTAATTTGTTAGAAATCAATTTCGTGTTTGTTGGGAGACGACTTTGGGTTACTTTATCCTTTCTATTTTGTTGGCTACTTTCTTAATAATACTGAAGTTGTTATAGATAAGTAGTATTAATTTGACCGCATCAACGACAATGTTATCACAATGCAAGCAATATAAAGTCATTGAAAGATGATCTAAACAAAGAATTTGAAATGATAGATCTTGGAATTTTATCATACTTTTTAGGCATGGAGTTTGTTCAAACCAGAAGAGGAATTGTCTTGCATCAAAGAAAGTATATTGTTGATTGTTAGGAAGATTTAATATGATGAATTGTAATTATGCAGCCACACCAGCATAGTTAAATTCAAAGCTTGTACGGAATTGAATGAGGAACAAGTTGATGCAACCTTACACAGATAGATAGTTGGTTGCCTTTGGTTTATCTGACACAGTAGGTCAGAGATCACTTTTAGTGTGGGATTGGTGTGTAGGTTTATGTGTGATCTAAGGCAGTCACACGTTATTGCAGCCAAGCAAATTTTGAGGTACCTTAAAGGGACCTTAGATTGTGGACTTTTATTCAAACATGTTGTGGCAATTTGAAACATGTGTACCATGAAGTAGTGTAGGTGATGAATTGAAACTAGTAGCAAATTGTGGTGGCGTTATCCAGTTATGAAGCAGAGTACATCTCTACTTGCTTTACAGCTTGCCAAGCCCTTTGGCTAAGCACACTTCTTAAGGAGTTGACAATAGGTACAGATCATGCTATAAAATTATTGGTTGACAGCAAATCTGCTATAGATTTAGCAAAGAATTTGGTGTCACACGGTAGAAGTAAGCACATCGACACCAAGTTTCACTTATTATGTGACCAATTGAGCAAGAGGGCTATAGAATTACAACATTGCGAGACAAAGTTTCAATTGGCTGACATGATGACTAAGGCTCTAAAATCTAAGAGATTCATTGAGTTATGAAAATCCTTCATTGGTTTTAGTTTTAACTTGTAGAAGATTTTGAATCATTAGGAGGGTGTTAAGTAGTGCTTCAAAATAATTCATTCTTCTAAAATAGCTTTGTTATTATTTATATAACACGTGTGTTGTGTATATAACATGTGTGTTGTGTATGTAACATGTGGTTCACCTTCATTTCAAAACATTGATTCTTCTACTCTCATTTCATAGAGCATTATACTCCCTTCAGATTTACTCTATCTTTCCTGTTCCAACAAATTCAAGCCATGTATTTGCATGTGTTAAAATGTTAACAAAGATACTTACATTAAACGTGGAATAAATTTTGGTGAAATACATGAGAGACAAAAGCACAAAAGAATAAGTTTTGCATATTATCATAATGTCTCATAATTAAAAAAGGTCAACACAAATAAATAAATTTGAATGTTGTTCTTGGGAGGCCTATAGAGTCATGCTTCTCATTGAGTAAAAAAAAAAAATATTTGTCATTTACTTAATATGTAATATGTTTACAATCTAAGTATGCTTTACTTCCTCCCGGGCAAAGTATTTCTTAGGAGAGAATGACTATTACAAATAACTTGTTTTCCCTAAGAAATTAAGTCATCACAAAGAAAAGTTACAACAAGAAATCTGGAGAATATAATCAAGGAACAAGAGCTTACAAAAATCTTTTGAAATTATGTAGGACAAAAAGAATGTATAAGAAGCTTAATAAGACATTAGAAATATAAATAGTTTTTGTAATGTCCTTATAAATGAACATATAGATCAAATACTATATGCCTTTAGAGTATAAATAAAAGATAAATAGTTTCATCGATAACATACAAGGGTCTTGATTGGAAACTTAGGACAACCAAACAAAAAGGTCTAGCTTCATCTTCTTGTAAGGCCTTGTTTTTATGGCTTAGAATAGAAGCCAAACATGTCCCTTGCCTTTTCATTTTGATGAGCCTCTTTTATATAAACATGGGATTTTCCACAATATTCAAAGGCCAAAGCGAAGAAAATTACCTATAGATAGACCCCGAGATTTATGGACCAAATTAGACTAACCTCGTCATTTTCATCCTCTAAATCCTCAGGGGTTCATTTATAATCTTCTTAATTAGTTAGATATTCACTAAATCTCAAATATTGATGAAAAAAATCTCAAAACATTTCTCATGTAAGGGATGAAACGCCACTAGAACCCAGAGCTAGTTGATTCTCCGCGAAATACATTAAGGCCACAAACTCTAAATACTAGATATGACCTTTAAATAATAAGGGTGAAGTCAACATCCTTTTGGCTCGGTGAAAGTTTCACTCACTCAGTGAGTAAACCACAAAATTGCTCGAATAGAATTATCTTCACTTGCAAAATTAAATGGTGTTTGCTCTCGTTGAGAGTCAAACTCAAGATCTCCCACATAACAAATGAATGTTGTAACCAACTAAGCTATAATTTCCTTTGCTTATATTTCCTAATTGTTATATTTTCATAGGATCTTAATCATTAATAACCACTCCATCTCTTAGGAAATCTATTTAATATCTCCTTAATTGAATAATTATTCACCAAATATTATCTATTAGAAAATTAAAAAAAAATTATTAAATTAAATAATAAACCATTTTATTTCTTTTCAAAGTTTTAAATAAATCCTTTAAATTAAATAGTAAACCACCTTAGAGATATATTTTCTAATTATTATAAATTTTCTAGGTCTTTCTGGCTCTCTAGAAAGTAACCTTTGTGAAACCGTTTTTGGTCATTGAGCAATTTCAGCTCTTTTGAATGTCTTTCATGTGATGAGCTTGATATTGAAGGATAAATGCACTCGATGCATCAATAAATGTCTTTTTTCCTTTACGTGACATCCCAATAACTGCATTTTATTTATCTATTCCTGAGTAGTGTGTCTTTCCTCGAATTTTTCTAAAGTGCAATGTCGTATAAATTATATAGTTCTTCCAAAGTTGATAATGCATGATTCGGGAAATTGTTGAAGAAAACTAGTTTTGGCTCTTTATGCGAGAGATCTTCTTATGTGACTTGTCCTTTACTAACAGGTCTTTTTTGGGAAATAGAAGTAATGGACATTTCCTGCAACATAAAATAAGTATTTGTGGGTTTTCATGTTGTACAAGGTTAACTTACTTTTATGTGTTTCTTGCTCAAGCACATTTGTGCCATGTTAGATATAAAACAAGATTGTACAGTCAGATGGTAATATTGTAGCTTTGAGGGAGTGAGAGACTTGGTAGTTTTGTTGAGCAAGAATGTTGCTGAGTGGTGTTAGTAAGCGGATTGATGGCTCTATGTGAGTGACATTAGTGATAAATCTATGTAAACAGGATAACTAGTGGCTTTGTATGAGCATGCATAAAATTTTTTGATCCATGATTCAATATATTTATTGTTATCTTTATTAATCCAAATGCATTGTAATGTGACACTAGTGCAGAATTGCAATTTTATCTCGCCTTATAGGTCTCGGTTGGCAAGGAACCGAAGCATATAACGGCGCGGTGACAATTTTGCAATTTCAGGCAACTTTTATGCCTCGGTTCAAGAAAAACCCGAGGCCAAAAGGGGTTATAGGCTTCGGTTCAAAAAAAAACCGGTGCCAAAAAGGGTTATAGGCTTCGGTTAAAAAAAAACAGTGCCAAAAGGTGCTTATATGCTTCTGTTGAACATACCTGAAGCCAAAAGGTTATGTCTTTGGCCTCGGGTGGCACTATGCCGCAAAAAATTTAATTAAAAAAAATATTTTTATCTTATGGCTTCGATTCTCATGGACTCGGGGCAGAAAAGGGACTTTATGGCTTCGAGTAACAACCGAGGCCAAAAGGGGTACCTTTTGGCCTCGCCCCATTATGCCTCGGTTCCAGACCCGAGGTAAAATGAGAAAAATAACCGGGGCAAAAAGTCCTTATTGCACTAATATGAATACCATATTACCCTTCAGTTTGTTTGTATTTGTGTCTGAGTGTGTGATCGTGTCTATTACATAAAAGTAGACGATATCTCATGTGTTGACACACAATAGTGACAACAGAAAGAGAAGGGGTTTATAATTGATTAAAGGGTTATATTATCACAATCTTCATTTATGTTTTGTTGGAAATAAAGTTCTAATCGTAAAAACAATGGTTTCAGTTTTTTTTAGTTTGTTTTACTCACTCCTTTTTTAATATATATATATATATATATATATATATAGATAGATAGATAGATAGATAGATAGATAGATAGATAGATAGATAGATAGATAGATAGATAGATAGATAGATAGAGAGAGTGTGTGTGAGCGTGAGAGAGAGAGGATTTGAACATATTTAACGATGTATTGGTAGACGTGAGAAGAGCATTAGACAATTTTTTTTAACTTAAATTTTGAAAGGAATGTAATTATATACATAAGTAAGATATCATCCTTTATCAATTTATTATATTATAGATTCAAAATAGATTATACGAATAATTCAGGTTATGAGACAGAACAATTTCAATACAGAGTTTTTAAACATATATCCTATTATTTTGCTTAAAAAAGGCATATAAGCAAATACAATCATAGAAGAAACTTTTATCCTCTTTGCATCTTTCATACTCTCCTTAAACTTGATCTTTTCATTTCTTCTTCCCCTGCCAAACCAATCCCTGACTCCCTCTCCCCCGAAAGTCCTCCTTTGAGTGCGCTCCCCAACATTATATAGATTTCAATTTATAGAATCTAAAATATAAAATAAATTCAAAACCTAATTTTTAATAAACATACATAATAGAAAGAAGAAAATGAAGAGAAGACAAAGATAAATATGTCATTTCAGAGCTTTATGGAATGCAAATAGAAATGTATGGAAATTGGGAAGAAAGTGTAGTAAAAAATCTGACAAAACACGAACAAGAGCGCACTTCCTGACGCGTGTATAATCATTGTCCTTAAGGACTTATCCGTAGTGTGTTGCACAAGCCCCCTAGGATACAACAAGAACTTCTCGGATTTTTCGATATTCTCAGAACTAGCAAGAAAGTACTCTTAAAAGAATAATCAACCTAGGATAAGAGAAGAAAATAGAAAGGAGAAGAGAGCTTGAAAAAGAAGAGAAAAAGAATTAGATGTGTTGTGTGTTTAGGAGAGCGCCAAAGCCGCTTATTTATAGGTGTGAGTGATGGATGGTGAAGGGCTGAAATTCATAGCATGTTTGGAGAAAAATTAATGCATGACAACTGTCAAAATAATTTCCCTGCAACATACAAAAAACTAGCAGCCATGCCTTCAAGATGAAATCAAAACGGAAGCACCTCTAGCATCAAAATTGAAATTGTAGCAGTGAGAATTATGGTCTGTAATGTTAAGAATCTTTTGCAATAAAAAATGACTAATCTATAACAATCCCCCACATATTGCAAAAGATAAGAAAAGAAAGATTGAAAGAAGAAAATCATGGGTGATGACTGTTTTTCAACAATCATTTCTCAGCAAGTGTACTGGTACGTAGTAGTATCAATAAGTATCGTATCCAAAGGGATTTAGCAAGTATATTGGTAGTTTTATTTTTGTTTTTTTAGTTTATAGAGAGTGCAAGTAAATAAAAAATAGTAGTTATTAGATAGATTGAGTGGAGTAGGGGTTATAAATTGATTTCATTTCATCTTCTTCTACTACACCACTACTATCTTGTTTACTTACTTTGCAAATCATTCAATGTCCTGGGAGTACTCTTTCCATGTAGATATAGGTTCATCTCTGAATGCACTAGAACCTAAGGACTCCAAACTCCAGTGTGATCTCTCTACTCCTGGTAGAATGAGTCCTTGCATTAATGTGCAAGACTCTCTCCTCCAGCATCCACTCTGGTATGCCATGAAGCATCCAGTACATGTGTGATGATTTGATTGGACTACAATTTGGACCGGTTTCAAAACTCAAAATCCAAACCAGTTAAATAGATGAGTGATTAAGTCATCATTAAGCATAAATCAAACCATAAACAACTGAATGAAAGCAAAGATAAATACCCAAGAAGTAGAAGTGAATAGAATCAGAATTGATTACATCAAACCTGGAAACAAGGGAGTTCAGCTACTTACAGAATATTACAATGCAATTCCAGTAGTATCTACACATAAGACCTACACTAAGAGCACCTCCCTCGTGCCTCACAAACCCTATTTTGTCCTAATACTACATTGTGGAGCCTCCACTTAATGCCTGAAATGAAGACCCAAGCTTTTTATTTATAGGAATTTTTGGGCGGTGCCCAACCCAACTTTTGGTGCTCAACCACAGGGGTTACTTCATAAATTGGTTTCCTCCTCAACTCAACCCTTTGTCCTAGTGCTTAACACGTAATCTTTCCTTCTTGGAAGGGTTTTCTTGGCTGTCGAGCCTCATGGATTTAGGCTCCAGGTTTCCCTACAAAGAGGGTTTCCTCACGAGGCTCAACTCCATTTCTTGTGCTCAGCCAAAAAGTGAAAATATGTTGTCCTGTATTTTCTACTTCTATGGCTCAACTACATACTTGATATTTTCTTTTATGTTTATTGTAAAATAAGAAAAATATCATTATAATTCATAAAACTTTATTTCTCAATATTTCATTTTGTATCTTAAGCTAAGGAGGTTTGTTTTGTAAAAGAATATCACCATTTGATGCATGATAAGTGTCAACTTCAAATGGAAAATTTACTTATTCTTAACACTTATCAATGGGTTTCATAAGATGTAAATGCATCGGAGCTGGTATAGCAAGCTATATGAACTAGTCCTAGAAAGATATACTTAACACATAGTGTAGTTGATATAACAAACTATATGAACCAAAGACACTTGATGTGTGTTAGTGGTTTATGAATCACAATACACCCCCACAATCCTTGTTATTAACGTTGTGTTGTGCTTTCTAGGCCATGCACGTGCCCGGTATTCATGATTGCTCTAGAGATAATTCCAAGACCTCATACAAGTAGCTTCACTTAACACTTATATTGGTAATTTCATCAAGTGTATACTACAAATCATACACCACCTGTAAGGGATATGAAAATCATTAAAAACTTTGTTTAAACTAAAATTCTTACACCACATCGAATTTTAGTTTACAAAGTTTAACCTCTCAATAATGCAGTCTCTAGCACTTTCACACATACACACACCATAGGAATGGACATAATTGATATAAAATCAATTTAATGCTATTAGAACTAACAAGTGACTTATTTTAACTCATATGAACCTTATTCATGGGATCTCCAATCACAAAGGTTGGGTTACCATCACTTCTTTGTTTGCAAGTGCCTTAAGTCTCATTCCCCTCGATGTTTCTAAAATCATATTTCATCCCAAGGATTTTGTCAGAGGATCTACTAGATTATGTTCTGACTTCACATAATCAATGGAAATAGTTCCACTCTTTAGCAATTGTTTAACTAGATTATGTCTCAATTGTATATGTCTATTCTTCAATTATAGTTTGTGTTTTTAGTTATAGTTATTGCTTATTAGCAATCACAAATTGACACATATGGGATTGGTTTCATTCCTAGAGGAATGTTTGCTAAGAATTTTTTCAACCACTCGACCTCACTACTAGCCATTTCGAGAGCAACAAACTCATATTTCATTGTTGATCTTGCAATAATTGTTTGCCTGGCTGATCTCCATGTAATCCCACCACCCCCAAGTGTGAATACATAACCACTAGTGGATTTTGTCTCATTTGAATCAGAGATCCAGTTAGCATCATTGTACCCTTCTAGTACAGTAAGAAATCTATTATATTCAATGGTATAATCCATTGAACCTCTTAAGTATCTCATCAGCCTTGCAAGTGCATCCCAATGCTCTTGATTAGGACATTGAGTGTACCTACTCAATCTACCTACTGCATAAGCAATATCATGTCTTTAAAAGATCATTAAGTGTAGTAAGCTCCCAATTATCTAGGCATACTCAGGTTGAGAAACAAATTCTCCTCTATTTTTCATTAATTTAGAGTTAGCATCATAAGGAGTACTCACTGGTTTAAAGTCATAATATCCAAACTTCCTAATAAGTTTCTCAATATATTGTTCCTGGTATAGTAATATATTATCTCCCTTCCTTATGATTCTAACACCTAAAATCACATTGGCTTCACCTATGTCTTTTATTTCAAATTTAGATCCTAGAAACAATTTAGTTCTAGAGACTATATCAATGCATTTACCAAAAATTAACATGTCATCCACATACAAACATATAATGACACATTCACCATTTTTATATTTAGAGTACACACATTTATCAGCATCATTAGGTGAAAAACCATCACAAAGTAACACATTATCTAGTTTTTCATGCCACTGTTTTGGTACTTGTTTTAACCCATACAAAGATTTTAAAAGTTTGCACACCTTATATTCTTGACCGGGGGACAAAACACCCTTCAGGTTGAGTCATATAAATTTCCTCCTCTAATTCACCATTCAAAAAAGTAGTCTCAACAACCATCTAGTGTATCACTAGCTTATGGGTAACTGCTGGAGCTAACAAAACTCGAATAGAGGAAACACTAGTCATAGAGGCAAAGGTATCAAAGTAATCTATGTTGGGTTTTTGAGTAAAACCTTTTGCTACTAATCTTGTCTTATATTTATCTGTGGATCCATCAAGGAGATACTTTTTCTTAAAGATCCACTTATAACCAATGTTTTGCTCCTTTAGGCAAATCGACTAAGGTCCAAGTAATTATTTTTCTCAATTGATTTAATTTCAGTCCTAATAGCCTTATCCCACTATTTTGCATCAGGAGCAGTAGTAGCCTCAAAAAACTTGTTGGATCATTTTCAACTAGATATGTATAAAAGTCATCTCCAAAAGAAGTTTCTTTCCTCTGTCTTTAACTTCTTCTTAAACCCTCACTCATGGTATCACTATAAGTATTTATAGGTTGTTCAATTGTATCACTAACCTTTAAAGGAAATATATGTTCAAAAAACTCAACATTTTTTGTCTCCACACTAGTATTATGTTCAATCACATCACTTTTAAGAATAAGAAACCTATAGGCAACATTATTTTTAGCATAACCTAAGAACATACAATCAGAGGTTTTAAAGCCTATTTTCCTTTTCTGGTAACATTACTTTAGCTAGGCACCCCCACACTCTCAGATATTTAAGATTAGGTTGATAACCTCTCCATAACTTATAGGGAGTTTTACCTGTTTATGATGTATTCTATTTTGTAAAAAACATGCAGTAAGAAGGGCTTCTCCCCAAAGGTTATCAGGTACACTAGAACTAATAAGCATGGCATTCATCATTTCCTTAAAAGTTCTATTTTTCCTCTCAGCTCATCCATTAGACTCAGGTGAATATGGTGGGGTTACTTCATGGATAATATCTTCTCTAACACAATAGTCATTAAATAAAACATATTCACCACCTCTATCTGATCTAATCCTCTTAATTTTCTTATTCAATTGATTTTCTACTTCTGCTTTATAAGTTAAAAACACATCAAAAGCTTCATCCTTACATTTGATTAAGTACACTTTGGTGTATCTAGAATAATCATCTATAAAGGTTACAAAATAATTTTTACCACCTCTTAACATGGTTTATTTTAAATCAACTAGATCAGTATGAATTAACCCTAACAATTCAGTTTGACGTTTTACAGGATAACATGTTTTCTTAGTTATTTTGGATTCTACACATACATCATATTTACCACTTTGTTTATCATGCATATTAATTAATCCTAGTCGTTGCAATTTCATAATATACGAGGAATTCATATGTCTTAATCTAGCATGGCACATATCATGAGTCAACAATATAAGTAGAAGAACATGTTTATAATTTCTGAAATATTAAGTACAAAGAGAGACCTTGATCACAATATTCCTTCCCCACAAAAATATTATTTTTTGTCATTACAATCTTGTCAGATTCGAATGACACTTTAACCCCCACTTTTCCCAATACTGCTATAGAGATTAGATTAACTCTGATAAAGGGCACATGTAGCACATCACTCAAGGCCAGAGTCTTTCCAGATGTAAGTTTTAGAGGAACCTTTCTTTTTCCTAGGACTGGAGTTGTCCTAGAATCACCAAGATAAACATGTTCTTCTCTATCCCCTACACTAGTGTAGGAGGTAAAAGCACTTATGTTTGCACAGATGTGTCTGGTAGCACCAGAGTCTACCACCCACTTGCTCACATTGGTCATCAGATTTACTTGTGAAATGACCGCAACTACAATATCTTTCCCTTGGGCTATATTTGCTCTTGGAGGATTGTCGTTTCTTGCTCTACGCTTGCATTGAGGTGCATGATGGCTTGGCTTCCCACATACGAAGAAATTACCCTTTTTTCTTAAAGGTGAGGTTAGATCCACTAGGACGAGAATTTCGAAAGTTGTTTTTCCTTTTGTGATCAGGTTTGTTCTTGTACCTTTTTGAAGAAGGTTTGTCTTCTACCACGTTTGCCTTTGCAGATAATGCTTTGGCCCTTGCAGTAGCACTCTCCTTCTTATTGGTATCTTCTATTATGATGTGTGTAATGAACTCTTGAAGCGTCATTTGCTTATGTCTGTGTTTCAATTGTTGTTTATAATCAATCCAGGATTATGACAATTTCTCGATCAGAAGCTTTGAAACAAACTCATCAGGCATAAGTATGTTCTCTGCTTTGATATCTTCAAGTAGCTTGTGATATTTGTTGATTTGAATCTTGATGTCTTTATCTTCGACCATCTCTCCGCGTAGTAATTTCCTATGACGAACCTTTGTCGAACGACGTCCTTAGCAGTATATTTCATAATCAACGAATCCCAAATTTCTTTCGCTTCCTTATATGAGTAGTACACATTGAACAAATCATTAGACAAGGCACTAAGTAATGTGTGTCGATCGACATACCTTATTTGCATGAGTCCAATCTTCAATTTGTTTTGCTGGAGTATTAGATTCGTTAGGTTTTGAAGTTGAGGGAGCATTAGCTACTCCATACATGTCTAAAAGGTTAGACTCATGTTCTTGCCAACGCCGAAAGTTCTGTCTAGAAAATACCTCAATTTTTGATACATCCAGAAATGGTTTCGCAAAGACGGTCTGAGTTCCGAAAATGTTTTGATTCTCCGAAATAGAGTTGTTATTGATGTCAGCCATAAGTCCTTTAGATTGTAGTAAAAAAACTGGCAAAACACGAACAAGAGTGCACTTCCTAAGGTGTGTATAATCACTGTCCTTAAGGATTTATTCGCAGTGTATTGCGCAAGTCCCCTAGGATACAATAGGAACTTCTCAGATTTTATGAGGATCTCAGAACTAGCAAGATAGTACTCTTGAAAAAGTAATCAACCCAGGATAATAGAAGAAAATAGAAGGGAGAAGAGAGCTTGAGAAAGAAGAGAAAAGAATGAGATGAGTTGTGTGTTTAGGAGGACACCAAAGTCACCTATTAATAGTAGGTGTGAGTGATGGATGGTGAAGGATGGAACTTCATAGCACGTGTAGAGAAAAATTAATAAATGGCAACGGTCAAAATAATTTCCCAACGTACAAAAAACTGGCAACTAGCAACCATGCTTTCAAGATGAAATCAAAATGGAAGCACATCTAGCATCAAAATTGAAACTATAGTAGTGAGAATTATGACCTGCAACGTTTAAAATCTTTTTCAATAAAAAATAATTATTTTATAACAGAAAGTGCCGCTAGATAGATGGTCGATGATGATTTTCAAGTTTGTACTTGATTATACATTTATAATAAATGTTTAATTTAAGAATAATATCTAATTATATTGTGCATGGGTTATTTATTTATTTTTATTATTAGCCAATTTATTGCAGAAAAAAATTGCTTAGAACACCTATTTTCTTGATGGAAAATACATTTTTTGACCAACCCTATTTTCAATTAGTCACGTCAATATAACCTTTCAGATTTAGGCTTTAGATATTTGCACCCCAAATTGCTATATGCACCACCACAAGATTTATATTACCCTTTTGCCCCCTTGGAATTTTATTTAAAACGGAGTCTTCCATGGAAGAAGACCCTGTGTTTTGTTGCAGGGTGTTGGAAGATGATAATGTTCAAGAACCAGAAACATGTGTTCTCCCTCTCCTTCGTCATTTTCATCATCACCGTTACCTCTCTCACACCACTAAACACCACCTTCTCTTCTCTTCCACCTTCTCCCATCAACTTCTCTTCTTTCTCCAAACTCACATCGCAGTGGCTTTCGCGGCCGAGGCGCCTTACGAGTGCTTGAGCGGTTGCTCATGACGGCTTGAACGGCGCCGGCGGGGAAGGAGAATGGAGAAAAAGGTAGGGTTTAGACTAAAAACCCATAAGGGCAATTCTAACATTGCATACACTCGATGGAGGTGCAGTTAGAAAGTAGCGGGTGCAGGAGGCAATAGCCTCGGGTTTATCCTTGATCTCCAGGACCACCGAGCCAACCCATATGAGCAAACATCACCCATCTAGTTTTCTCTCACTGTCTGACAATTATAGCTGAAATGGAAACTATATTTGTACCTTCTCTCTCCCTTCCACAATTTCCAAAGTCTCAAACTTTGTCAAATTCACCACTCTTGGTTCATTCCAAACCCACCTCACTTGCTTTCAATTCAGTAACCCACCATCATTCGACCAAGTGCTTTCTGTTGCACCCACAAGCTGGTGTTAGATTGAAAGCAAAGGAAAAGCAGAACCTTGGAGTTGTACAAGCCTCAGAGGCTGCATCGCCAAAGACGACGACGACGACGACAACAACAAATGTCAATATTGCAGAAAGATGGCTTCTTGAACCAGTTGGTCAGTTAAATCTTCCTCCTCTATAAAACCCATCTCTACAAACTAGAGCCAACAACAAATGCCCATATTGCAGAAAGATGTCTTCTTGAACCATTTGGTCAGTTAAATCTTCCTCCTCTGTAGAACCCTCTCTACAAACTAGAGCCTCAGAGTAATCCCTCTACAATTTTCTGCTTTCTATTAAACTAAGTTGCATAGAATGTGCTTGAAATTATGCAAATAACCTCATAGGAGAGTGTACTTGAATATGGAAAATTGGATTTTATTTTTATTGATATAAACCCTTTTTAGGTAGGGGTGGTGGGGAATTGTACTAGCCTATATTTTAGAAGTATGTATCCAATCTGGGATGCAACATGCACAAATCTAAAGGCTTTAACATGGAACAAAGAAATTCATGTTAGAATTTCATCCTGGGATTCCTTTACGTTTCTTACTGTTATTCACTATTAGAGGAGTAATAGAACTTGTAAAAAGATGTTGTAATGGTGATACCCTTCATATAGAACATTGATAATCCTAGTGAAAAATTGGGAATTCCTTGCCAGAACAACTTTGAGATTTGCATAGGAAATAGAAGATTTTGCATAAAGGACATTGGGCCATAATTTTATTTGTTTGACAGGGTTTTCTATTTGTTTGTATTAGTTTATTTGACTCTGGAGAGAGTAACATTTTCACTTGTCTTATGGAGTAAAATTTTTCCTTTAGCTTAAGAAGCATCTTTCCATCTCTAATTTCACCCAAACCATCCCTTGATTTCATCCACCCAACTTTAATCCTTTAATTTACATCTATTGCTTTTATCGCTTTGTGTGTTAGATCAAAGACACCTAATATGTGACTTGTAGAATAAAATAATCTGCAATTTTTTTTCCCGAAGTCAGTGCTAGCTTGTGTCCTGTTGAATACCCATTCTTTATACTCAGGTGCTAGTTTGATGCATGAGTGTTTAATATGCCTGAATGTTCTAAGCTTCCATAACAGCTTGAAGGCTAAAAGGTTGTCTTGTAGTATGTCACAGAGAGACTCTTAGGTAGTCTTGTAGAAATATAACAATCTTTGCTTCTTCTTTGATCACAAACTTTTCAAGAGGTAGTTAAGCATTAAATAAGATATAAATGGTTTAACTTAATAATTTGATAGAGGGTAGTACGAAATAGGAGTTTGGGAGGTTTAAGGTAAGAGGCCAACAAGATCCAACAATAGATTAGAATAGTTATGACCCCTAAATATGCTCAGTTACTGATAGGGCTAGTAGTCCAAAATGCTGTCAACTACTCCACTGCTAGGCTTCCAAGTTGCTGGTACCGCATTCCCAACCATCTTAACGTCCATCATGATGCCCAACAAAAGAGAAAACTCACCACTCTATCACTTGCCAATGCAGGTAGCATAAGTCTTCCTCAGACCCACAACTGCAGCACACGTCAAGATAGTAATAACCGTTTTAGACACCATTCCAATTTAAATCAGAACCACAAGCACATACTATTTCTACAGTTCTTCCCTGACAGGGACACAAAAGACGCCAATAATCAAAATTCAAGAACAAGAAATTACTATCAACACCAAGTAGACAAACAAGGAGAATTCAAGAAAAATAACAAGGCCAGCCTTTTCACAAACATGTGGTGGGTAGATGTGAAAGCAGCACTTAGCCAAAGAATCAACTGGGAGGGCATTCTATGTTCAACTATGGTGATCTTAAAAGACCCAAAATTGGCAATGCCCCATCTTTCTGTTCCTGATATAAGGTATGTTGATTGGGCTGAGCTGCGCAGAAAGGGATTTAAGGGCGTTGTCTTTGACAAAGATAATACTATTACAGTGCCTTACTCTTTGAAGCCTTGGCCTCCACTTGAGTCTTCTCTGGAGTGTTGTAAATTGGAGTTTGGTGATGATATTGCTGTGTTTAGTAACTCTGCTGGTAATTCTAGCTTCAAGCAATTTAAATTGTTCTAAAATGTATTCTAGTTGTTCACTATGTCACCTAAATTGTTTTGTGCTGTTTTATTGTTGTGAATCAGGACTTCATCAATATGACCATGATGGTTCAAAAGCTAGGATGCTTGAAGGAGCAATTGGAATTAAAGTCATCAAACATAGTGAGTTTTTCCTTTTATTTTAGAGCATTTTCTGCAACATTTCTTTATGGTGGAACTTGAAAATACATGGTCTCTCTGCTCTGTTTAAAATGTTGGGAGTGTGAATCATTCCCTTGGGATAAATGGCCTTAGTAGTGATGTTGATATGCGTACGAATGCTACAGGGGTGAAGAAGCCAGCTGGTACAGCTGAAGAAATTGAAAAGCATTTTGGTTGTGAAGCTTCGCGATTAATTATGGTAGATAAGAATTTTATAGTGTCCACCTTCTATGAGCTACTTTTTTGTAGTTTGATTCAGATTTATGTTAAAAGTTAAAGCATAATATCTATGGCAGGTGGGTGATCGACCATTCACTGACATTGTTTATGGCAATCGGAATGGGTTTCTAACTATTTTGACAGAGCCATTGAGTCTTGCTGAGGAGCCATTTATTGTTAAGCAGGTATTTTTTCATATTACATTCTGGGTGCAAGAATTGTTTGCTGTGATTAATTGTTCTTGATAAGTGGAAATAATTTTTCATTAATGGAAGAGGATGAGAAGTTCTGTTTGACAGATCCTATAACGAAAGCGAAATATAGCAGAGATAAAATCTTCAAGCTTAAAAGCTCCCGTACCTCTGTATAGTCAACTGATGAGATTCTAGTAAAATTGAGAAAATATATGTTCCACAAAAATTCTTAGAACAGCTTGTAGTGTGACCAAGTAAACTAACTCAACTCGTTTAATGGAACTGTCATACATCTCTGGCATAATTCTTTGTGCCAATGGGAAATTCATTGTACATGGCTCTACATATTCTTTCTCCTATGGCTCTATAGATTTTTTATGTAGGTTACTAAGAATAACTTGTTTGATAGATCTGCTTTCTGATAAGCTTTTATGTTTTAATGCCATTGGAATGCTGGGTGTGTGAAATCTGTTTGACATTAGACAAATTTTATTCAGGAATATTAATTAGTTTCTTATGTTTTAACACTATGAATTAATTTGGAAAAAGAAATAATATTCCCTTAATAATTTTTTATGATAGGTGAGGAAGCTAGAAAGTTCATTTGTAAGGTACTGGTCCAGAAGAGGGTTGAAGCCACTTGACCAGAGGTTATTGCCAGATCCAAAGCTATGTGTCAGAGAGCCATATCCTTCACAAGACTAATCTCTAAACACTGTCCAAATTTTTTAGTACCCTGAGTAATGCATACATGTCAATATTTTTTAAATAATTATTTTTCTTTTTTATTTTCCCAAATGGTAAACATATTCCCCACTTGTCTTATATCTGCTAAGTTATCTCCTCTGGTTAAAGCGTGTTTTGAATAACTTTAATTTAAAAAATAATATTTTTTACTAGTTTTTTCTTACAATTTTTTTTTTTCTGAAGTAAATAAACAATTTTTTTGATATAATCATTTACGAACATGTTATTAATTTTATGTGCCTACAACTTTGGGAGACAAAAATATAAAAAGAATTTTGTAACTTTTCACAATTTTCATTGTTTATTGTGGTTACATTATAATAGCCTCCTATAGAGTACTGGCTACTATTGTCATAGATTTTGAAAGTAAACAGATTATGTATCTATATTTTTCAACTTAATTATTTATTGTAATTTTAAATCTAAAAGAAATATTATTACTAAATTACATAATTTATTTAGTTTTAGATTAAATTGGATGGTAAATTCTTGAATTGTGTAGCACCTTATCTTTTTATAACATAAAAAATAATTTTAGTATGTAGTTTGCATCATTCAAGAACAAAATTGAGATTTTTGTATTAATTACAAAAAACAAATCATAATTGCATATAAGCTCTTAAAATTTCACAAAATTACAAATTGACCCTTGTATATTTTGTGGTGATTGAAAATTGGTGTTAGATTTTTTTTTTATTTGCAACTTAGTTCTTGAATATTTTTTTTAAAACATTAGTTTAATCTCCGCCAATTTTGATAATTGCAATTAAGTCCTTAGTCAACTAATTATGTTGATTTTTGCAAATAATTCAAAATTTCAAAGTAAATTATTTATTCAAAATAATTTGAAATTTTTTTTTAAAATGTATTAAAAATAATTTGAAATGTTTTTTTTATTGAAAAACATTATTTTGGGTTTATTAAGGGGATAAAATAGTAAAACTGTGTTATAAACTTATGACTTCAATCTCATTGTTTGGCATCAATTGAAGATAATATAAATAAGTGAATCAAATCCATTTCCCTAAGAAATTTTGTGCATATATGATAAGAACAAAGTAGGAAGATTTCTCATGTGAAATTTAAAGTGAAGGATAAATTTTAGAAGATTTTTTTCTTCTCTTTCAATTGAAATATTCTAAATGTAATTATTAGGATTAAAGACATAGTTCTTGTATAAATCATCTTTGTTCTTTAGTGCAAAGCTTTGTCTATAAAGTAAGCTTTCTTTTATCTTCTCTTGTTTTTGTTTTTGTTTGTTTTTTCTTCTCTCTTCTCTTCTCTTGTATTCTTATCTTAGTTATTTAAATTCTTTGTCATATAGTTTTATTAAATTAAATCTAGAGTTATGATTTATTTCTTCTTATTCTTCTTAAGTCTACTTTATAAACTAAGATTTTCTTTCTTTTAAAGTTTCATGTGAGGCAACTTAAATTGGAAAAATACACCACTTTGAGCCTTTTATTTCAATATTAGAGTTCTATTGACTTCACCAAGGTAAGGGGGTTCAACTCCAAATCTCTAACTCTTTATTTTGGCATAGTATTTTCAAGTATACAATTTATCCATTTTTATTCTGTAACTATTTGTATACAATTTCAAAATTCTATGTTCATAAATGGATTCCTTGGGTATGAAACCTAGGATTAGATTCAAAAATCACCTGATTTGAAGTTTTATACACAAATTATGAATACAACAAATTTGTTGTTTTATTTATAAAATACATATGCAAAAAATATGTTTTCTTTTATATGGTTGTTGCCCTAGTTTTTATGTTTTTGTAATTACACTATTTTATGGACATCAATCTTGTATAATAGGGATCGGTGGCGGCTTTTTAATTTGGTGCTGGCTAATTTGGAGAGGATGTCGGCTCTGATGTTGTCGGTCCTGGGGATGTGTTCGATGCGGACTCGTTCAAAGGCGAATTGAATGACTGTGCGGACCAGATGGTAATATTTGTAGAAGGATGGGGTCTTTAATCTGGAATTCGTCATTTAGGTGTCCTACAGTAAGCTTGGAGTCGGTTTTGCACGTTAACATTTTGACACAAACTTCGCGGGCAAGGGAAAGGCCAGCGAGGATGGCTTCGTATTTGATTTGGTTGTTGGATGTTTTGAAGGCAAAGTGGAGGGATTTCTCAATGAGGATATCGTTAGGCCCTTCTAACACGATGCCAGCACCAGTACCTTTCGGATTTGAGGAACCATCTACATGAAGTGTCCACTGGTCCTCTGTGGGTGTTTGTTGGAGGTCATTAACAAAATCTAGGAGGCATTGGGCTTTGATGGGGCCATGGAGTTCGTAACGAATGTTGAATTCCGACAGCTCGACGGCCCAGGATGACATCTGTCCTGCTAGGTCTGGTTTTTGCAATATTTTTTGGATTGGGTAGTCGGTTTTGACGGTGATGTTGTGATTTTGGAAGTATGGGCGTAGGCGACGAGCTGCATGGACCAAGGACAGGGCTAACTTCTCCACCATTTGATACCCGGTTTCGTGATCTTGTAGTGTCCTGCTAACAAAATAGACAGGATGTTGCGTGCCCTCTATATCTTGGACAAGCGTGACACTAACGGTATGGTCGGTGGCAGTGATGTACACTAGCAGGGGTTGACGAGTGTCCAGCTTGTGGAGGATAGGTGGTGAGGTGAGAGAGGTTTTTAGTTTCTGAAATATTTGTTCACAATCGTCTGTCCACGTGAACCCGGCGGATTTCTTGAGGAGTTGGACTATGGGTTGCGTTTGTTCAGCCAGTTTGGGTAGGAAGCGAAAAATGGTTGTAAGGCAGCCTATGAGGCGTTGGACCTCTTTGATGGTAGTGGGACTACGCATTTCGATAATTGCCTTGCACTTTTCGGGATTGGCTTCTATACCGCGCTGGGTTAACATAAATCCGAGAAATTTACCGCGGTCGACGCCGAATACACACTTGTCCGGGTTTAGGCAAAGGTTGTATTGGCGTAACGCGGAGAACACCATCGAGAGGTCTTGGGCATGTTGGTGGTGACTTGGAGACTTGACAACCATGTCGTCAACGTATACTTCAACACATTGTCCCATTAGATGGCTGAAAACTTTGTCCATCAACCGTTGGTAGGTTACTCCCGCGTTCTTAAGACCAAAGGGCATAACTCTGTAAAAGTAGTTGGCGTCATCCGTGATGAAGGCGGTCTTGTTCATATCAGATGCGGCCATAGGGATTTGGTTGTATCTAGAATATGCATCCAAAAAACTAAGTACTTTATTCCCTGCCACGCCGTCAATGAGCCAGACGATATTGGGTAAGGGGTAGGCATCTCGAGGACAAGCCTTGTTAGATCTGTGTAGTCTACGCACATCCGCCATTTGCCATTGGCTTTCTTCACCAAGACTACATTAGAAAGCCAAGTGGTGTATTGAGCTTCTTCGATGAATCCTGCACTCAGTAACTTGTCGGCCTCGGCTTTAGCTGCTAGGCGTCGTTCTTCGCCAAGTTTGCGTTTTTTCTGGGAGATGTAACGGGCTTCTTTGTAGAAGGATAGCTTATGGAATGCTACTAGAGGGTCTACTCTAGGTAAGTCAGCGGCTGACCAGGCGAAAAGGTCCGTGTTGCTGACAAGGATAGGTGTGACGATGGCACGCTCGTCAGAATTCAAACTGGTGCCTAAGTTGATGGAGTGGCTATTGGGAAGCTCTAGAGGGGAGGTCTCTTCAACAGGTTTGAGACAAACATCCCAGCCCACTCTAGGGTCTAGATCTTCGCCTGATAGGGCGATGCCGGAGCCAGGTGGTCGCTCAATGTGGTTGGTTTGCTAGATTGGGAGTTGTGGGCGCAGGCTGGCAATGTAGCATTCGCGTGCCATGTGACACCCCGACTACTATACTAAATAATTATTATTTGATAAAAGGATATGGAATTAATTTTTTTTCCCATAAGATTATCCTTGAGAGAACATTAATAATAACATAACTTCATATTCATATATATAGTATACATCTCTATAATTGTTCATGAAATGTTACAAAATATGTATTTGTAAAATATTAAGAGTTCTACATCAGAATAAAAGATTATCTATATTTTTAATATCTCCTAAATATATTAATAGAAATTATCCATGAGTCAATCTTCAGAAGATCCACCAATAATATCCCGAACAACTCTCACTGAGCAGGTTCCTCTTCTGCTCATGCAACAGGTACATATGAAAGAAAAATATGAAAGGAGTGAGGTCTTTATAAGCCTTAAATATCAATCTTAATAAACTCAACAAACAATGCAGACACCGGGGGCCTAGATTTGGACCTATAACCACCAAACTTGATTCTTATTTTATCATTATTTTTACAATTAAAAATAAATAAATGTGAAGTGAAAGTATATATTATTTTATTCAGTGAGCTTGGATATAAGAAAGTTGTATGTACATTTTATCGTTGTTTTATATTCTTTGTATAGTTTATACAATGACATGAATTGATAGTCATCACATTTAATGACCTTTGAAAATATCCAAGAGTATGTCAGTTAAGTAAGAGTTAAGTCTGGTTTCAATAAGTTGAGATTAAACCAGTGTCAAAGTGTTTGTATTTGGGAAGTCACAGTTTGGTACACTGCGGGATGAAAGGCAGGGACCATGGTGGGGTCTAAGGAAGTTTTACCAAGTAGGTGAATATCTGGATAGTTTAGAATAGCGCCCTGGACTAGGATATTCATAGGCCAAACTTGGGACTATCCGATACCTGCTCGGCATCGCCAAGGTTAGGTAGTGAGTATATATCTCTTTTGTGAGCCGATGAATGGCTAATATTCTCGAGAAAGAAATAATTATGATTGTACCAATATTTTATAAGAAATACTCAACTACCTAATCACTTCCCAAAGCAACTTTTGATGTTCAGATTGGATCATCAGAAGTGGAATATGGATCCATATGTCTGGTAAAACAAGATCAAGTTTGGTGGTTATAGGTCCAAATCTAGGCCCCCGGTGTCTGCATTGTTTGTTGAGTTTATTGAGATTGATATTTAAGGCTTATAAAGACCTCACTCCTTTCATATTTTTCTTTCATATGTACCCGTCGCATGAGCAGAAGAGGAACCTGCTCAATGAGAGTTGTTCGGGATATTATTGGTGGATCTTCTGAAGATTGACTCATGGATAATTTCTATTAATATATTTAGGAGATATTAAAAATATAGATAATCTTTTATTATGATGTAGAACTCTTAATATTTTACAAATACATATTTTTGTAACATTTCATGAACAATTATAGAGATGTATACTATATATATGAATATGAAGTTATGTTATTATTAATGTTCTCTCAAGGATAATCTTATGGAAAAAAAAAATTAATTCCATATCTTTTTATCAAATAATAATTATTTAGTATAGTAGTTGGGGTGTCACATGCCAGGCGTTGGTCGTAGTGGACGGTGAGGATGTCGCCGGAAGGGGAAGGAAACTTCATGGCCAAATGGGGGTGGAGACGACAGCGCCGAGAATGTTGAGCGAGGGACGACCCAGGAGGACATTGTAGGATGTGGGCGCGTTGACGATAAGGAAGCAGATGGGAATGGTTTTGGTTTGTGTTCCGTCACGAAACACGGTGTGAAGGTCGATGTAGTCGCGGGTGGATACTTGTTTGCCAGAAAAGCCATAGATTGGTTCGTCATATGGGACCATGGCAGTGTCCAGGAGCTGAAGTTTTTGATAGGTGGCCCAATAGAGAATGTCAACAGAGTTGTCCTGGTCGACAAGGACTTTCTTAACGGCGTAGTTTTCAATTTCAACATTGATGACCATGGGGTTGTCTTGTTGGTGGTCGAGGCCGTGAAAGTCGTCGTCTGTGAAGATGATAGGAGGCATGTGTTTGTGATGGGAATGTGTAATGTGGTTGATGGATTGAATATGGCGGAGGTGTTTCTTCCTAGCAAAAGAGGTGGATCCTCCACTAGCGAAGCCACCAGAAATGGTGTTGATAGTGCCACGTAAGGGAGGATCGGGGAGGGTGATATCGGTGCGGGTTGGGCGGGGCGTCTGTCGTGGCGAGAGTCTTGTGGGGGGCGTCTGTGGTCAGATCGAGGGGGGTGACGATGATCATCTATATGGATGAAGCGGCGAAAGTGACCAGCACGGACTAGTTCTTCTATTTTATCCTGGAGTGCTTTGCAGTCTTCTGTAGTGTGACCATGGTTGCGGTGGTAGCGGCAATACTTGGTCATATCAACGTTAGGGGGAGTGGTTGTCTTACGTGGTGGCGGAATGAGGTCAGCTTGTAGGGCCTCATCAAGGATGCGGGATCGGGCTACAGTAAGGGGAGCATATCTGGTAAAACGGGGTTGGCGTGGCTCGCGTGGGCGGGTGTCGGGGCGAGGGGGCTGTGGGGTTGGGTTGGCGGAAGTGGGAGCATAGTCATTGCAGAATTTGGTGTGGAGGGTCTGCATTTCCTCCATGCGAACATAGTCGGGGCACGCAACTTGAGCTCGTGCATAGAGGCGGGTGGGTGGAGGTAGACATTGTTGGCGAAGGGGCCGGGTTAGAGGGTGAGTGCCACACATTGAAGGATCATTTCTTGGTTGAGGTGTGGTGTCCGAAGGGTTGCCTTACTAAAGTGGTCAATGAACGCTCTGAGTGGTTCGCCTTGTTCTTGTCTAATGCCCAAGAGGGAGATTGTGGTAGTTTGATGTGGGCGGCTGCCAGCGAAATAGGTGGAGAACATGTGGGAGAGAGCGTCGAAGCTGTCGATGGAGTAGGGTGGAAGGGTTGTGAACCATTCTAGAGCAGGGCCCTTAAGGGTGGTGGGAAAGGCCTTGCAAAAGACAACGTCCTGGGACGTGTACAGGGCAACATGGGTGATGTAGACTTTGAGATGTTCGTCAGGGTCGGTTTCACCGGTGTAGCGGTCCAGTGTGAAGGGTTCCCACTGGGCAGGAAGGGGGGTGTTAGCGATAAAATCGGTCAAGGGGTGGCGATGTTTAGGTTGGTGGGGTGGGAGCGGATGGGGAAGGATGGGATGGTGGATCAGAGTGGGGAAGGTGGAGGTGAAGTTGTGAGGGGGGATGTGGGTTGTCGGGAGATATTGCGGGTTGTAAGGTGGAACATGTGTAGTGTGCAGGGTGGTGGGTATATTGTAGGGGATCTGGGTAGTATGGAGGGTAGCAGTAGGGGTAGGGGCTGCGGTGTGCCCTGGTTGGGTGGAGGGGAAGTGAGTGGGATGGGTGGAGGGAATGGGTGTTTGTTGGGTGGTAGTGAAGGTGTGAGGGGTGGGGTTGTATTCACTTTCTTCTTCTGTGGGTTGGAAGGCCGGGGACCTTGCAGCCTCAGACGCCTCCTTGGCTTTTCCTTTCAGGGTGGGATTAGCTTCGATCTTTCGCCTGAGGCGGGAATTCTCTTGCCGTAGTGCCTCCATCCCATCAGCGTTGCATTTCTTCAGGTCTGCTAGCTCTTGTTGCATCTTGGCCTGGCCGTCTAGGATGGCGGCTAGGTCAAGGGTGATGTTGGCGGCTCCTGAGGGACCAGCATCAGCCTGCTTGTTAACTCCAGCTCTACTGCAGGTTGAAACCATCTTCAGAGAAAAACGGGTACTAAGGTGTTGTCTCGTGCCCCACGGTGGACGCCAATTGTTCCTACAAGGAACAAACAATATAAGTTAGGCACAAGCGTCACCTTACCCATGTAGTCCACTATCTCCTTAGTTGGCCTCTTCCTGGTTGGTACATATCGGCTTGGACCCAGGAGGGGTTACCTGCAGAAGGGACTCCAATAATTCTTATAACAATAATAAATAATAGATAAAAAATAAATGAGGTAAGGAGTAGAAATAACTTGGGTTAAGGCACGCATAGCGCTATCCTTAGAGAGAAAATGTCCCTACTACACAAGGCTCAACAAAATCATATACATCTCTTTCCCAAGATACAACAACCCGTCAGATCGATCGAGTGCAACGAAGGATCTCTGAACTTTATGAACATCATTGTTTTAAGAGATAATATAGAGAAGAAAAGAATAACACTTATGAGAAAACTCTAGTGTTTTTTGTCTTTGTCGTGTCTTTTCCCATGCACCTACGTGCTATTTATAGGTATAAAAGGGAGACACAAGAGTCAATTGTAATAAAAATATAGTCGTTAGCCATAAATGACATAAACGCATAAAATTAAAAGTCCATGAAAACATGAGTAATAGTAGGATGTTTATTTTAATTATTTATTTTTTAAATTATACTAAAATATTTCCAACAATCCCTCACATAATTTAAAAAAATAAAATAAAACAAAATCTATTATCTTTTAAAACAAAATATTGTAGTTCAGTGTAAAGAACCTTTCGGGTTTGAGCCTTAGACCTAGTGCTTATAAACTTCCACCCGAGAAAATACAGAGACTTGATTGTCTTGAGCTACATCCCTTGTGACCAACACATACAATATCAGTGTTCATTTTAGGTTCTAATCAGTGGGTGCACGTTACGACCTTGTGCATGTATCTTGTTTCATGAGTGTCAATTAGAGACTTGCCCATGTCTCACAATGGCGGCCCCACCATCACACTCACTAGGTAAACCCTCAAAGGGTTTTTTGTGACTCAAACCCCTACGAAAATTGTCATTGGGTTTATTAAGAGGTATTTTATAAAATAAGCATAATAATTCACATACCTCAACCTTATTATTTTCACAATTTATAGTACACATCGCCATAGGAATGAGTAAAATTTAATCAAATTATTTGGTGTACTTTAGTCAACAACAATTTCGTTGTTGTCCATTGAACTCCACTTCATGGGATCGTCATTTATGTGGAGATGGGTGTCCATTGTTGTAACTAGTTTATGGGCTATAGTCTCATTCCCCTCGACGACTCAAATACTTGTTGTTGATGCATCAACCTTTTGATAAGCAGATTTACAATATTTCTTTCTGACCTGACAAAGTCAAGAGAGATAATACCATGAGTAATTAAGTTTCTAATATATTTATCTTTCATTCTCATATGTCAACTTCATTGACATTTTTACTAGAAACTTTAAATATAACAATTTGATTGTCAAGATGCATTGGAAAAATGAATAATTTATGCTTGTATAGTAGATCATGATAGAATAACAACTTTTTAACATATTTCCATGATAGTGCACCTCCATCAAAGGTTAAAACATAGCCATAACTAGTGGTTGATTTTGTCACCAAAATTAATATCCAATTTATATTAATATATCATTCAATCATCTCAAGAAATTGGACATATTGTTGATGAGTGTGTGTTGTTGCTGTTGAGAACTAAATGGAACATATGATGGTTGAGGTGGACACTCAGAATATGGTTGTTGCTCATGGTATGATGGTTGCTCATATTCCACAAAAGATGATCTAGGATATAGATCATTTAGTTGACGTATAGTTAACCTACTCAAATCAGGTGGAAAAGTAGGTGTGACAATTTGTTGATGATAATCCTATGAATCATGTGGTTGTTGTGGATAATAATCATAGTTCACTTGAAAATCACATTGTTGATTATTTTCATATGAAAAACTATTTTTCATTTTTGAAAGATGTTTTCTGAAAAGAAATAAGTTGAAAGCTTGTTGAGTAGACTTCCAGGAAAGAGAGGTGTGTCTCAATGGACAACTTAAGTACTTTATCTTTCCTTAGCCAAAGTGTTCCCCAACTAGTTTCACAAATTTCCCATCAAAATTTCTCAAACAAAAATTATGCTTAAAAAAAATAACTAAAGAAAGAAGATAAATGTTAGAAAAAAAAATAAAGGAAAAAAATGTTAGTGATAAACAAAAACAAAAACAATAAAATAAAATAAGAACTAAAATGATAAAAATTTTAATCGTGTTCCCCGGCAACGACGCCAAATTTGATAACGTTGTTGTTGACGGGATCGAATTTAATACTACTTTGTTATAACAACTTCAGTATTGTTAAGAAAGTAATCAAAAAAAATAGAAAGGGTAAAGTAACCCAAAGTCGTCTCTCAACGAACACGTAATTGCTTTTTAGCAAATTAGTTCTTATGAAAACTATACAAAAGAGTTATTCAAATGAAATAAAAAAAATAAGAGGATTAAGATAAATAAAGAGAGAAATAAAATTTAAAAGATAAAAAGAAATAAAAATAATAGCAATGAAAATAGATTGATTCCATTGTTTTTCAAAATAGATCCATCATCGGTTATCTAAAGATTATTTCTCAATTAATTATTGTTGTAGATTTGCAAATTAATTAATGTAAAGTCTCAATTAATTTGTTGGCTTCTCACTTTTAACCAAAGTACAATCTCAATTAAAAGTGAGAACTTTTAGATTATCCACAGTAAATTCAACCAAAGTATAGTCTCAATCAAATTTTACTATGCCTAATCATGTATATTCTTTTATCTCCTCACCAAATAAAAAGCTTAATTAATCAAAGTAAAGTCTCAATTAATTTTAGTTAGAGTAAATACCTTTAATCAAAGTAAAGTCTCAATTAAATTTAAAAACCCTTGAACTCATATGATCAACATGCATATAGATTTAAAATCATTACATTTTACGTGATTCAAAAATAAAAGACATAGATGAATTAAAACCTCAACAATAATAAAAAGAACAAACAAATTAATTGATCTAACCTTAGAATCCAATTAAGAATTACAATGGAATTAACTCAAGAAGTTTAGTAATCCATAGAATGCAAAAGTAAAATAAAAATATAAAATGAAAGGAGAGAGAAAGAAAATAGGCCCCCCTAAGGGTTTCTGCAAGTGTAATGGAGGAATGAGGCTGTTCATCGCTGCTGCCATGGAAACGGTGTTGTTGTCGACGAGGCTGTTGTTCTGGTGCACTGCATTGGTGGTTCAAAGGTAGCGTCATGGTCGCAGGTTTCTGGTGGTCCTCTCCTATTCGGCGTCATGGTCTGACGTGAACACGATGTTGTTTGAAAGTTGGTGCAGTTGTAGATTTGCGGTGGATCTGCTGCGTAGGTTCGAACTGATGCAGCGACATAGTGGAGGTTCATGTGTTTTTCTGTAGATTGCATCGTGGACTCAATGGTTGGATATGAAGGTTGAAGATGGAGGCTTCTATGGTTCACGTCGTTTCTGCTGATTGCTCAAGTGACCTGGTCTAACGTGAACGCGAAAGGACAAAGGTCTACTGCTGGCATCATAGTGATGGCCTAGGGTTTCTGATTTGTTGGAGGGACGGAAGATGATGATGTGGCACATTTGATTGGCTTAATTTTGAGTTGTTGGATATATGACATGTGGCAACCATATAGTTGGACAGATTTAAAAGTTGGAGATTGCCACATGACATGATCTGGTTGAGTTGAGTTTAAGTGGTAGAAGGGGTGCAACTTAGTAAAAATTAGGAGTGCAGAACAAGTTTTTAGGTGGTCCACTTCAAAGAGGGGAGTGTATATGTAATTTAGGGGGTGTAGAAGTAATTTTTCTAGAACTTGTTAATTTCAACCTTATTTAAAGGTGGTTTGTAACCTTAAATGAGCTTAATCTTAACTTCAGTTGTATCAACAAACGTTAAAATATCCAAAAATAATTTTTTCAGCTAAATATCACTTTTTAAGACATTTTTATCACATAAGCTCAAATAGCCTAATTATCATAACTGTCAATTAAATCACTCTTTAAGTACACAAATTCAATACCCAGAATTAAACATTAAATGAGGACAAAAATACGCACTCATCAATTGTCATAACTAGAAGAAATACAAATAATATTATCACTAGATGGCCAAACAATACTAGACGTATCACAAACAAATTTAGTTAATTTATCATTTGAAGGAAACATCTCTAAAAATTTATCAGTATAAATAACCAAGGATTTTTTTCTCCTTAACAGGTATTTTAACCTTTACAAGACACTCCACATTTTAAAATATTTTAAATGTGGTTTTTTTTTTAACTCATAAGAGTTTTATCACAACCTTTTGCAAGGAAATATATTTGAAGATATGACAAACATAATATAGTTTCATTGATATAATGTTACGCAAGCCCGAACTTGTAGAATAACATTTACCATATTAAAGCATTATTTGTTTCTTTCGCTACACCATTAGATTAGCACTATATGAAGATGTTACTTAAGGGATAATACCATGAGTTTCACATAAAAACACTCATTTATAAAGACATGTCACTTCTCTATTTAATTAATTTTGTACCTTAAAATTTCATAATATGAATGGATTCTAACCAAACTTCTCAACAATTATCATAATAACATGTCATATAACACAATTTTCAACATTTGTAATAATCAAATAAATAGTTACTAAATATTTTTTTTACAAGATAAATGTACTTAACTCAAACAAGTCATCACAAATACATCATTTACTGACCAAAACCAGAACACATGTCTAGAAACAATAATCCAATTGCACCAAAAGAAACCACTTGATAACCTTGTAGAGCAACAAGGAAGTTTCTAAGTTCAAAAACATGAAAAACTCCTTTTCAAAAAATAAGATAATTTCTAAAAGACAAGTTTAATTTTACTTAACTATCTTCTCAATTTCTGATATGAAGATTTATTTTTTTTATCAGCACACACATGATCATAAAATGATTCATTTTAATTTCATGTCATAAATAATATTTTAAATTCATAAATCTGATAATTTATTTTCAGTCATTTTTTTTCATATAAACATCAAGTTAAACCTTTTTTTTTCCTTTGCAAATGCATAATTTTGTTCAATTGTTTTCCATAACACAATAGTAATTTTAGTATGACAAATTATTTTATAATTGTTTTCATACAAAACAATTAAAATATATATGATATAGAACATCTTTATCAATGGTAAGAGTAGACAATATTAAAGCATAAATTAATATAACAACAAAAACATTAGCTTTAGACATCACAAAAAATTATTCAATGAGCAGCAAGAATTTCATTTATCCATAATTTCATTTATTGTTACCAATAGAAATAAAAACAATTATACACATAAATTTTAGCCTTAGTTGAAACTGATCTAATTATAACCATAACAAACACATTAATTCATAAAATGTGTTTTCAGTCTTCAGCTCTATATTGTTTATAATTTTAGATGAGTAATCAAAAATAGAAATAACAAGATCGTTTTCTCTCTAAAAATGTTAGAAAATGATTACTCAAATAATATTATTAATAATAAAACTATTATAATAATAATTATTATTAGAGCAATAATAATACTGACATGTATATGAATCAAAGAATATTAATCAAAGATCCAATAATTCTTATAATAATAATAATAATAAATTATAATAATAATAGATAAAAAATAAATGAGGTAAGGAGTAGAAATAGTTTGGGTTGAGGCACGCATAACGCTATCCTTAGAGAGAAAACACCCCTACTACACAAGGCACAACAAAATCATATGCATCTTTCTCCAGAGATACAACAACCCGTCAGATCGATCGAGTGTAGTGAAGGATCTTTGAACCTTATGAATACCACTGTTTTAAGAGATAATATAGAGAAAAAATAATAACACTTCTAAGAAAAATCTAGTGTTTTTTGTCTTTGTTGTGTCTTTTCCCATGCACCGATGTGGTAGTTATAGGTATAAAAGGAAGACACAAGAGTCAATTATAATAAAAATATAGTTGTTAACCATCATAATTGACATAAACGCATAAAATTAAAAGTCCATGAAAACATGAGTGACAGTAGGATGTTTATTTTAATTATTTATTTTTTAAATTATACTAAAATATTTCCAACATTATCATGTAACACTGAAATGACAATGGTGAATGTAAAGCCCACTTACAATGCTGCCTTATTTTTAAAGGGCTACCCCAAAATCAGTTGGGCCTAGGGCTAGCCCAAAGGGAAACTAGACCCTAAGTCTGCCATAACACACTCTTTTCTCTCACTTTCAGAAAACAATCGCCTTGTTTTCCTCTCCTCACCCAAAATTGTGCTCTGTTAGGGTTTGATCTCCAGCCTCCGTCAAGTTTGCTCAAGGTCATTCTTGCCCCGTGTAAGTTACTCTCCGACTCATACCACTTTACCCTTAGTATATTCTCCTGTTTTCCCAGTTAGGGTTTCGTAGTGAGCTCAATCTTAAGATTTGTTCCACTGTTTTCCAGCTTTTAAGCCTATTCCTAGAGTTGTTGTGCTCCGTGGTTGGTGTCGAGGTCCTGTACTAGCTCATTCCAGGTAAGAGAAGTTAGGGTTTCTTGCATTTTATAATTTGTTGCTTATTTTTTATCTATCTCGAGTTGGTATGAAGTCTGTGCTGCTGTGATTGCATAAAAATGCTCTATTATGTGTTTTGGACATGAATGTATGGCTGCTGCAGGTACGAACAGTAGCGAGAACTGATAGTCTCGCTCAAGCGAGCTAGTCTCGCCTAAGTGAGATTGGCAGAGGTGCGCCCAGACCTTTTGCATGAGCTATCGCTCAAGCGGGCCATCTTTGTTTTGAGCGAGAGAATGCCTCGTTCAGGCGAGGAGATCTCGCCTAAGTGAGCTAGTGTGAATGGCCACTATTCCAGATTGTCGAGCTCTCGCCTAGGCGAAGGGAGCTTGCCTGAGCGAGACCCTTCAGCCTGAGCGAGGAACTAGGCGAGGGTATTGTGATATTTGTTGTTTTCTCTGTTCTCCGATGGTTGACAATTGCTTGATTTGAATTGTTATATTAAAAGCATGAGAAGAATGATTATGCATGAACGGTATGGTGTATGGGTTGTAAATGATAGGTGTGGTATGATCTTGGCATGTGATTTTATATGGGATAGTTGGTTATCAAAGGGGCATAGTGTCGGTACGAAATACACTTCTATATTCATGGTCTGGGAAGGATGAGTTGGAATGGATCCAATATGGCATATGAATGAGGATTGATTATAAAGGCTGGCATGAGATTTATATGCATGAAAAATATTACTTGTTTGATTGAATATGATTGGTATGTGGTCAGTACGTAATTTCATGAGCCTCTAGGTGAGACCCCATGGTGGTGCTTCAATGGTCGGAACGTAATTCCATGACCCCTGTTAGTGGGAGTTCATGGTGGTTCCCCATCTATATAATTTGGTAAGGATTCAAGGTAAGGTTGCATCCTGACACTCTAAGGAGTCAATTAGTCTCACTTAAAGCGAACTGACTCTTGTGGTGAGAGTAGCAGGAGGCCTGAGATTCATTAAGGGCTAATCTTGTGCGTAGGGGTTGAAACTTTATAACACTTAGCTCGGGGGTGAGCAGGGAAATCCACCACAAGTGCAAGCATCCGCTGAATCCGACTAAATTATATGTATCTGGATGAGTCGAGTATGAGTCTTAGTGTATTGTTTGCAAGGCATAACATGATTGGTTGACATATATTCATTGGTCTATGAAATGGCATGTATCCGTATGATAAATTGTTTTATACTGTAGTTTACCCTTTTTGCTTGTTTGGTTGCCTTGTATGTGGTTTTTCTCCTTTTGCGATGATCATCAATTTATTGATGTGAGCATATGCGAGAGGTTCTCGCGGTCAACAGGGGAATGGTGACTCTGTTGCTTAGCCCGCCTGGGTTGGATCCCACTTAGTGAATTTTCTCTTAGGGCTATGGCCCATGTATTACCTTGTTTTAAATCTTAGTTGTATTATTGTTGGATTATGTATCCTGTGTGTATTGGCATCATGGTGTGCTCCAGGATTTTCTTTTATAAATTCTTGGATATTCTTAAGAAGTGAGTTATACTCCGAACCTTTGCTCGTAATATTGTTTATGCGTGATGTGTCATTTAAGTAAGTCTATTTATTAAATGGGACGTTATAGTGAATACTTTTAAAGGCTAATTGTTCATTCTACACATAACTATATGATATTCAATTTAAGTCATATTAAAAGTGGTAAGCTAGGTATTTTTTAATATAATATTAACTAAAAATATTATACTAATATCTTTTACCAAAGATAGTGTAATATAATTGTATTAACATAACATTTGGAGAACATTTAGGTGCCAATCAAGGAATTTGAGTAAATGTTTGGGTACCAATTTGGAAATTTGTAGCTATAAACTAATTTTGAAGATTGAAAAGATAAGTTTGACAAGTTCAGTGCATTAGATTCATTAGTCTAATTTGTGTGAACTAGACACGTTTAATGAGTAAATCTTTAGACTTGTCTTATCTGTGTATTAAACATACTTGTTCACATTATGGTGCTTTGGAGGCCTATCAAGTTGTCTATCATGTTGGACTTTTTGCAACAAAGTTTGTTACTTTGGAAGTATCTCTTACATTAGATTTTATGCACCAAAATATGTTCTTTATTGCTTATCACGTCGAATCTTCTAACAACAAAATTCGTTTGGATTTTTCTCTTGTGTTGAATCTCTACAAGGGAATCTATCAATGTAAATCATTTATCACACTAAAATCTCTACAATAGAATTGGTTATTTTAGATCGAATGAATCAAAGCTGAAAGATTGTCTTTGAGAAACAAATTGAATTCACTAGAAACTACTACAAATATACATCCATCAACATTCATCGATCACCATCTCATCTCTTATCACTCAATCGTTCATCAGACCATGTTTTATTTTCTTATTTGTAATATCTTTTATTGTCTTTCGTATGAAGAGCTAAATCGTTCTAGGTTGTTTCTCTTGTGAATTTATAGTTAATTACGAGGTTATGGGCGATTAAAATACTATTCTTCAATTTGTGCAAAGTTGAGTCTAATCTATTTATTCCTTTTTTTTTTTTATTTTGATTTGTGTTCTTAGGATTGTTTTAGAATGTGTCGATAATTCAATTTTATTTTCTAATTAAGAATTCTTTTTAGTTTGTTTAGTTCTAACAACCTTTTATTTGCTTAATTCAATAGGTAGAAGAATAAAAATTACATGTAGACGCTTGAAATGAGTGAGAAAATTAGTGAACTAGTTAATGTATACTTAATTTATTTAAAAATTAAATAAATAATAATCATATCATTGATGAAAAATTCAACTATGAATAATGTGGAGAATCAATTTGTCTTCATATCAATAATTGTTCTATATATACATTGTTTATAACAAGCCCATTTTATTGTTATTTCACAATCTTGTGCTTTTTGTTGAGTAAGTGTTAGATTATTCAAAATCTTGTTAAATTTTTAGAAAATGAATTGGGTTGACTAATCTACATTTACTTACATTTTGAATTGAATAGAGGATCTTTTGAACAATCTAATTAAAGACAAGACGATCTATTTCAACAATAAACAAGTTATCTATTAGACATTCTATTTTTATTTAATTTGATCATAAAAATGGTAATGATGAATTATGGTAAAAAAAATTATATTAGTTTTAATTGATATGAAAAGAAAGAAACAATGATAAGATTTTTCATACTACGTATAATTTTAATATGTTATTTATAATTTTAAAATATAAAAAAATATTTATTGTTTTTTATTTTTGATATTTTTTATTATTTATTATTTATTATTTATTATTTATTATTTATTATATTATATTTTACATTTATTTTATTTTGCTTTATTATATTATATTGTATTTTTTCTTTATTTTTATTTTGTTTTATTTTATTGTTTTTAGCTTATTTTATTTTATTTTATACTTTTATTTGATTAAAAAAATGAAAAAAAGTGAAGTGAATAATTAAAGTGAGTGAGTAGAAAGAGAGATAAGGGTGTATCTGGGTGGAGTGGTGGAGAGGAGGTAGAGTGAAAGGAAAAGAAAAGAACAAAGGAGAAGGGGACGGACGATGATTCTTACTTGCCATAGAAAGAACTGCAAGAACAGGTACATCTTGCATTGAATATGGCATGAAGTGCTGTTTTATATGTTGATGGTACATTATGCAAATAAACTCCTGTATCTTTGAAAACAAAACACGCTTTCTCCCTTCCATTCTCCTGCACTTGATAACATCCATACGTAACTTCCATTTTCGAGACCTATTTTCAACCTTCATCTTCACACGCTCATCACAATCCACGAATGCATCTCCTTCGTTTTTCTCATCCCAAACTCCAACATTCTCTTGCACCCTCATCCTCCAAAAACACAAACGCATCATCATTCATCATCGTCTTCACCTTCCACCTGCATAAAAACCAAAAACAACATGGACCCACCGCCACTCTCCAACAACACCCACACATTATTTTTTATTCTACACTCTGTCCCACAAGGTTAATAACTTGTCATTTGTAGGGTTTAAATGATGTATTATTTTGGATTTTAGTTTCATTAACAAATAGATTTTTTTTTCAAGTTTAATATTAAATTAGATAATAAAAGTTAACTAAAATCAATTTTGCAATTATAAAATTCGAAATATCACTAATGATAGCTCATCTTCTTCCCTTAGATATCATCATCATCTTCCCAGCCACAACTACCGGGTCTCGTTTCTTCTTCCTCACTGAAAGAGCACAACACACAAAACCCTAACATTCCCGATGTCAATTAGCTTTCGATGAGACCCGATCACCATTTTCATCCTCATCAGTGTCCATCACTCTAGCCCATTTGGAGTTCTCTTGACAGGAACCGCCGTGCGTCAACCGTGGCCACCGGCTTCCACCGCCACACTCACCGGACCGTGTCGTCTCATCTTCGGCAAGCTTTGTTTATCGCCGCCGTTCACCGCCGTTCACCACCATACCTTCATCGTGTTGGGCCTCCCTGTATCCAACACCACTGTAGTGACGTAAGCGAAGAACTCCTATCATAGCCTCCGGTCAATCTCTCTTTTAGGTGAGTTCGGATTTATGCTCTTTTCTCTATAGAGCAATCTGATTTTCTTCGCATTCAAGCTTCCTTTTGATTGAATGATGTCTCTTTTCATTCTTGATGAAACTCCCTCTAGTTGAGATCCTAAAATTCTACCTTGATTTGTTGTTTGAGCCTTTTGTTGTGGAGAAAGAATGATTCTATGGGTGAAAGCCGTTTGAGGGGAAAGAGCATTGCTAAGCAAAGTCTACACTAGTCCTTTATAAATAATGTTTTTTTCTTAAATAAATTTGTTGAGTGGATTGAGAACAATGAGAAAGAATGAGACCAGCTGACCAATAGTAGATGTGATTTTCTTAAATGGGTTCTGCGAAATAAATGATGAGATTTGATTGTTGAATGTGATTGTACTGATAGTTTATATTGAATTTCTATTATATATGATTTCTATTGTACTGTGAATTATGAATGATGATAGAAAGACATTGAGACGGTGGGTTCTGTTGGTTGGGTTTACATGTCCTATTATGTGAGTTATCATAGCTATTCTTTTCATACCACAAATTGTAACAATGACTGTATTGAGCTATGATGGGTAACGTAAGAATGTTTGTGAAAATTGGTGTGATATTAATACTCAAATTAGTTATTTTCAAGAGAAAAGGAAAAATGCTACTCTAGGATGAGTCAAAAGTGTATGAAAGGAGATTTGTTATGTGACACTATTCTAACTCGACTAGTATCCAACTCTACATAGATGAAGATATCTAGGTGGTGAGGAAGATATCTAGGTGGTGAGAGTCGAAGGAGACTCTATTCAATATGCTAGTCTCCTAGAAGCATAGTCATTGTACTTTGTTGTTTGAGCTGCTTTGCAATGATGTTTGTTTGAGCCATTGGACTAAGCCATGTGTGATGATACTTGGTATTTGATTTGATGAGTGTGAACTGTTTGTGTTTTTGAGCTTGTTCATGTATTGACATGTATCGTTGAATGAGTTATTGGATTGAAGTAATACAGTGAATAAATGGGAAAATGAGAAGGGCTAACTTAAGGATTGATTTCTAGCCAAGATTCGTTTTGATAGTCTTTATTAGAAGTTATTATTTCTTTTATATACTTTATATTTTTCATAATTATTTTAATATGTTACTATTTTTTGTATTTTATTTTCTCATCATTTGTTTATACATTAGCTTACCTTTGCATTTTGTATGTTCTCATGTTTTCTTTTGTTTTTTCTGCGATGATCTTTTTGCGATGATCGTGTGTATATATATATATATATATATATATATATATATATACACACACACGTGAGCAATTATAGGAGTTGATGGTGATAGTGCACCGGAGCTGGGTTAGGGGAAATGAAGTATTAGGATAGGAATATTATAACGATGATGGATTGTGGTTTTGAAAAACTATATTAAGTTCACTGGTTTATATTTTGAAGTATTCATGAGTTCATTTTAAATGCATTTGTTTTTAGTATCTCATTATTTAGTATAAGAACTATAAAATGTGAATTTATTTTGAAATACCTTATTAAGGCTATGATTTAAACATTGATATAGGGTATTTATTAGTTTTTGGGCTGTTACAGATCAGAGATAAAAGGTATAGATATCCTCTAAACATATAAGTTGCCCCAGGATGTACCATTTTTAAATTAAAAAAATAAAATTTAGATTTAAATAAAAGAACTTTAAAAATAATTATATTTGTTTTCTTGTACAATCTCCTGTTTTTCTTTTTCACTTTCCATAGAAACATTGGTTTCAACCGGGAATATGAGTTCTTTTGGTTCTCATTCCTCGTTTCTCGGTTGATCCACAATGCAACAGAGCGCAGCTGCGCGAAAAATACAATAACCCAAAATCCTCACTCACTTTCTTTGCACTCTCTACTATTCTCCTTTTTCAATCCCCATACTGTTCATTACACTGTTTCTGTAAGTTCCTTTCATTATTATGTATAATCATTGTATATAAGATAAATTATTTTAATTCTCGAATATGAAATATTTTTTTTTGCATTTTTAGGTTAACAAATTTGTACTTGTTTGTTTGTAAGGTGACATGCTGTTGATGTACTTTAGTTAGTTGTTTCTTGTCTTTGGTTAGTTAAACTAATTGGAATTATTTCGATGGAAAATGAATATCATTATGGGAAAATAAAAAAGTTTTTATTTTGCTCATTATTTCTTTTTCGGGGTGGAAATGATTTTTAATTCAGTTCGAGAAATGCTAGTTGCACACATTTTGCATTCATATTCTCTCTTACTAATGCAATGTGAAATTTTATGACTGTGCAAAAGTTGGGTTCATTCTTAAGCTTATGCATAGAGTTGAGTTTTGCTTAATAATAGTGTTGGAAAGAAGATCTTATTCAGTTTTATGCCCTAGGAAGAGTGAAGAAGAGCTTAAAATATAGCAAGGGTTTGTTTGATTTATGAAAATTCTTCTAGTTTTCATTTTATGTTCTTACTTACAATTACAAAAAGATCACGTTGTTTTCACTTTGATTATTGTTTTCAAGAATTTGCATAAGAGTGGTGTAAAAGTTCGTTCCATCATCAAAGGAAATGAAATGAATATGGTACTTTTGTAGGTATTTGTCATTTTACAAAAACGAATAGGCCTTAAATTTGTGTTACCCCATAATTAAGCTTCATTCCACCTTTTAATTGTCTTTGTTTCTTTACCAGGGATGGGGGAGAGGGTATTTAGAATAAAGGTTAAAAGGTGAAAACATATGAATCCTTGAATCGTATGGGTGGTACAAATTTCATACATTTAGTCTTGTATTTTAAGATACAAAGTAATTTAAGATTCATCTTGGGATATACATTGGTAGATAGACATAATGTATGAGTTGTGAGATTCATCATATCATGAATAGTAAAATTCTAATAACTGTGTTCCTAATACTAAGCATTTTGTAGGATAGGACGACGATTTAATAATACAGATTGTAGGTTAGTTAATATCTACAGTTCTACTCTATTAATATCTATTTCTGACTCAATGCTAAAGGGTATAGATACTACTTAAAGATTATTTTAAGATTCCAGTATTTAATTTACTACACAAGTGATAGGGACAATTAGTAATACAGAACAATCAAGACCAATTCTTGATTACTTTTATTGAACAACACTGGTTGTGTCAAAAGAGTAGAAGCTAGAACTCAAGATTACAACTGAGAAAGCTTTGAGAGATCCTCACTCTCCTATCAGGTCCTTCAGAAAACTACAAACTGCCTATTTCCTATAATTTCTGACTATTTATAATAGTCAGTTACATGACATATTTAAAAAAGAAAAACAGAATTACACTGCAGAGGTTATAACTGTCATATTCAGTTATTCCTCTTTTCCCTCCTTTTATAAACTATTCCAAACCTATCATTACTCCGCCCCTGCAGATTCACCTTGCCCTCAAGGTGAAGGTCTGGAAACTCTTGCTGGATGGTTGTGGCAGACTCCCAGTCCAAATCTGGAAGTTGCCTCCACTTGAGAAGAACCTCCTATTCTCCTTTAGCATCCTGGCGAGTATCTAACACTTTCTCAGGTGTCACCTCCAATATGTAGTCTTCAGATAGCATGGGAGGTAAGGGTTGTGATGTGGGAATAGTAGTGGAAGCAGTCTTTAGTAAGGATACAATGAAAAACTGGGTGAATACAGCTATGGGCAGGAAGTAGCAGTTTATATGCTACTGGACCAATACGTTCCAAAATCTGGTATGGCCCGTAAAAACGAGGACTCAGTTTCTCATTAGGTCATCTAGCCAAAGATTTAAACCTATAAGGTTAGATTTTAAGGAACACCCAATCACCAATTTGATATGTAACCTCTCTTCTATGCTTGTTGGCTTGAAGTTTATTCTGCTCTTGAGCCCGACAGAGATTGGACTTCAAAGCTTTCAAAATCGCATCACGTTCATCTTGGAACTGGTTGACACTCTCTATTTTACAAGGAATGGTTGTCCCTTTCAAAAGCAAAGGTGGGTCGTGACCATATAAAGCTTTAAATGGTGTCATTTTTTAAGAGGCATGGTAATTAGTGTTAAACCAGAATTCAGCCCAAAGTAACCAACTAGGCCATAACTTAGGTTGAGATCTTGTCATACACCTTAGATAAGTTTCCAAACAACGGTTAACCACTTCCGTTTGACCATTCGTTTGGGGATGGTATGTTGAGCTTTGTACTTGCTTGTTTGAACAATTCCTTCCAAGATTGACTTAAAAACAGTTTGTCCCTATCTAAAACAATTGTGGAAGGAAACCCATGTAACCGAACCACCTCTTTAACAAAAATGGCAGCTACATCTGCAGCAGTATAAGGATGTGCTAAAGCAAAGAAATGGGCATACTTAGTGAGGCGATCGACCACTACAAGAATAGTGTCCATCCCCTTTGCTTTAGGTAGACCCCCAATAAAATCCATGGAGATATCACTCCAAACCTGAGTTGGAATTGGCAATGGTTGTAGTAAACCAGCAGGAGCTAGAGTCGCAGTTTTATTCCTCTGGCAAGTGTCACACTGCATCACAAAATCCTTAATATCTCTTCTCATGCCCTCCCAATATAGAACGCCTGCAATTCGTTTAAGAGTGTGAAAGTAGCCACTATGACCACCTAATGGAGATTCATGCAGCTCTTTAATGATAGTAGGGATTCTACTATAATGTTTAGGCTGAACAAGTTTGCCGTGATAGTACAATTTCCCCTTTTTTAGCTGAAACTGGGCATGAGCAGTAGGATCCACTAACAAATTCTGTATAATGGTGCTCATTTTCACATCCTTTTGTATTTCTGTATCCCAATCTTCCCACTCTTGAGGTTGTAGGATAGAAATGTTAAAGAAGACTTGTCGGGATAATGCATCAGCAACCATATTTTCCTTCCCAGGTCGATATTTGATGTCAAAATCCAACCCAATGAGCTTCGAAGCCCATTTAAATTGTTCCTCTGTCAACAATTTATGATCATTCAAAAACTTTAAGCTTTTTTTATCAGTGACAATGGTAAAGTGAGTACCCATCAAGTAATGCTTCCATTTTTGCATAGCTTGGACGATAGCCATTAGTTCTCGTTCATAAACTGATTTCCTTTGACCTCTTTCTGTCAAGGCTTGGCTCCAAAAGGCCAAGGATCTGCCCTCTTGTAATAACACAGCTCCTAACCCTTTACTGGAAGCATCAATCTCAACCACAAAAGATTTGGAAAAATCTGGCACTCCTAGCGTGGGCAATTGGGAGACAACAGTCTTCAATGCTTCGAAGGCTTGATGTACTTCATTAGACCAAACAAAACCTTCCTTTTTAAGCAATTGTGTTAGAGGTTGCACAATTTTACCATAATGTCGAACAAACCTTCTATAGTACCCCGTTAGACCAAGAAAACCTCTTAAAGCAGTGACATCTTTCGGTCTCGGCCATTTAAACATAGCCTTTACCTTCTTAGGGTCAACTGATACCCCATTCCCCGAGATCACATGGCCCAAGTATTCAATGCTGTCTTGGCCAAAGCTGCATTTCTTCCTATTAACTTTTAAGTGATGATCACATAGTAGTTGAAGAACTTGTGATAAATGTTGGAGGTGCAGATCCATAGAAGTGCTGTAAACCAAGATATCATCGAAAAACACCAATACAAATTTTTGCAAAAAAGGCTTGAGAACTTCATTCATGAGAGATTGGAATGTTGCTGGGGCATTTGTCAAACCAAAAGACATGACTAGGAATTCATAGTGGCCCTCATGGGTTCGAAAAGTTGTCTTCTTAATATCGCTTTCTTTCATACGAATCTGGTGGTAACCAGACTTGAGATCTAGTTTAGAAAAGATAGTTGCTCCAGCTAGCTCATCCAATAATTCATCTATAACTGGAATAGGAAATTTATTTGGAATGGTTACCTTGTTAAGAGCCTTATAATCTACACAAAACCTCCATCCTCCATCTTTCTTTTTCACCAAGATAATAGGGTTGGAATAAGGACTAATACTAGGCCGAATAATACCAACATTCAGCATATCACCAATCAATCTTTCAATCTCATTCTTTTGCGAGTGCGAATACTTATATGGCCTTAAGTTTGGAATGGATACTCCCTCCTTGAGATGAATAGCATGATCTTGTTTTTGGGTAGGAGGTAATTCATGGAACTCTTGAAAAACCTCACCATAGGATGCCAACACTTGCTCCACTTCCTTTGTACAAGCCGTAGAATCCACAACTTCATGATTATGAACCATATCCACCAAAAACCCTTGATCCCCTTGCTGCAATTCGTGTATCAACTTTTTAAATGAAGTTGCAGTAGTGGATAAAGCAGGATCCTCGATCACCATGTGCTGCTGGTTCCCTCCACCAATGGTAAGTTTTAAGTTTCCAAAATCTGCCTTAACCTCCCCTAAACTGGCCAACCACTCTAAGCCCAACACAATATCAGGTCCACCTATCTCAAAAGTGAAAAATTCTTGTCGAATTTGTAATCCTTGGATTTCCAAGATAAAATCTGCACATTTTCCTTGACAATCTATCTTTCTACCATCTCCAACTTCCACCACATAAGAGGGAGTAGCCATTGTCTGCAACCCACATCTACCAATCAAATTATTTGAAATGAAATTGTGGGAAGCTCCATAATCCAACAAAACAATCACGCTCTCCTCTCCAATTTTACCCCAAAGTTTTCAAAACTTCTTGGTAGTGAGTCTAGCCATGGTACACAAGGATAATTGTAAAGCCTGTCTCGTGTCCTTCAAGGTATCTTCTGTTGTCTCTGTGTGGTGCTAGAATTCCCCCAATTCAGTTATTTCATCTTCTGACAGCAGTAACATGTGCAATTGTTTGTTTCTACATACATGTTGAGGCTCAAACTTCTCATCACATATAAAACATAACCCTTTTCTCATCTTGTCTTGCAATTTTGCATCAGATAATTTTCGAAAAAGGGCTCCTCGTTGACACAGCCCTCCTTAATTTCTTAGACACCTCACTGCTCTCCCCCCTGTCCTTATTGGTAGTACTAGAAGCTACCGAGTTACTGCCTTCTCTTGAAAAGGTTTTAGTAGCTGAATATGGTTTGGCCCCTGAATTGTTGCTGCCAAACCCTGGAAGTTCGCTTTTAGATGTGACTCTAATTTTTTCCTCCACCATTTTAGCTTTCATCATTAGTTCAGCAAGACTTTTTGGTTCATATAGCTTCACTTCAGCCTTGATACCTTCTTTTAACTCGTTCAAGAAAATGCCTACCAAATAATCTTGCTCCACGTTTTTCAAGAACCCAACATATTGTTCAAAATTTTCAATATACTCTTCAACCAGACCTGTTTGTTTTAAGCCAATTAAAATCTCAAACGGATTATCCAACATGGTCGGTTGAAACCTGTGCACCAGTACAATCTTGAAAGGATCCCATGTAGGTTTGGGATTACACGATTGCCACCATTGGAACCAATTCAAAGCCTTTCCTTCCAAAGCAATAAGAACAGCCTTCATCCTTTCTTCCTCTGTTACCTCCTTTAAATGAAAATAGCGCTTCAACCTATTGGTCCATCCATAAGCATCTTCTCCTATAAAAACTAGAATATCTAGTTTTCTCCATCTTGACGAAGTAGAAGAACGTTCTCCATTTGTGACTGAAATATCATCACTTTCCGATTTTTCTGTTGACAATATTTTCTCCACCACCACTGTAAGACCACGAATCATGTCTTCCAAACGTTGGAACCGTTGATGAGTCTCATTTTCATGTCTGTCCCGATCTTGAACCATTTCTTGGACCATTCGTTCAACCCCATCCATGCGTGACTCCATTCTGGTATGGACCATGCTCTAACGAACCCTTTCCACAGAACCCAGAAGGTGCTCTGAATACCAATTGATAGGGACAATTAGTAATACAGAACAATCAAGACCAATTCTTGATTACTTGTATTGAACAACACTGCTTGTGCCAAAAGAGTAGAAGCCAGAACTCAAGATTACAACTAAGGAAGCTTTGAGAGATCCTCACTCTCCTATCAGGTCCTTTCAGAAAACCACAAAACTGCCTTTTTCCTATAACCTCTAACTATTCATAATAGTCAGTTACATGACAGATTTAAAAAAGAAAAACAGAATTACACTACAGAGGTTATAACTGTCATATTCAGTTATTCCTCTTTTCCCTCCTTTTATAAACTATTCCAAACCTATCGACAAGGCATTTGAGGTATTTACTTGTGACAAAATTTTCTTTTTGGCTGGTGATTGATAGAATAGAATACTCATTGACATGATAGATAGTGATAGTTCATGATTTGAGTGGATTTTTTGTGTTTTATTTTAAAATTTTGCATCATTATAAAGTCAGAAATGATTTATTGTTATGCCTGTTAGTAAGAACATCTATTGCCAAGGAGAAAAATAATCTTGCCTTTAGTTTTGGTTGCATAGTGTATAACCTGGAGAAGTGTTTTAATGTTGAGCTTTTTTATTATTGTTACAAAGCCATGGATCAACAACATGAAGATCATTTTCATAAGAAAGATAGAGAGCTCATAATACTCACAGGGCAATCATTGAAAAAGATAATGATGTGAATAAAAAATTCTCCTATTTATAGATCTTATTGGACTCTAGTAGTCATATGTTATTAACCGATAACAAACTTACTAATCATGTACAATAATTATTATAATTACTTACTTTGCCTTTAGACATTCAGTATTCTTTTGGCAACAGCTGGACCTAGAAGCAACGAGTGATAATAATTTAAGGTGAAACATTTTTTATCAGAAGACTAGAACATTTTATTTTGTATGATCAATTCTTTTTTACTCTGTTTTTGTGGCTTACTTTCCTTTTTCAAATTTTCTTGTATTTAGAATCTTTTATGTAAGATACTAATCTTCATTATACATTCGTTGATGTTGCATTTGCTATTTATTGATCTTTAATTAAAAACTGTAATTTTGTTTTTTATCTTATTATATAAGTAGCAATGATTGAAGCATACATCTGTAGCAACATGTGGCCATGACATTGGTTAAGCAAGAAAAAGTATAAAATGCTGTCAACTACTGTCGCTGCTCAGCTTCCAAGTTGTTGGTACCGCATTCCCAACCATCTTAACGTCCATCATGATGCCCAACAAAAGAGAAAACTCACCACTCTATCACTTTCCAATGCAGATAGCCAAATTTCCCTCAAAAACTTATGTGACCTAAGTCTTCCTCAGACCCAAAATTGCAGCAAAGGGCAAGAAAGCAATAACCGTTCAATACATAATCCCAATTCAAATCAGAACCACAAAAACTTATTATTTCTACAATTGCTCCCTGATAGTGACACAGATGACATCAATAATCAAAATCCAAGAACAAGAAACCACTGCCAACACCAAGTAGACGAACAAAGAGAATTCAAGGACAATAACAAGGCTAGCCTTTTCACAAACATGCGGTGGGTAGATGTGAAAGCAGCACTTGGCCAAAGAATCAACTTGGAGGCCATTCTATGTTCAACTATGGTGATCTTTAAAGACCCGAAATTGGCAATGCCCCATATTTTTGTTCCTGATATAAGGTATGTTGATTGGGCTGAGCTGCGCAGAAAGGGATTTAAGGGAGTTGTCTTTGACAAAGACAATACCATTACAGCGCCTTACTCTTTGAAGCCCTGGCCACCACTTGAGTCTTCATTGGAGAGTTGTAAATTGGCATTTGGTCATGATATTGCTGTGTTTAGTAATTCTGCTGGTAATTCTAGCTTGAAGCAATTAGAAAATGTTCTGAATTTTATGGTACTAGTTGTTCACCGTGTCACTTAAATTGTTTTCTGCTGCTTTGTTGTTGTGAATCAGGACTTCATGAATATGACCATGATGGTTCAAAAGCTAGGATGCTTGAAGGTGCAATTGGAATTAAAGTCATCAGACATAGTGAGTCTTGCCTTTATTTTAGAGCATTTTCTGCAATATTTCCTTATCTTGGAACATGAAAATACATGGTCTCTCGGATCTGTTTAAAACGTTAGGAGTGTGAATTATTCTCTTAGGATAAATTGCTTTAGTAGGGATGTTGATACATGTACGAATGTGTTGTTAGTGGGATATTAAATGCATTACTAGAAGTTGGTAGAATATTAAATGTATTACTAGAAGTTGATAGAGGGTTGTTAGAAGATTCTAAAGATCTCTTTGTAATTATTATTTTAGGGTTAGAGTCCTCTCTATACAGAGACTGATGTACTCTTTCAAAGAATCAATTTAAATAAAAATCTTATTTCTTTCATATTAATCCTTTCAAGTGAATGCTTCAGGGGTGAAGAAGCCAGGCGGTACAGCTGAAGAAACTGAAAAGCATTTTGGTTGTGAAGCTTCGCAATTAATTATGGTAGATAAGAATTTTAGTGGCCACCTTCTATTAGCTACTTTTTTGTAGTTTGATTCAGATTTATGTTAAAAGTTAAAGCATAATATCTATGGCAGGTGGGTGATCGGCCATTCACTGACATTGTTTATGGCAATCGGAATGGGTTTCTAACTATTTTGACAGAGCCATTGAGTCTTGCTGAGGAGCCATTTATTGTTAAGCAGGTATGGTTTTCATTTTACATTCTGAGTGCAAGAATTGTTTGTTGTGATTAATTTTTCTTGATAAGTGGAAATAATTTTTCACTAATGGAAAAGGATGAGAAGTTCTGTTTGACAGATCCTATAACGAAAGCGAAATATAGCAGAGATAAAATCTTCAAGCTTAAAAGCGCTCGTACCTCTCTTGTATAGTCAACTGATGAGATTCTAGTAAAATTGAGAAAATATATGTTCCACAAAAATTGTGTGGAATGACTCATCTGCATAAAAAAGCATTGGAGTAGTAAATTCTTAGAAAAACTTGTAGTGTGACCAAGTAAACTAACTCAACTCATTTAATGGAACTGTCATACATCTCTGGCATGATTCTTTGTGCCAATTGGGAATTCATGGTATCATGGCTTACAGATTCTTTCTGCTACGGGTTGTGTTGGTGTTGAAAGTCTCTATAGATCTTTTATGTAACTTGTCAAGAGTAACTTGTTTGATAGAAATGAGGTCCATAAATAAAGCACTTAACAACTATTATTGAATCTTTGGTCAATATTGAAATCAATTACACAATGTGTTACTTATCTGTGTGAAAGTCCTCTCTTATTCTTTGAGATCTATCTATTATCTGTTATGATATTTGGCCTAATCAACTTGTAGTTACTTATATATGTTATCTGCTTTCTGATATGCTTTGATGTTTTAATACCATTGGAATGCTGGGTGTGTGAAATCTGTTTGACAATGCTGGTTAAGCATTAGACGAATTTTATTCATGAATATTAATTAATTTCTTATGGTTTATCATTATGAATCAATTTTAAAAAGGAAATAACATTCCCTTGATAATTGTGATGATAGGTGAGGAAGCTAGAAAATTCATTTGTAAGGTACTGGTCCAGAAGAAGGTTGAAGCCACCTAGCCAGAGGTTATTGCCAGATCCAAAGTTATGTGTCAGAGAGCCACATCCTTCACAAGACTAATCTCTAAACACCGCCACCTTTTTTTTACCATATTACTGCCCTTGAGTAATTGCATAAATGTGAATAATTTTTTTTTAAATAATCATTTAGTTTATTTTTTACCAAATGGAAAGCATTCCCCAGCTGTCTTATATGTGGCAATTTATGTCATCTGGTTAGAGCCTGTTTAAATAACTAGATTTAAAAAATAATTTTTTGATCAGTTCTTTTCTTAAAAAAATTCTTAAATAAAAAAGCAAATTTTCCCCAAAACCAATCATTTATGAACATGCTATTAGTTTTCACAAAATAAATTATAAAAATAATTTTTTTTTTAATTTTCACAAAAATTTTCTCCTGATCGTGAAGGTTGTTATATTACACCTCATCGTAGTTTCTGAAAGTAAATGATATTAAAAGATCAGGCTTTTTAATATAACATTAAGTAAAAACATAATATAATAATATAATGTTTTATAATCGATAACGTTAAATATATCCTTGATTTCTAAACTATTGGTTAAAATGGTAAATCGTATTTTGTCCCGCTTCTATGTATACGATGTATACGTTAATTTTGTCTTTATATTTTATAAATGAATGTAAAATATCTTTGGTGATAAATACGTTAATTTTGTCTTTATAAATGAATGTAAAATATCTTTGGTGATAAATTCTACTTAACGCTATTAGAGTGTTTCTTTTCTTCCTATAACTTTCTCTCCTCCTGACTGCAATTCTCTCTTTCTCCATTGCAACTCTCCTTAGAGGTGGGCCTAAAGGTGATAGATTACGTGGTAGTCTTAATGGTGGTTACGAAGGCTGGTGGGGGTTTAGGAATTCGGAAAAATGTTGGATGTGGGAGTCGTTCCATTCAACTCCTTTGGGAACCGTTGGAAATCGCGTTTGTGGGGGAGTGGTGCATGTTCTTCTCTTATTTGTGTTTTCGTGCTTCAACTTCTTTCTCCTACCATTGCAAAAACTGATGTTGTTGGAAACGCCACTTAGAGCCGAGTTTGGAGCGCAACAGAGGCTTATTGTAAACGAGGTCCCCACTCATATTGAACCCTCTACTAACCTATGTAACTATCACTAGGGGTGTCTCCATAACTACCACCATCTTTAGGCCTACTTCTAGCTCAGTCACCTCCAAAAGGAGATTTGTAGTGAGGAGAGAGAATTGCAAACAAAGTTATTGTAGTTTGTTGCGAAAGACATTTTACATTTATCGAACACATCTTACATTCATTTATAAAATATAAAGACAAAATTATTATATACTTTGGAACATGAACAAAATATTATTTTAGTCTTTTTATGATCAAAATCATATATAACTCTAACCAAATATAATATAATATAATACAAAATATATGGTATATAATATATTATCCTATAATATAACATGTATAATATATAGTGTATAATATATAATATATAAAGTAATACAAAATAATATATGCATGTCTAGTATAGGTTCAAGTAGGTTGAGTTGTACTTTACTACCAATCACCTTTTATTAGTTTTTTTTTTCATTTTTATAAGTATCTTTTACCATAATTATTTACTACTTTTAAGTTTTAATAATTTAAACGTTTAATTTATTTGTTTGGTAAGTCACGTAGATTGATACTTTAATTTTAAATTAAAATGTATTTATAATAATGTTTAGTAAAATAAATAAAAAACTTAATTCGACTCCTATAAAATAAATGAGTGGAGTTGCACTAACTAACTCACCTATAATAAATCAAATTGGGTTGTTTCATTAAAAATAAATAGAGTTGAATGAATTCATCTTTAGCTTGTAACACCCCATTTAAATAAATATGTTAATTTAAATGAAATGCCACATAGATAGAATGTAAGAGACAAGTCTTGGAGTATAACACTACTTCGTACAATATCCAGAATTTGCTAGAAGAAACCAAGGCACACCACGATGCCAGATACAAGCAAAATACAAAGCTCAACAATACTCAAATTGAAGTTTAAAGGACAAGCAAATACATGGGTCATAGCCCTATAATAAAGCCCACAACAGTAGAATCTAGCCCATGTGGGCTACGCAGCGGAACCATCGCCTCCCTGTTGACCACAGGTGTTTCTCGCATCTGTTGACATCAACAGATTGATGATCATCGCAAAAAGAGAAAAACCACACATACAAGACATAAAACAAACAACAGAAGGGTAAGCTAGAGCTAAAAAATAGTTTTATCATGCAATCATATACACTTTTACAGTCAATTATACTTACATCACCCAAGCATTTTATGACTGATGAAGGATTGACCCCAACCAAGGATGAAGGCACATGCTTAAGAAGAATAAGCATGTTTTGAAAGGAAGTTCATTAATCCTTCATCCCTTTCATTTGTGTTTGTTATTTTTGATTCCCTAAGTTGACTTAGTTGAATCAATTTTAGTTGACTTTTTGACATTTGACTAGGTTTGACTTGTTGACTATAGTTGACTTGACTTAAGTCAACATGCTAATCTATGTTTATTTGCTTTGTAGGTTAATTAGGAGTAAGAAAGCAATGCTAGGTGGCGCATGGTGATTGGGGAGCATAAATGATGTGGAGGAGAGAGTAAAGCAAAGGCATAAAGCATAAAGTAAAAGGCATGAAGCAAGTGTACCTATGTACCTTTGGTCTCCTTTGTTTTTAGCACACTTTGACCACTTTTTGGAGACATATGAGACACATTCTTTGTCTCCTTTTATGCTAGAACGAAATTAGCCTTGCACACACCATAGTTAGCTCTTTTGTCTCTCATTTTTGTAACCTTATTTGACCTAGGTTCTAGAAGCTAGGGTTAGGTTTTTGTAGAGACATCCTTAGGTATCTTTTATTTGCTTAGAGGCCCCTAAACTCTTCTATATAAGGGGTGCTCCTAGACATGTAAAAGGGTTGAACATTTTGAAGTAAAAACACTCTTGTGTCTCAATCATTTGTGAGAGTTTCCTCCCTTGGGAGTGAATACTTTTAAGCCTTATCTTGCATAGCAAGTGGCGGCACACATCCACTCATCTTCAAGGTTGCCATGGCTTATAGCCTAGCCTTGTAGTGGCGTGCTTCTCACATTTTTACCATTTCTTTCCTTTTCATTTTATGTTTTCTTCTTCCTTTAATTGTTCTTGGTTTTCTATGGTTTATGTGCTTTCCATTTCCTTTTTGTTTTGAATCAATCCATCATCTTCTTCTCTTGAGCTTTGTGAAAGGAACCTTCACATCTAGATAGCTTGCTATCTTAATGTCCAGTGAGGATTTCACTTAGCTTTCTTAATCAATTCACACCATATTCAATAATCTTAAAAAAGGAACAAGATAATCCTTCATCAATGACCTTCCAAACAATACACTAAAACTCGACACGACTCATCTGGGTACATATAATTTAGTCGGATTCAGTAGATGCTTGCACTTGTGGTGGATTTTCATGCTCAGCCCCGAGCTGCTCAACCCCGAGCTAAGTATTACAATGTCTCAATCCCCCACACACAAGGTTAACTCTTAATGAGTTTCAAGCCTCCTGCTACTCTCACCACAAGAGTCAGTCTGCTCTATGTGAGACTAACTTACTCCTTGGAGCGTCAGGATGCAATCTTACCTTGAATCCTTACTAAATTATATAGATGGGGCACCACCATGAACTCCAACTAACAGGGGTCATAAAATTACGTCCCGACCAACTGAGGCACCACCTTGAAATCTCACTTAGAGATTCAAGGAATTACGTCCTAACCGCATACCAATTTATGTTTCACCAACCAAATAAGTATTTCTCATGCATACCAATCTCATGCCACACTTTATAACCAACCTTCATTCATATCCCATATCAGACCCATACCAAACTCATCATATTCAATCCATGAACCAATCCCATACATGCACATTATGTATTTCATGCCTTTAACATATCAATTCATCCAAAAATATAGTAAGCATACAAGGACAACGGAGAAAAACGAAACCTGGTGCATTCTCGCCCAGCTCCTCGCTTAGGTAGAGGAGTCTCGCTAAGGCGAGAAGGTCTCTCACTCAGGCGAGGTCTCGAGGAGGGGAACAGTGGCGCTGTCACGCACTCTCGCTTAGGCGAGACCTCCTCACCTGAGCGAGATGTGCTTCTCGCTCAAAACTAGAGCTCGTTGCCTGAGCGACAGCTCGCGCAGGAAAAATGGGCGAGTACTGCTAATTTCGCCTAGGCGAGACAAGCTCGCTTGGGCGAGAAGACCAAAACCCTCCACTGTTCGCGTACGCACATCTCAATCATTTAGCCATACCAACACACAGTCCATATTCATATCATCAAAACTTCACTCAGGCATACAAAATCACGAAAAGGCAGCAAAACTCATCAAATACAACTTAAAATGCGAAACCCTAACTTCCCTTATCTGGAAATAAGCTAGCAAGTCTTCGACACCCGACAATATAACCCAGCAGTTCAAAGAGCAGATTCGAAAGCTGAAAAATAGTGGAACAGTTTTTAAACGAGCTCACTCAAACAACATTTTAGATGAGGGGTTGATTGAATGGAGAAGTACAAATTGAAAATGACTTACGTGGAGCAAGAGGGCGGGATTGAACTGACTTAAAGAGGACCAAGTGTTAAACCCTAGCAGAACCTTTTGTAAGGAAATTAGGATGGTTGAGAAAAAGTTATTTGCAAGTGAGTGCAGAATAGGGGATCTTGGCTGCTTTAGGGGCCTTGGCACCTATAGGTCAGCCATTAGACCCATCTATTTAAGATAAACCCTTAAAACTTAGGGCAGAAAAGAAATAGAAATAAAATGGGTCTTACATATTTCGTCTTATCTTTAACTTGTGCTAAATGGTCTTTTAAACAAATGAGTTAGTAAAGCAAATCTTTATATATTAAAGAAAAAAAATTCGAACTAAATAAAATATCCTGTAAATATATATTAAATTAATTAGTTACCAAACATAGAACTATTAGTATAATAATAAAACATTGATAATCAAAAGATGGAATACCGAATAAACAAAAATTATTAATTCACATTTATCATTATTAAGAAAGTCTAAAATTTTAAACTGTATTAATTTTCAAATTTTAAATTATAATTTTCATTTTCCATGATACGATTTTCTTAATTATCTTTTTTATTTAACTCGTTTAAAACATGAAACTTTTATTTTAGAGTAACATAAAATAATAAAGATAATTATATGTCATTTTCGTAATAAATAAGATATTACAACAAATTTAAAAAAAAATATCATTTTTTATATTTTATTATGCAAATTTAAAAAAAAAATTACTATTAAGTAATTACATAATATAGATTATATATATATATATATATATATATATATATATATATATATATATATATATATTACCGTTAACAAATTCTAACGGATTTTGAAAAATATTCTAACATTCTTTTACATAAGTAAATTATTAATTATGAATAGGGATATAAAAAAATTCGTCCGCGGATAAAACCTGCAACGAGTAGAAAACGAATATTAAAAATGGAAACCCGCTACTTGCGGGTACGAATATTTTTGATACCCACATGTTAACGGGGCAGGTACGGGTATCATAGTATTCGTACCCGTGGATACCCGTACCCGCTAAACTTACACCCCTTGATATTCTTCTCTTTTCTTTCTCTAAAATTGAGCATATACATCAAACATTATATAGACAATGACGTTTATAGTATGCTTGTTGTCAAATGATGAAATTAAAATAAGAATATTTGACACGTGGCAATTAGGGATGTCAAAAAAATCCATACCCGCGGATATCTGCGGATAAAACCTGCAACGGTAGGAAATGGATATTAAAAATGGATACCCGGTACCCGCGGGTACGGATATTTTTTATACCCGCATGTTAACGGGACGGGTACGAATATTATAGTATCCGTACCCGCTAAACTTTAATTCATAAAAAGTACCCTCATATATATATATATATATATATATATATATATATATTAGTAAAAAATATTTTAGCCTAATTTTTTCTAAGTTGCACATTCTTCAAACTTCAAGTATTGGTACATTGTCTTCTTCCAAGTACACCCATTGGCATTCTTCTCTTTCCTTTATTTGAAATTGGGCATATACATCAAATCCTAGATAGATAATGACGTTTATGGTAAGCTTGTTGTCATATGATAAAATCAAAATAAGAATACTTGACACGTGACAATCGGGGTTTATTATTTGTTTATTTTGTTTATTTTTTAGGAATCAATTGGAGAAAATTGACTTTTTGATCAAAACACTAATTAAATAATTTTAATTGTGTTGAATGTCATTTTATATTTACTTTTATAATTATTTAGACTTGTGTGAACTTGAGTTTATTTGAAATTTATTTAAAATTTATGACAGTGATGTATTTTATTTTATTTTATTTAAATTTATGATTAAATATTTGTTTTTTAAATAATTTTGTAAATACTCGCGGGTACCCGTGGATACCCACGGATATGAAAAAAATAGGTGGGTACCCGCATAACGGATACCCAACGAATATAGGTACGGGTACGGGGTAGATATTTATCTAGCGGGTAGGGTACGGGGGAGCTACTACTCGTACCCTACCCATCCCGTTGACATCCCTAGTGGCAATTGAGGTTTATTATTTGTTTATTTTGTTTATTTTTCAGGAATCAATCGGAGAAAGTGGATTTATTGATCAAAATACTAATTAAAGAATTTCCATTGTGTTGAACTCCATTTTATATTTACTTTTACAATTATTTGGACTTGTATCAGTTTGAGTTTATTTGAACTTTATTTAAAATTTATGACAATGATGTATTTTATTTTATTTAAATTTATGATTAAATATTTATTTTTTAAATAATTTTTCAAATACCCGCGGGTACCCGTGGATACCCGCAAATATGAAAAAAATAGACGGATACCCACATAATGGATGTCTGACGGATGTGGATACGAATACGAAACATATATTTATCCAGCAGATAGGGTACGTGGAAGCTACTACCCGTACCCTACCCGCCCCGTTGGCATCCCTAATTATAAACAACTAAAATTAGAGATCAATAATTAATTTGGTCAATAAATTATTAAGATACTTTTTAAGTTCGTATTCATACGTAAAACTTACATATGGTAATCACATGTGCCCTAGTTTTTCACGACATCACATATAACATTAAGGAAAATTATTAGCCGAAAAGAATTGGGTTAAAAAAATTAATAAATTGAATATCTAAATATAAAAAATAGGGATGGTAAGGCGCGTGCAAGTTTGATTATTCTATGATACGTTGGAGAATTTAAGAAAAGAAATCTCGTCATCAGAATTTAAGATGTATTTTAATGCTTATAAATTGGATAGTTGATTTTTGAGTAGAGGTGTTAATTTCAACATTGATCCTCTGCTCAATTCCAACACATTCTTAAATTAGTCTCTCATTTTATTGGACCATTGAGGGGTTTCAGAAAGTCTTAACTAATATTTTTTTTAAAGGGGATTAGGGTTCAAGTCAAAGTGGGTTTGATCCTACTATAAGATTTTAATTAAATTTTAAATATAAAATCTCTAGTTCGAACTAAAAGTCGAGTTAAGTCGACCAATGTCAAAGGTCGAATTGATTCGAGTCGGGCCAACAACCTCACTCTTTGTCCTCAAACGACTTGTCTAGACTTATTCAATGCACCTCAACATTCGACTAACTCGGCTTATATTTCAATTTGGAACAACTCATCTTGACTCTCATTTTAGACCAATTCGTCTCGATTTTCAACCAAATTCACTTGCCTCGATCTTCGATCCAAGCCTATTCCACTTAAACTTTATCCCAAACCAGTTTCACTTAATTTTGAGTGAGCCACTCAACTCAACATTTGATTCAAACCAACTCAACTTGACCTTTTATTCAGACTAACTCATCTTGATTCTTCGACCTAGATCAACATGAGAACAAACTAAACTTTAAATCACAAACTGTTCAACATGATTAGTCCAACACGTCTCCTTTCTACTTCTAACTATTGTTTTTTACACGCACAATTACTAATCGCACCCCTACAATATCATGAAAAGATGCACGCATTTTCACCACAGCACCCCTGTCATTCACTGCTGCCGCCATACTGCTACTGCAGAGAAAGAGAGGAGAATGTTGCAGAGGAAGAAGAGAGAAAATGTGCAAAAACACTCACTCATCCCGGAAAGCATTTTATGTGTTTTGAAAACAAATTTCATGTAGGATTTTCAGAAAGTTTATATTGGGATTTCATTCTAAAAAGCTTATTCCAAAATACATTTTATATATTTCATATAGGGATGGGAACGGGGCGGGGCGGGAACGGGTTTTGCTATCCCATACACATCTCCGTAAAAAAATCTATCCCCATCCCCATCTCCAAATTCAACAGTATTAAACTTTTGTCCCATTCTCATCCTCACCGGATAGCGGGTATAATCTCGTACACATACCCGTACTCGTTTTCTTACTATTCCAATATTAATTTTAATTAATTTATATAAAATAATAAAAAATAACGGTAAGGGAAACATAATATTATCAAATATTCAATATTAGAGAATGATTGTTTCTTCCATATCAAATACTTTGAAATAAATTGTAATTGTTTATATTTTATATTAAAATACCAAATAAAATTTCATGAGAACCAAAACATTTATTAAATTTGCAAACTGCAAACATTAATTAAACCTAGTTGATAAAATTTAAAAATATAAAAGGAAAACAAATATTCAAATTAAAATATATTTTAAATGTTTTTACTTCAATTTTTAAAATTCTAATGAATCTCTTATTTATACATTAATAAAAGTTATAATACATCACTTGATCAAAATGATGCAAAAAACAAATAATAAACATAATAGTTAAATTTTGACATAGGTCTTGTATCTTTTGAACTTCAATGTATGTTAGATGGTAATAAAAAAATATTTATGGTAAATACATTAAATTTTTATATTGTAGTAAATAAAATTTATTTATACAATTATAGTGAAAAAATATAATAGGATTGATAATGAGTCAGAAAATAAAAAATAATTAGATAAAATATATCGAAATAATATTGTACATGATAAAAATAAACAACAAATAAAAATATTTAAAAATTAACAAATGTGTGTCTTAGAAACAATTTGAGAGACTATTGAAAGAAATCATACAAAGAAAAACAAATGTATAATTAAGGGTATGATAAGATGAAAAATACCTTAGAGATTTAAGAAAACTTTTCAAATATCAACATACATACTTAATGGTTGAAAAATAACGAAAATTGTTTTAACGAAACTAAAGTTCTTCAAATGAAAAAAATAATAATAAGTAAAGAACTTTTTATATTACCTTATAAATGAAAGGTTTATGCTATTAAACACTTAAATGGAGAGTATTAAACATTCTCATGTGAGAGGAAAATATACAATAAATAAAAATATTCAAAAATAATAAAATATTCAAATGTGAGACATAAAATGTTTTTAATTCAAATGCGTCATTTTAACATAATTATATAAATGTTATGATAAGATAAAAAATATAGTGGAGATGCAAATAAGTTTCATGACAAACCAAATAATTAGAAGAAATAAAAGATAGAAAGTAACCATATATATATATATATATATATATATATATATATATATATATATAGTTACTTAATTAATTATGAATATTTTAATAATTTAAACGGAGACAAAAATATGGCGGATACGAGTATTATGGTGGGGATATAATCATCCCCATACCCAATTGTAAAAGTCAGGGATTCTCCATACCATACCCATACCCATACCCAGTCAATGTGGAGATTTTCCATTAAAACGAGGACGGGTTCGAACAATATCCACAGAGATGAGTTTATTTGTCATCTCTAATTTCATATGCATTTCAAAAAATTTGTTTTGAAAATCTTACTATAAAAAATTTATTGAAGAAAATTTGTTCCAAAAATTTTGTTCCGAAAATTCTGAAAAACTTGTTTTCAAAATTTTTTGAAACATATATTTCTGAAGTCAATTTACGAAGGGCAAAATGCTATTTTGAAATTTGAGCGGGTGTGCAAAACAATTCCGGGGTGCAGGAAGTAAAAATTTTAATGAGTTATCCAATCTATTTCATCATCACTAATTTGACAATTAAAAATCAATCATAGTATCAAAAAATGAAATAAAAAAACATGACATTAAGCTGTTGAAGATCATATAGTTATCCGATCTCTTGTTGTGTAAAGCATTAAATGACTGCCACATGCTACACACCCACACTCCCATTAGTCACACCAAGATCACCTTTCAGGTTTATCCTTCATCACCAGCACCACCAACCCATATGAGCAAACATCACCTACTTTTCTCTCACACTGTCTCACAATTCTAGCTCAAATGGAAACCATATTTGTACCTTCTCTCTCCCTTGCAAAATTCCCAAAGTCTCAAACTTTATGGAATTCACCACTCTTGCTTCACTCCAAATCCACCTCACTTGCTTTCAGTTCAGTAACCCATAATCATTTGCCCAAGTGCTTTCTGTTGCACCCACAAGCTGGTGTTAGATCCAAAGCAAAAGAAAAGCAGAACATTGGAGTTGTACATGCCTCAGAGGGTGCGTCTTCAACAACAACACCAACAACAAATGCCAATAATGCAGAAAGATGGCTTCTTGAACCAGTTGGTCAGTTACTTCTTCCTCCTCTATTAAACCCTCTCTACAAACTAAAGCTTTAAACTAATCCCTCTACAATTTTCTGCTTTCTCTAAGCTAAAAATCTTGCATACAATGTGCTTGGAATTATGCACATAGTATATCATAGGAGAGTGTACTTGAATATGGAAAATTGGTATAATACCCTTCAATATTTGATTGAGAATCCTAGTGGAAAAATTGGGAATTCCTTGACAGAACAAATTTGAGATTTGCGTAGTAAATAGTTCTCACATTTGGTATTATGCTCACATTTGAAATTTTGAAGACAGATGGACCGTAATTTTATTTGTTTGGGAGGGTTTTCTATTTGTTTGTTTTAATTTCTTTAACTAGGGAGAGAGTAACGTTGCCACCTGAGATCTGTTAAAATACAAATGAATGGTTTGAAAATGGTATTTTGTAAGTTTGGAAATGTAAGTTACAACAAGTAGCAAACCATTTGCCACTAGGTGGAGTTTGGCTAAATATTATGTTCTGTGCTAAACCAATTCTTCAAAGAATCCATCCATTTTATCATAGAGCCTTTTCATCAGTTTCATTTTGAATCTCTTTGGTTCTAATCCACCTTTTTCTCTCACTATTGGGGTATCCTCTGTTTGATCAATTCTTTCATGTGGCTTCTGTTTATCTTTTTCTCTCATGCCCAAGCTATCTTCTCAAACGTTAGATACCAATAAACCTTTATCACTCATCGATGCACTTAGCAGCCTTTATCTTATGCTCTTGTGTTCTCCAATATTTAATACACTATAGCGTCATTATTCATATGGTTGTGCAGTGTCAAAGTTTCTATAGTTTGTTTTTTCCTGTTATTAGACCTTAGTTGGTTAATTTGTTAGAAAACGGTCTTCTATTAGTTGCTTACTGCTTTCTCATCTAAACAAAACAAAAAAAACTGAGGAAGAGAAATCCCATTTTTATTTCAGAAAAGAGAGAATTATGCACTATCACTCACTAAAGTTAAAAGTTACATGATTATGGATTTGCTTGGATGAATTTCTCCATAAACACTTTTAGAAAGAAAAAAGTTAATAGATGGTCCACCAATCTTTTGCCACAGAAAGACTTTTTGGTTGTCTTATAGTCAACATATCTTTGCTTCTTCTTTGATCTCAAACCTTTCAAGAGGTAGTCACTTTAATTATTTTTATTAATATGATTTTATTTGTCTCAAGATTAATGAATGTTATTTGATAGGAGATGGTGATACAAGGCATATAGGGTACAAGGTTGAGATGCCAGGTGCATATGAAATCGCTTCTGTAAGTAATTTTACCATCAATAATATTGTGTGGCTGAGTATACTTCTGAATAACTGGCTTTTGAATAATTATCTAGAGTGAGGTGACTGTTGGACGTGTACCAGACAAAGCTGATCTAGTAATTCCAGTTGCAACAGGTATAGTGTTCCATTTCAGAAAGAGTAATTGTTATCTATAAAACAATATTTGAAATTACAATAGTCTTTAGAAAATAATAAGGCTGGAAAAAAAATAAATCCAATACAAGATTTTCAATCTGTTAATGATTAATTAGCAACTGATTTTAACTTCATATATCTTCTTTAGTTGTCTACACATAAACTTTCTAGTGCCTCCCATTGACTCTCTGCCATAGGTTAAAAATTATGAATTTTGTTCAAAATTATGATTTTCTTTATCTGGCAAGTTATATGATAATACTGAAGAAGATAGAGATTTGTCTATTCATTTAGTTGAACATTCAATATTCTGCGCGAACATAGTTATCAAGTACTGTACGTAAGTATGTCCTCTAACAAAGAGAAAAAAAGATAGTCTGTGATAAGAGAAAGAAAAGTTTGACAGTAGCAGCAAAAAGAAAAGTCTTTGGATGAGATTGATGAGTGAGATATTTATAAAATCCATTGAATTCATTGAAATTGGTATGTTATTGAATACGATAAACTTTTACGAAAATTGTAAAATCATTAGGATTTTAAAAGACTATTTTACCATTAATACAAGTACAATGCCATAGAGTAACACCATCCATAATATTAGGTTTGTCCCAGAATAGATGCATTTTACGTCTTGTTGAGTATTAGTAACTTCTTATTTCCACCTTGATGTTAGAAACCTTCTCTCAGCTTTTATTATATGATTTTATTTATAAGGTTAAATATGATTTTAATATCTAAATTTGAGATAAAATTGAAATTTGTCTTTGTTCCAAACTTTTACCTTCCATATGAAGCAACCAGAAGGATTTGAGGAGGAAATAAGAAGGATTATGTTTTTAAGTTAAACATATCATTGTATGGTATGAAACAATCCCGAAGGCAATGGAACAAGTGTTTTGATAAGTTCAATTAAAGAATTGGCTTTGAATTTAGTAAGTATGATACTTGTGACTACTTTTAAGTTTCTAAAGGTCCGAAGGGATTTGATAATTTAATTTTTAGGGTATATGAGAAAATAAAATATTATAAAGGAAGGATGTTTTGAATATAAAATAAAAGGTTATCTGATATTTGCAGTATCCGGTGTGCATGCACGCATTCAAAAGAAAGAAAGGAATCTTGTTGTGACAGATTTGGATAGCACTAATGGGACATTCATTAATGACAAACGTCTGAGACCTGGAGTAGCTGCAACTCTATCACCTGGGAGTTCAATTACATTTGGTAACTTTACAAACTTCTAATTTATCACCATCTTTTTATTACTTTTCCTTTTTTAATAATATTTTTCATGTCATATATAATAGTATTTTAGGATGTTAATGTAGTTCAAATATTATATATATATAGTTCCTTTATAAAATTGAAATTCGTCTATTTTTTGAAATTATAATACATTTTAATCTTCAAATTCTAAAAATGAATATATAATTTATTCAATTTAATGACGATAATTTTTTTTTTACGCATTAAATAATATTTTGTGTTAATATTTGAGCTGAAACATGATAAATTGTGTAAACCGTTCAAATGTAACTCCATTTAACACAAAAAAATAAAATAAAAATAAAATTAAGTCATTAGAGTAAAATGATTATATTTATTATTTTTAAAATTTGGAAATTAAAATGGATTAAAGTTTTAAGCAATTTTTTGTCTAAATTTAGAGATTAAAAATATATTTAATTTTGATATATAATGATAATTAATGAGTTTCTTAAAAGAAAAATCATTATTCAATTCAAAAGTTAGACAATTGTAGCATATTCTGTGTCATTACAAGTCTTGACATGTTTCAAAATGATAAATTGATTATTTGGGTTCTCGTTTTATATTTTATATGAATTTTGAGAACTAATTGTTGTCATTAACATTTACAGGAGACACCCATTTAGCTATGTTTCGTGTATCAAAGGTGAAAAATGCGAAGGTTGCTGATACAGTTGAGGAAACTGAAACTGAACTAGACACAGACAAAAAAAGCGATAATACCGAAACAAGTTGAACATCAACTTCTAGTTTTCATGTTTGTATAGTTAAAATAAACAAATGGTGAAAATTTTGACTTTGGTTAATTAACACAATGTATAATTCAATCTTGGTTTTGCAATGTTGATGTATACTTGTTAAAAGGGTTGCTTGTGATTTTTTTTTGAATTTAAGTCAAAAAATAAAAAAGTCATCCAGTTTATTATCTTAGAAAACTGAGCGCTGAAATATATATTATATGCAAATTTTAAAAATTTTGTACTACAATTTGGTAACCTCAAAAAGTAACTTTTCATCACCAAATTTAGTCACTAAAGTACTTTATTTTCACAGTAAAGTTATCTATTGAAATATATAATATCTCATAATCATGTACCAAACACTTTTTATTTTATTTTATTTCTATCATTTAGCTTTATAATAACTTTTGTAACGCCCCAATTAATTAATGAGTGTAATTAAAGGAGCATAATGGTGGCAGGGGAGGGCCATGCCCCCCCCAAAATTTTGATTTTTTCTATGATAGGTATTTTAATTTTTTTTTATATAAATATTATGTATTTTGATTTTTTTATTATAAATATTAAATTAAATATTCTTTTCTTTTATAAAAATAATAATTAATGGTAATAAATAATAAAATATAAAATCATACATAGTAAAGAATAAAAAGATTTATCAAGATATTTTTATTATTTTTTTTATTATAGTTTGAGTTTCTCACAAATTGTTCTCATCTTTCATTCTTATGTGTTTTCATTTTCTTTGTATTTGAAAAGAAAAAAATATTTTATTTTTGCTCTTATTTCTTCTTTGTTCTCTTCCATTCTCGAGGAAGAAAAGAAGAATCGTCTCACTTGATGGTGAAATATTAGTTTAATAATTTATTTAATGAACCTTTTTTATATTAATTTTTTTATTTTATGAACATAGAAGAAAAAGTATTGTACTATGTGTTTTTTATAATCAAATTTTAATTGTGGTTTTATTATATGTCTATTTTCTTTTGTTTCTCAAGAGAAAAAGATATATTATTTTTGCTCTCATATCTTAGTTGTTCTCTTCTATTCTCGAAGTAATAAAAAAGAAGGTAATTATCTTTTGTCTCACTTGATAGTGAAATATTAGTTTAATAATTTATTTAATGAATCTATTGTACATTAATTTTTTATTTTATGAATATAGAAGAAAATGGATTGTACTATGTGTTTTTTATAATTGGATTTTAATTGTGGTTTGATTATCATCGATTTTTTCTTTAGGATTTTAAGTGTGGTTTGATTTCCCGCTAATGATGTAGCTTATTGTTATACTAATTTATGTATTCATTTTTACGGTATTAATACTAATAATTAAATGTATAAATTTTGGATGTATTATTTTGGCTCCCCCAACAATGTTGGTCAAGATCCGCCACTGCGTAAGACCTTACAAAATAAGGCACACTACGTTGTCACAAGAGATAAAAGAGTATCATAAAAGTCTGCTGGAACACTAGCATATAAAGACTGACAAATACATAGGCCATAGCCCTCAAGATATCCCAAGAACACTAAGTTGTAGAGTCGCTTCCTCCCTGATGACCACGATGATCCCTCGCGTCTGCTCCCATCAATAAATTGATGATCATCACAAAGATAAAAACACGACATACAAGGCAACCAACAAGAAAAGGGTAAGCTAGAGCCAATCAACATCTTTATCATACAATTAAACATACTTTCGCCATCCAATATCAATACCACATCAAAGCATGTTAAGACTCTTCAATCAATACACTACGACTCGACTCGACTCATCCGGATACGTATAACTTAGTCGGATTCAGCGGATGCTTGCACTTGTGGTGGATACCTCTGCTCGACCCTGAGCTGCTCATCTCCGAGCTATGTGTTACAAGTGTTACGATGAAACAAATCTCCCTCACCACAAGGTTAGCCCTTAATGAATTTCAGGCCTCCTGCTACTCTCATCACAGGAGTCAATCCGCTCTAAGTGAGACTAACTGGCTCCTTAGAGTGTCAGGATGCAGTCCTTACCTTGAATCCTTACCTAGTTATACAGATGGGGCACCACCATGGACACCCACTAACAGGGGCCATGGAATTACGTCCCGACCACTGAAGTGCGACCCTGAAAGTCTCACCTAGAGACCCCAAGGAATTATGCACTGACACATACAAAACAAAATCCCGCAGCCAAAATAATATTCACCATGCACGTATACGTTAATTGTACCAACCTTTAAAGCCAACGCCTTTCATGTTCCAGGCCCAACTCATTTCATCTCATCATAAACCATCCATGTACCAAGGATTTCCAAATCATATCGTTATCATGCCTCTTTCATACCAACCATTTCATTACAATCTCATGCGAAACTCATGTCAACCCATTATTCGTAATTCATGACTTGTATCACTCAATCATACTCATTCATATCAAACCTTTATCACAATACTCAAAACCAAGCATGCATTATCCATACAAAGCCAAGAAAACAATCCCACATTGCACTGTCTCGCCCAGCACCTCGCTCAGGCTGGAGGGTCTCACTCAGGCGAGACGTTCTCGCCCAGGCGAGCCCCCCTTCGCCTAGGCGAGGGCTCGAAACATGGAGCAGAAGCACAGACGGGATCTCGCTTAGGCGAGACCCCTCTCGCCTGGGCAAGATGCTCGCTCGCTAAAAAAAAACACAGTGGGTCGCCTGGGCGACCCTTCGTGGCGAAATACCTAGGCGAGCCCTGTTAACCTCGCCTAGGCGAGACATGCCCGCTTAGGCGAGTTTAACAGTCCTCGCCACTGTTTGCACCTGCAGAACGCGTACACACATACCAAACAGATATTCCAGCCAGTACGGTCACTCATGGCAGCACACAAACTCAATAAATCAATGAACTACAATGATACAAGTCAAATAACACCATACAAAGAAGTTCTAGCTTCCCTTACCTGGAAGGGAAATAAGAGACTTCGGCAGCCAAGCGTGCGAACACAGCAGCTCAAGGAAGAATAAAGAAGCTGAAAGGATACTGAAACAGAAGCACGAGACGGGTTACCTGGAAGCCCTAACGGAAAGAAACGAAAAGGAACAATGGAGACGAGAATGGCTAGCACAATACTTACATGGAGTAGAGAACAGCTTCGAGCTAGCTTGAAGATGGCAAAAACCTAACCCTAGCAGAGCTTTTCGCGAGAGGGAGAAAAGGTTGACGGCTGGATCTGTGAGAGTGAAAGGGTGAAAGCGTTAGGGCAACCACAGACCAGCTTTATCCCTTGGGCCAGCTCTTTGGCCCATCAGATTTTGGGGCATCCCTTTTTATTAAGGGTTATAAAATAATAGGGTCTTACATTCTCCCCAACAACAAAATTTTCGACCTCGAAAATTAAAGACTCACCAGGTAAACAGATGTGGATGTGATTTTCTCATGTCCTCCTCTAACTCCCAAGTCGAGTCACCCGTCCTCCGATCCCAGATGACTTTAACAAGACTGACGGTCTTTCCTCGACGTTCCTCAACCTTGCTATCCTCAAGAGCGATGGGTGGTACTTCCACCGTGAGATCCTCCCTGATCTGTATATCCTCAGCTTCCAACACGTGGGCCAGATCAAATACATACTTCCTTAGCTGTGACACATGAAACACTGGATGAAGGTTTGCCAACTACGGGGGTAAAGCTATCTCATAGGCCACCGGCCCGATCCTCCTCGTGATCTGATATGGGCCAAGAAATTTGGGTGAAAGCTTCCTTGAGCGGAGAGCCCTTCCCACGCCCGTGGTTCGGGTCACCCTCAAGAACACATGATCTCCCGCTGCAAACTCCAAAGGCCTCCTCCTACGATCTGCATAGGCCTTGTGCCTACTCTGAGAAGCCTGCATCCTGTTCCTCACCATCCTCACCTTCTCGGTGGTCTGCTCTAACAACTCAGGTCCAACCAACACTGCCTCTCCATCCTGATACCAACAGAGAGGAGTCCTACACCTCCTGCCATAAAGAGCCTCGTATGGCGCCATGCCAATACTCGCATGAAAGCTGTTGTTGTAGGTAAACTTTATCAAAGGCAATACCTCGTCCCAAGCACCCAGATGATCCAATATGCAAGTTCTCAACAAATCTTCTAACGACTTGATCGTCCTCTCAGACTGGCCATCGGTCTGAGGGTGATAAGCTGAGTTCATAGTCAACTTTGTTCCCAATGCCTCCTGTAAGGTTTGCCAAAACCGGGATGTAAACCGTGGGTCTCTGTCGGAGACTATGCTCGAAGGTACCCCATGCAACCTCACAATCTCTTTGACGTACAGCTGGGCCAACTTGGCCATGGACATCCTCAAGTTCATCGCCAAAAAGTGTGCACTCTTGGTCAACCGATCCACTATCACCCAGATGGTGTCATGTCCTCTGAAAGTCCGTGGAAGATGAGTCACAAAGTCCATGGAGATGCTGTCCCATTTCCACACTGGTATCTCTAAAGGTTGTAGGATTCCCTCAGGTCTCTGGTGCTCCACCTTCGCCTTCTGACAAGTCAGACAGGCGGATACAAAATGTGCTACATCCTTCTTCATCCCCTGCCACCAGAAAGTTTCCTTGAGGTCCTGGTACATCTTAGTCATGCCAGGATGCAAGCTAAGACGACTCTTGTGTCCTTCCTCAAGGATCAACTTTCTCACCTCAGCATCATCAGGTATTCATACTCTGCCTCGAAACCTCAGTATGCCATCATCACTCACGGCAAAGTCTCTGGCTTCCTCTGATCCAAGCTGTTCTCTAACCCTATTCAGACCGGCATCCAACAATTGCCTCTCTCTGATCGAGCCCAAGAAGTCACTAGATATAGTAAGGGTACTACACCTAATGGACTCGGACCCCAACTCCACCTATATCCTCATGTCTCTGAACTTCTCTAGTAGTTCTACCTCTTTTATCATGAGATGTGCTGTGTGTACCGTCTTCCTACTCAGAGCATCTGCCACCACATTTGAATTCCCCGGGTGATATAGGAGTTCGAAGTCATAGTCCTTCAGGAACTCCATCCACCTCCTTTGCCTCATGTTAAGCTCCTTCTGGTCAAACAAGTGCTTGAGGCTCTTATGATCGCTGAACACTCAGAACTGAGCACCATAAAGATAGTGCCTCCAGATCTTCAAGGCAAATACTATCGCTGCCAACTCGAGGTCATGAGTGGGGTAATTACGCTCATGCACCTTAAGCTGTCGTGAAGCATACGCCACTGCCTTCTTTTCTTGCATCAAGACACAACCAAGACCGAGATGAGACGCGTCACAGTAGACTTCAAACGGTTTCCCCACATCCGGTATTACCAATATAGGAGCGCTCGTCAATCTCCTCTTTAGCTCTTGAAAGCTCTCCTCACACTTGTCTGTCCAAGTGAAAGGTTGGTCCATTCGGGTAAGCAAAGTCAGAGGCGCCACTATCTTGGAGAATCCCTCTATGAATCTCCTATAGTAGCCTGCTAACCCCACAAAGCTCTTAATCTCTGTGACCGACTTAGGATTTTCCCACTTTACCACTACCTCAACCTTTGCCGGATCCACTGCAATCCCCTGCAATCCCCTGGGCAGATATCACGTGTCCCAAGAACTGAACTTCATCCATCCAGCACTCACACTTGGATAACTCGGCATACAATTGCTTCTCTCTCAAAACACCAAGCACGAACCTCAAGTGTTCTGCATGCTCTTCCTGAGTCCTGGAATAGATAAGGATGTCGTCTATGAAGACTACGACAAACTTATCTAGGAAAGGCCGGAAGATCCTATTCATGTAGTCCATGAACACTGCTGAAGCGTTGGTCACACCAAACGGCATAACCACATACTCATAGTGGCCATACCTCGACCTGAAGGCTGTCTTCTGCACATCATCAGCCTTCACTAAAATCTGGTGGTAACTCGATCTCAGATCTATCTTCGAGAATATCGATGACCCATGCAACTGATCCATCAAGTCATCAATTCTCGGAAGCAGATACTTATTCTTGATCGTCATCTTGTTCAGCTGCTTGTAGTCCACACACAGACGTGAACTCCCGTCCTTCTTCTTTACCAACAACACTGGTGCTCCCCAAGGCGAAGTGCTGGGTCGTATGAACTGTTTCTCCATCAGATCTTCTATCTGTTTCTTGAGCTCTACCAACTCTGCCGAAGCCATGCGATATGGGGCCATCGACACAGGGCCTGTTCCCGGGACTAGATCAATAGAGAACTCCACCTCTCTACTGGGAGGCAACCCCGGTACCTCCTCCGGGAATACATCCCCAAAATCTTGGACAACCGGTATCGCTGACGTTGCCCCTCCTCTCTCCACCTCCATATGTGTGAAGATCATGTAACACTGTGCGCCGTCATGTAGTTCCCTCATAACACCCTGAGAAGACACCAACTCAGGCTCCTCTGTGTCGGGAAAAAGCAGCTTCTTCTCTCGACAATCTATCAGAATGCGATTGGCGGAGAGCCAATCCATCCCTAAGATCACCTCCAACTCCTGTAGAGGCAGGCAGATGAGATTCACACTGTACTTGCGTCCCTCTACCTCTACGGGAAGCCTAGCACAGAAGGACGACGTCCTGATCAAACCCGATGCCGGAGTAGACACCGCAAGCTCACACTGCAGCTCGCGCACCGGCAGACCCAACCGTTCCACACATGCATTTAACACAAAAGAGCGTGTCGCTCCAGAATCATATAGCACACAACATCTCATCCCTGAAATCACACAATAACCCATAACAAGGTTACCTATACCTGTAGCCTCAGCTCCGGTCATGACATAGACTCTGCCTGTCGCCTGAGGCCTGTTGCCTCTGTCCCTCCCCTGATGCTGATGGGGTGTCTGAACTGGAGGGCGTGTCGCTGCCCTGGCAAGGTTGGGACAATCCCTCCCAAAGTGGCCTTCCTTGCCACAGTTGTTGCACCTACGGTAACCTTCCCTACGTGGACAAGCGTACCTCGGGTTGGGTCCTCCACATGTGTAACACCTAACTCGGCCTTGCTGCGAAGAAAAGCTCCTAGACTCCTGAGGCTGATGGTGTGGTCTATCATACGGTCTCCTTCGCTCCTCATGTCTGGGCCTGGACCCAGATGGTCCACCGATCCTCTGAGGCGGGTGTGGCTGCTGTGGGCGCTGACCTTCCACATCGCGCTTCATCTTCTCCATTACTCTGGCTTTCTCTACCAGAGCAGCAAAATCCTTGATGGACAAGGGTGCCACCATCAAGCGAATATCACCGCGAAACCCATTATCGAACTTCCTGCATCGTCACTCCTCATCGAGTGGTAGGGTGTAGAAACGACTGAGGTGTTTAAACCTCTCAGCATACTCTGTGACAGTCTTTCCCCCCTGGGTCAACTGGAGGAACTCCACCTCCTTGGCGTACCGGATGCTGTCTGGGAAGTACTCTGAGAGAAATCTCTCTCTGAAAGTCTCCCACGTCACTGGCTCATTCCTCTCCTCTAGGATGGATCTGGTGCTGCTCCACCAATGCTCCGCCTCTCCAGTGAGCATGTAAACCGAGAATGCCAACCTATTCTCCGTAGGGCACATCTTGGCGTCATAGATGCGCTCTAAGTCCTTCAGCCATTGGTCTGCGGCGTCAGGACTAATCTTCCCGTCAAACTTCGCCGGGTGGTGCTTCAGAAAGTCCTCCAGGCTCCACTCCCTGATTGCAGGTCGTGGTTCCGGACCAAACACAAGGGCAGCCGCCTTGTTCTCCTCCAACTGGCGGAGGGCCTCCATGTGTTGCCGATGAGCATCCTCAGCAGCTACCCTCGCAGCCTCCATCTGTTGCATCACTGTCTGCTGCTGCTCAAGCGACGCCGCCTGTCGCTGCATGGATGCCTCATGCTGCTGCATCATCGCAGCACTCTGCTGCGCCATCGCCGCTACCATCGCCTCTATGGCTTTGGCGATATCAGGTACATCTCCCTGGGATGATTGTGAAGTCCTACGAGGAGGTGCCATAGTCTACTGGCACACAGAAAATCACTTGGTTAGACTTGATAAAGGAAAGAATTTTAACTGAACACTCAGAGACACACAGAGAAAGCTAAGCGGACAACCCAAGTCCACAGACCTAAGGAATGACCGCTCTGATACCATAAATGTAACGCCCCAATTAATTAATGAGTGTAATTAAAGGAAACGCCACATAATTATAATATAACAGCGTAGTTCTGGAGTTTAAGCGTAATACCTTACAAAATAAGGCACACCACGATGCCACAAGAGATAAAAGAGTATCATAAAAGTCTGCTGGAACACTAGCATATAAAGACTGACAAATACATAGGCCATAGCCCTCAAGATATCCCAAGAACACTAAGTTATAGAGTCGCCTCCTCCCTGATGACCACGAAGATCCCTCGCGTCTGCTCCCATCAATAAATTGATGATCATCGCAAAGATAGAAACACGACATACAAGGCAACCAACAAGAAAAGGGTAAGCTAGAGCCAATCAACATCTTTATCATACAATTAAACATACTTTCGCCATCCAATATCAATACCAGATCCAAGCATGTTAAGACTCTTCAATCAATACACTACGACTCGACTCGACTCATCCGGATACGTATAACTTAGTCGGATTCAGCGGATGCTTGCACTTATGGTGGATACCTCTGCTCGACCCTGAACTGCTCATCTCCAAGCTATGTGTTACAAGTGTTACGATGAAACAAATCTCCTTCACCACAAGGTTAGCCCTTAATGAATTTCAAGCCTCCTGCTACTCTCACCACAGGAGTCAGTGCGCTCTAAGTGAGACTAACTGGCTCCTTAGAGTGTCAGGATGCAGTCCTTACCTTGAATCCTTACCTAGTTATACAGATGGGGCACCACCATGGACACCCACTAACAGGGGCCATGGAATTACGTCCCGACCACTAAAGTGCGACCTTGAAAGCCTCACCTAGAGACCCCAAGGAATTATGCACTGACACATACAAAACAAAATCCCGCAGCCAAAATAATATTCACCATGCACGTATACGTTAATTGTACCAACCTTTAAAGCCAACGCCTTTCATGTTCCAGGCCCAACTCATTTCATCTCATCATAAACCATCCATGTACCAAGGATTTCCAAATCATATCGTTATCATGCCTCTTTCATACCAACCATTTCATTACAATCTCATGCGAAACTCATGTCAACCCATTATTCGTAATTCATGACTTGTATCACTCAATCATACTCATTCATATCAAACCTTTATCACAATACTCAAAACCAAGCATGCATTATCCATACAAAGCCAAGAAAACAATCCCACATTGCACTGTCTCGCCCAGCATTTCGCTCAGGCTGGAGGGTCTCGCTCAGGCGAGACGTTCTCGCCTAGGCGAGCCCCCCTTCGCCTAGGCGAGGGCTCGAAACATGGAGCAGAAGCACACACGGGATCTCGCTTAGGCGAGACCCCTCTCGCCTGGGCGAGATGCTCGCTCGCTAAAAAAAAAACACAGTGGGTCGCCTGGGCGACCCTTCGTTGCGAAATACCTAGGCGAGCCCTGTTAACCTCGCCTAGGCGAGACATGCCCGCTTAGGCGAGTTTAACAGTCCTCGCCACTGTTTGCACCTGCAGAACGCGTACACACATACCAAACAGATATTCCAGCCAGTACGGTCACTCATGGCAGCACACAAACTCAATAAATCAATGAACTACAATGATACAAGTCAAATCACACCATACAAAGAAGTTATAGCTTCCCTTACCTGGAAGGGAAATAAGAGACTTCGGCAGCCAAGCGTGCGAACACAGCAGCTCAAGGACGAATAGAGGAGTTGAAAGGATACTGAAACAGAAGCACGAGACGGATTACCTGGAAGCCCTAACAGAAAGAAATGAAAAGGAACAATGGAGACGAGAATGGCTAGCACAGTACTTACATGGAGTAGAGAACAGCTTCGAGCTAGCTTGAAGATGGCAAAAACCTAACCCTAGCAGAGCTTTTCGCGAGAGGGAGAAAAGGTTGACGGCTGGATCTGTGAGAATGAAAGGGTGAAAGCGTTAGGGCAACCACGGACCAGCTTTATCCCTTGGGCCAGCTCTTTGGCCCATCAGATTTTGGGGCAACTCTTTTTAGTAAGGGTTATAAAATAATAGGGTCTTACAACTTTTACACGTACGCTTCCACTCTCATTGTCTTTCATTTTTTTCTTCAGCAAATTCTTAACCTTGTAAATGAAATTGTAGCTTTTTACGTTCTTAATTTATGTTAGAAAATTATTCTAGGGTTTTAAAATTCATAATTCTTACATATTAATACACATAAATTATAATAGATACTAATCTTAATTATTGAAATATTCAATATCAATGTATGTTTCGATTTATGTTCTTCGATTTTTTTTCTCAATCTATCTCTTTGTTTATCTTTCTCCTTTCATACTTGTATGATTACTTATTGGAAAAGAACATTATGACAAGAAACAAAATCCTAATTTCTTTTATAAACCAACATCCATCAAGTTGATTTTTTTGTTTTATTTTTATTTTACTTTATTATAACTTCCCATAATAACTAATAGGTCTCTATGAGTTATTAAATCACATATTAATTATCATAATTTATAATAGATATATTAATACACATAAATTATTATAGATATTAATCTTAATTCATGAAAGATTCAATATCAATGTGTTTTTCGATTTATGTTCTTAAACTTCCTTTTTTTTTTCTTAATCTATCTCTCTGTCTTTCTTTACCTTCTTATACTTTGATGACGACTTATTGGGAAAGAACTTTATGACAAGAAACAAAATCCTAATTCCTTTTATAAATCAACATCCATCAAGTTAGTTTTTTTATTTTATTTTATTATAACTTTTCATAATAACTAATAGGTCTTTATGTGTTATTAAATAACATATGAATCATCACAATTTTTTCAAATGAGTCACATAATATAAATAATTCGTCAATTAATTCTAATATTCTCTCACTCAACTTATATCATGTTGTAACATTCTATGATTTAATACATAAATAAACATAATGCACATTAAAGAACCTTACATAAATTAGTTCTATCATTATTCATAACTAAATAAATAACATGAGTCATGGTGGTTGCACATTATTCGGTCGATGGGTTCCTTTCCAAAGAAGAAGAAGAAGAAGAAGAAGAAGAAGAATATGGTGATGACGACGATGATGACCACCACGAAAAAGAAGAACACAGAAAAAATGAAAGAGGGAGGAGGAAGAAAATGAACAATGTGCGTTACCGACAAATTTTTTTGAAATTACCGACAAATTTGTTGATTGGTAATTACCGACGAATTTTTCGATCGATAATTACCGACGAACTTTTCAGTCGATAATTACCAATAAATTTTTCCATGAGTAATTATCGGCAGAATTTACCGATCAATTTTTCCATCGGTAATTATCGATGGAACATGATTTTCGTCGATAAAATATTACTGACAGATTTTTTATCGATGATAATCCGTTGGTAATTCTGATTTAGCGACAGATTTTGACCATTATCGATGAATTTTTATCATTACCGATAGATTTTGACTGTCGATAATATTAATTTTTCTTGTAGTGATGGTAAAGGATATTACAAATAGGTTTCACACTTCCACTTTTAGACAATGTCTTTAAAACATTTGAAAGCACACAAGGTCTTTTTTTTCTTTCTTTTGTATCTCTCTTGTTGTTTTCTTTTTTTTTTTTTCTCTTCTTTTGCATCTTCTTGTTGTTTTCCTTGTATTCTTCACTAAAGTATCGTTTTATAGCTTCATAGGATATGACCATTGTATCTCTTGAAACAATAATATTTGATCTTATAGAAAATGTATTTGAGTTTTCAATATGGTATGTAATCTTTAGATTATTCTTTCTTGAAAAATCTTTTATTTATATAATACATTTACTTGAAGTTCTTTTGATCCTTTTCTTTCATCTTAAGATTAGAAAATGTTTGATTTGAATTGATATTATTTTCCAACATTCAATATTGTATTTCCTAGAAATTGTATTCGAGTCTTCAATATGGTATATAATCTTTAAACTATTATTTCTCGAAAATATTTTACGTATATAATACTTTCACTTGAAGTTCTTTTGATCTCTTTCTTTCGTCTTAAGATAAAAGAATGTTTGTTTTGAATTGGTATTCTTTTCCAACGTGCAATAATGTATTTTCTTAAAGAAGTGGACACAATCTCATAAAATCACTTATTTTCTTTAACCATTTAAGAAGAATGTTGAAAGAAATAATGCAATTTAAAATCAAACGTTATAACCCATTTTTATATCCATAGATAAAATGATTGTTGATAATTAATCATGTAATTTCTACTTGATTATCTTTGATGTCAAATTTACTAAATCTTTGGTATTATTTTCTTTGAATATTGAAGGAAACGTTATATGCATATTTATCCTTAAAAGGTCAGAAATATCATGTAAAATAATTTGTTTCCATAAAAGATGTCAAAAGATTCAATTCAAATATGATTAAGATTGATTTTGTGTTGGCCTAATATTTATAAAAACACAATCAACTATTTAATTTTATATAACAACCAATCATCAAACTATAAGAATTAGATGATAGGTGATGGACGTGGTCCTTTAATTGTCTAGTCCTTTGATAATACTTGATAAACATAAGCTTATTGCCTCCAGATCCTTCATCTACATAGCTAATCATGTTAGATGAATAATAACATATACTTTCATCCCTTTATAGTGTTTCTTATCATAAAAAACTTCTTAAAGCTTTCGTTTAGTTGGGTGTTTTGTATTGTCTGATATTCAGAATGTAGCTCTCGTCTAGCCCTCTAAGATTAAAAATCAAATACTACTCGTATTGGTGAAGTCTTAATCTCAACAAAGGATGGAGGCACATGCTTAAGAATACCAAGCATGTTAATGAAGGAAGTTCCCTAATCCTTCATCCCTTTTATTGTTTTTTATTTTGTTTGAATTTCCTTATGGTGACTTGTTGACTTAACCTTGGTTGACTTGTTCACCTTTGACTATAGTTGACTAGTTGACTTGACCTAAGTTAACATGTTAATCATTGTTTATATGTTTTATAGGTTTAACTAAGGTTAAGTATGGTGGATGATGTGGTGCATGCAAGGTGGAAAGTAGAGGTGACTTGGCACCTAGGTGGAGGAAAGAGGAAATAATAAGGTAAAAAGCATAAAGCAAGGTACATTTGTACCACTTGGTCTCCTGTCTTTAGCACCTTTTTGGCCTTTTTGGAGACATATGAGACACATTTTTCAGTCTCCTTTAGAGCTTGGACGAAATTCCCTTTGTATACACCATAGTTAGCTCCTTTTGTCTTATTTTATATCCTAATTTTAACCTAGTTTCTAAAAGCTAGGGTTAGGTATTTGTAGACATAGCCTTGTACAACTTTTGTTATTGCTTAGAGACCCTTAAACTCTTCTATATAAGGGATGCTCTTATACTTGTAGATAGAGCTGTCAGAATGGGTTGGAACCCGCGAGCCAACCCGACTCACCACGGGTTCGGGCCGGGTTGGGTTGAATTTTTTTTACAAATTTAAATACGGGTTGATTTTTGACCCGGCTCATTTAGAACCCGGCTCATCCGGGTTGAACCCGTGGTGAGCCGGGTTGGCTCACCAACCCGCAGATAAAAGGGTCACACAAGTGTTTTTATTTTATATTTTATTAAGTTGGACTTTACATTTGGGTCATGTTAAGTTATTTTTTTATCTAACACATAAATAATATGTATTTTTTTTTGTGGTTTGTATTTGATTTGTATTAAAGTTTATTTAAATTTTAATTAGAATTACAATTTAGTTTTGACTGAAAAAAAAATAAAAAAATAATATTTTTTTAATTAAGTGAACCCTTTGAGCCAATCCGTTTAACCCGCCAACCCGTGACGGGCCGGGCCGGGTTCAAATTTTTTTGGCTTGCTAAAAAGTGAGCCAGGTTGGGTTGGCTTACTAAATCATCAACCCGTGGTGGGTCGAGCCGGGTCGGGTCGGATTATCCGTTTTGACAGCTCTACTTGTAGAGGGGTTGATCAATTGAAATTTATTACACATATTTTCTTCAAACTTTGTTATCTTAATGTCCAATGGGAATCTTCACTAGGTTCTCTTAAATAGCTCATCACCATATTCAAAAATCTAAAGTGGACCAACTCAATCCCTCCTAGTTCCTTTAATGCAGCAAGGAATTTGTTTTTGGCACAATGGCAACTTCATTTAGTGTAACAACTTTGTTCATTAGATAGCAACTAGTGCAACAACCACATTCATTTATCCAAATTTGGGACATAAGCGCAAAATTGGAGTTGAATGTAGCTGGAACCATCACGCAATTATAGTTTTTCACTGCAGTGCAAAATAATAGCGGTGGCAGTAGTCCACAAAGTTGACCCATAAGTTGGCCTATATAAAAGGCTCGTGAGTGTGCACTCACGTATTTTGTACAGATCATTTTCCTAGAGCATTAATTGGCACAACAATTTTTTTATTTATTTTGGTTCGAGGGTGGCAACAACCTTTTTAGTTAAGCGGTGTGCATAATGGTTGCTTTCCTTTACATAATCCACTGGTTGGAATCCTTAGGGTGGTATTGTTGTAGTCAAGGAAAGCATCACTACAATACATAGCTTCTTTTTTATAGCAATCAATTGAAGAGGTGCCAAGTGGTGCAAGTGACAACCACCAACTAACTATCTAAACACATATTCCTAACTCAATCCTGGATGCGTGATAAAATGCCTTGAGCTGCATTTTGCAAGTGCTTTGGTCCATCAAAATTCTAGTGCCACGTGCAGTGTTGTGGTCAGGGCTACCACTTTGCAACAGTTGTCCAATTTGACCAAATTGGAAGAATGGTTGGTTTCCTCCAAGTTGGTAGTGGTGTGCAACAATAAGTTTATTCAGACCATTTAAGGTGATTGGCCTTCACGCGCTTTGATGAATTAGACCTAACCCTAGGCCCAATCAAAGGCTAAACACTATGCTTCTCTAATGGGCCTAAGATCTTGAGGACCACAACGGGCTTAAAGGACTTCAAATGCTTATCTCATGGGCCAAAGAGGACATCAAGCTTCCTAAAAGTCCATTAATATAGTTTTCAATTGGGTTGATTGTGTAGGCCAAGCTTTCAAAATAAATTTCTAGAAGTAGCTTTGGATCATAATTCACTTAGCTTTTGCAATTGGATCCATTAGACCCAATTACAAAAGTCTAGGACGAATTGTATCCAGGTTTAGCCATGCTTTGCATAGTAAACACATGTGGTCAATAAGGGAGGAGTGATCAAGCCAAATGGCATTCTAGGAATTGAGAGTATTTTTCACCTTCTTAAGGGCCATATGGCACTCTAGGAATGATGCATATTTTTCCACCTTCTTGAGTGGTCACATGGCACTCCAGAAATGAAGAGCATTTTTCACCTTCTTGACTAGTCACATGTCCTTCTCCTATTGGAGAGGACTTTTGGCTTGGTCTCCAAGCTAGCCAAGTTAGAGTTTTTAGGGTTTTGCATCTCTAACTCAAGAGACACCTTAGGCATAAATAAATGTCTCCCCCTTATAAATTTACTCTTAAATGTGTAATGTTATGATGTTGTACTTATAGAAAATCAATTTGGAAACACATTACAAACGTGTCTACCACACAAGCAACATAATGATAAAAAGGAAATCAAAAAAAAAAAAACTACCAAAAGGTAATGAATAGGAGTGATCATGAAAAATTACACGCAAAAAAATAATGTGGTCTAATTGCAGTGTTAACAAACTTCAATCTACTTCAAACACAAAGTTCAATATTAAAATAAAGATTATAACTTAGTGAACTCTTGCTCAATGATAAGTGTCCAATATCAGTTAATTTTGAGATGAATTTGACACTTATATTGCTTTGATTATATTAAATTTCCATTACATTCACCCCTAATTTAGTTTGTTTTACAATTTCCAACACTAGAGGAAAGTTAGAGTGGTAAAACAATGAAACTTGATGAATTTTAAGTAATCTGGGACAAAATTATGACTGATGTGGGTGGGTGGAAAAATTAACGTTGAGCCACAAAAGCAAACCCCTTGAAAGAGGAAACCTCAAGCACTAAATTGAGGCCAAGCCATGAAGACTCCTTCTTAAACAAATTATCTCAGGAGCTGAAGCACCAAAGCATGAAACAGGACCACAAAAGCAAACCCAATTAGGAAGGAAACCTTTGTAGTTAAAGCCACGAGTCCACTACTAAACACTACCCTTGACATTTTATAAAAACAGAGTTGTACCCCTACTTTAGAGAGCCTTTGTAGGAGTTATTTTAGACATTTTTTAGACAACTTTTTAGACAATTTCTTTGTACTTATCATATACCTTTAGAGAGGAAAAAAAGGCATGTCTATCAACTACATTTCAAAGTTTGTATCCATTATGAGAAGTTAAGTCACTCTTGTCTTGAAGCTAGGATGTCACCCTTTGGAACTCTTTTGTATTGTACTATTATATTTATCAAAGTACACTTTAATTATATGTTTGTGAATTAGTTTATGCTTATTATTGGATGGAATGATTACTCATATTATTTCACTATCTTAGGATTGAGTGGATTGGTTCCAAGTTGCGGTCCAACTAATTGTCCTCCTACTTTTAGATGCTAAGAATATATCTAAGGCTCTTGTTGGTTATAGAGTCCTGATCTTAATGCAAATGATAAATTCAAGCAGTAACCGAGGAATCATACCGAAATTACATTTAAAGAGAACTCTCAGGACATGAATAATTACATCTTTGTAAATAATGATGGGATTAGTACAAGAGAGGGACAAAGTGATGAAATCTAGCTTCAAAACGTCTTTATCATATTAAAACCAATTGTTTACTCAAAATTGTTTTTAACACATTTTGTTTCTTTGGAGCACAACACTCAACAAATATTTTTGTTAGAAAGTTGAGAAATAATTTCATCCTAATACTTTTTACTTTTCTTTTTCTCAACAATTCAAAAATACCAAACAAATATAAATTTTCAAAATTAAAAATATCAAGATTTTCAAAGAAATAATTCCTTATAGAACTTTGTAGCTCCTAATTTTTCATTCTAAATGGAAATATGTAGGAGTAAGGTCAAACCCCCATTTCTCTGGATTAAATGAACCAGGTAAGGGTCTCTCACTTACTAAGGGCTTTGCATTCTTTGTGCTAAATTTGTGGCTTCATAGGGTTCACTCGAGCATTCGTACTTATGAGGTCATTAGCCAATGTAAAATTTTGATAAAATTGAATGAAAGCAATGAATTTCGAGCATCCATGAGCAAGTTCAGATTGCATCCTCATTCAAATAAGGGTTTGATGCTTGAAAATGGAGGAAAGGTTCCATTGTTAGAGCATGCGTGTTCATCTTTTAAAGTAAAAATGTTTTCCTGTAATAGAGGAACTTTTAGGTTCTAGTTTTTATCTTCTCCCATTATTTGTAGTGAATTTAGCTATTGTGCAATTTTAGATAAGCTTTTTATATATTCAATATAGTCACTACCAATATGATAAGAAGGTTCTCTAGACATGACTACTTTTTCTTTCAAAAAAATTTCTAAAGAGAATAAGATAGTAAGTTTCTCAAGTTGACTCCCAGAAAAGAGAGTTGAGTCACTAGGATTGCTTAAGTACCAAGTCTTTCCTAGCCAGAGATTACCTCAATAAAATAAGGTTCTAATTAGGATATGGAAGAACACCAAAGGCTACCCCAAGACACCTAATTATGTCGAATACAAATTGTTTAAAAGCTTTAAAGAAAACAAAAAAAGTAATAAATCGCTCTTAGTTTTTCTCTCTTGTATTTCCTTCTTTCATTCCTTGCTCGTCTCCTAAAGTGTTTGAACTTTCTAGCACCTTCACCTTTAGAGTCACCAAAGATGAGTCTCCTTCAAATCTGGATTTTCCACTTCCTAAGATGCTACCTTAGGAAAGTTAGTGCACTTCCAAATGGGAAACAACACCAATGATGATAATCAAACCAAGAGGTCAAAGAAATAAAGCAACAAAAGCTCAATTAGAAATGTTAAACTTAAGGAGAGTAAAGTCGAGACATATCTGTCTAAAGTTAAAGATTTTCAATTGTTAGGTAATGGGATCTCCATGATCCCATCCACAAATGGATGTCTTCAAATTTAGAAGACGATCTCCTTCGCATTATGTTTCTTAAACTTGGTCAACTCTTTCTGCAACTCCAACAACAAATCCATGTCGTTCCAACTATTACCTAACACATCTATCAACAGTTTCCTACCGTTATTCATTTTGTTTCTAAAAGACACTATTTGTTCTTTTAATATATACCTCAGCCCCACTGTGGATGCCAAATGTTCTTGCAATACCAAAATACGTTTACTACTAATCTTCACAAGAAACAATCTAGATTCTTGTTCATCTTTGTCATAAGTCCGAGATGTATCCTCCTATTTGTTGATGAAGGATGAGATTTATCCTCCTATGAGCTCTCCAATGTCTGAACGGTCGGGATGCTTGCAAAGACATTTCGATGCTCAAGTTACATTTATGGGTAAGGTTGTAAGACTCAAGGAATTTAAATAATTAATTAAATAATTATTTAATAAATGTGGGTGATGGAATTCTTTATGACATTAATTATTAGTCTTTATGGCGTGGAAAAGTATTAGTTCAAATGGTTGATAGTACTTGATTATGTTGAGAGGACTTGGGTTCGAGTCCTATGTATGCCAAATTGTGTGTTAATTTAATTGCTTGTTGTTTTAGTAATATATTTTCATCTACGTGCGTGATATTAAATTCCTAAAGGTGTAGGAATTATCACGAAACATGCATTGGTTGTATTAGTTATGCATTGACTTTGTAATTGAGTGATTATGTGTTCAAACTTGCTAAGAGTGAAGTAAGCTTTCGTTTTGCCAAAATTTCTTTTGGCGTGAATGTGAAAGGGCAGAGAAACCATACCTGCAGGAAGGGGCAGCCAAGGGAGCTGGGAAAAACAACCCATAATGATCATTGAATAGCCATTAAGCAATTTTTTAATTAATTTCGTTTTGGTGGAGTAAAGGGTGTTTAAGGGGGTAGTAACTTAAAGAGAGAAGGGAATTAGAGGAGAGTGGAGGTCTGCATTTTCGTATGGGTCTTGGGCAGAGATTTTCCAAAGGATTAGAGCTACTTTGCAGAGAGGGTTAAGAGTTATTGGTTGGGAGGTCAACGGAGAGAATTGGAAATCAAGCAAGAAGTGCGAATTTTCATTGGAGCAAGGATTTCCATGTAAGGGGAGTTGATCTCACATGTGTTTGGTTCGTATATGAATTATTGTGCTTTACCATGATTAAATGCATGAAAACATGTATCTTCCACGTTGTTTTTCTGCGTTTCTAGGTTTCTGCCTAGAAACCGCTTGGCGATCATGAGTGTGCCGCCAAACGACGCGTCATTTCTGCCCAGTTTTCTGGGTTTTGCTATGAACCGCCTAACGGCGATGAACAACCGCCAGGTGACACGATGTTGTTTTTGGTTGTTTTTGTTAGTTTTGAAATGGTTGAAAAGCCAAGAAGGGGGGGTTGAATTGGCTAGTTTAAAAATTTAGGCTATCTTTGGTAGGTTGGGTCCATCATGGTTATGCCTTTCTAGATCCTTTTGGGATCCATTTCATAATCCCTTTAGGAACACCATATTTTCTAGCATGACAATTCTTAATAACATGACCTTTTTGCATACAGTAGTTGCATGAAATGAATGGCATGTCACTTGGCATACTTTTTGAAAAGAAACTAGAGAACTTCTTGACTTTCTTTTGAAAAGAAGGATTGAAACCAAGTCCAGCTTTGCCAAACACACAGTTTTGAGAACCAAGAACAACCTCTAAGTTTGATTCCCTTCTTGTGAACCTTGCACAGGTCTTTATAAGCTATTTCACTTCATTTTTCAAAACTGTGCAGTTTTCACAGGATTTTTCAGCCAGTTGATTTCTGAAACAGTTGGTTGAATTATTGTAAATCATTTTTAAATGCTCAAAATCAGTTTTTAAATCAGTTGTTTCTTTTTCCAGTTGGCTAACTTTGTTTTCCAACCAGTTGTTTAAGCCTTTCAATCGGTTGTTTAATGCAAAAATCTTGTTTGCTTCATTATGCAACTTTTCAAAATCATGCAACAATTGATTATAGTCATTATGTCTAGAGAACTTACTTGGCTTGAGGAGAATGACTCATAACCAGCCATGAGACACAAGTTGGCTTCTTCACTCTCATCTTGTGAGGAGCTACTTGTTGTTGAATCATCATTGTCCTCCCATGCAATGTATGCAGGTTTCTCCTTTGGCTTTTTCTCCTTTTTCCTATCAACACTCTTCTTCTTTTCTTTGTTAGCATTTGGACATTCAATTTTGATATGTCTTTGTTTTCCATAGTTATAACATGTAAAATTAGAAGAGTTTGATTCATTGTGTTTGGAAGTATACCTCTTGGGATTACCTTTGATACCTTTCCTTTTGAGATACTTACCAAACCTCTTGACAAGGAGATTCAAGTTCTCACTTTCACTTTATTCAGCCACCTCATCCTCAAGTTCCTCATTCTTATTAGTGCTAGTCTTCAAGGTTATGTTCTTAACCTTTTTCTCACTTGACTCAAGCTCATTAAGCCTTTGCATCTCAATCTCATGCTCCCTAAGCTTACCAAACAATGCAGCTATAGTCAAACTGGATAGATCTATATTTTCTGAGATAGTCATGACCTTTGGTTGCCAAGATCTATCAAGACACTTTAGCATTTTGATGTTTAACTCTTCCTTATCAAATTCCTTACCCAAACCTATGAGATGGTTGACTATATGAATGAATCTCTTTTGCACATCCGCTATGAATTCTCCTTGTTTCATCTTGAATAGGTCATATTCTTGAATCAAGGCATGCTTTCTTGCTCTCTTAACATCATTGGTTCCTTCATGAGTCACTTCAAGAACCTCCCAAATTTCCTTGGCACTCTTGCATTGTGAAACACGAAAAAACTCATCCATGTTGAGAGATGAAGTGAGGATATTCTTTGCATTGCAATCATATTGGGCTCTCCTCCTTTCTTCCTCATTCCATTGAGTCCATGGCTTATTAACCTGCACATCATCAACAATATGCTTAGGAGTATATGGTCCATTTATGATTGCATCCCATATCCCTTGATCTATTGACTCAATAAAGATTTCCATCCTAATTTTCCAAAATTGGTAATTAATGCCACTAAACATAGGGGGTCTATGAATTGAGGCACCTTCACCAAAGGGTAACTTGTTTTCAACCATTTCAAGTAGTTCAAAACAGATTTAGGACCTTACTTGATCAAATTTCAAGAACCTTGCTCTGATACCAATTGTTAGTTTTGAAATGGTTGAAAAGCCAAGAATGGGGGGTTGAATTGGCTAGTTTAAAAATTTAGGCTATCTTTGGAATCTAAAAACCATCTTTAATTGAATCAAAATAGATCACCAAGTGATGAGTTCAAATTTTTGCCCTCATTTAATATTTATATTTGGGGATTTAATTGAATTTTCTGTGCTTAAAGATTGATTTAATTAGGATTTGTGATTATTGGATTTATTGAGTAAGTTTGGTAAAAGTGGCGTAAAAATTGATTTTAGTTGCATAAAATATTATTGGATATTCTAACGTTTGTTAATGCAGCTGAAATTTATTTTTGGTCAATTAATAGTGTGATTTTAAAATATTCAAAGTTACAAAATAAGTCCAAAATCAAGAAATTCTGAAAAAGAATAAATCAGGAGCTAAATGCACCCCCAGATTTTATTTGCACACTCCTGCAAAGTGGACCACCAAAAACCCTGTTCTGCACCCTCAGTTTTCACTAAGTTGCACCCCTCCTACCACTTAAACTCCATTCAACCAGATCATGCCATGTGGCAATCCCCACCTTTTAAATTTAACCAACCATAAGCTGCCACGTGTCATAATCCTCCACTCACAAAATTGACCACTCAGATCTTGCCACGTCATCATCTCCTCCATCTCACACATGAAACCCTAACCCTAATTTCCCTTCCACCCACCATGGCAGCCGCCGCCGCCATCTCCTCGCCGGCCACCACTGAAACTCGCCGGGAACAGCAACAACCTCCGCGAAGCTTCTCCGCAGCGCGTCAGCCATAGCAGCCACCGTCCACAACTCTGCAACAGTGAACACCACCGCGCAGCAGCTCCGCACACCAGCCGCAGCAGTTCGAACCTACAAATCACCACCGTGGTAGCCACCGCAAAACACCATTGCTGCAACAGAACACGAACCAGTGAAACCTTCTCCGCAGCGCATCCTTCACGCAGCAGCCATGGCTGCACCAACTTCGAAGCCACCACGATGCAACGCACCTCCCTCGCGCCCCTGCACTCGCGTTCCGTAGCCACCGCAGCAGCGCAACTCGTTGGAAATCCGACCACCATCATCGCGACGCCATCTTCTTCCATCGTCAACCAGCAGTGGAGACGTCGCACACCACCTGAACCAGGCACGTTCCACCGCACCTGCATCGTTCTCGCCTCCATCGCAGCTCCGCGCACCACCACCAGCAGATTCGCACCTGCGAGCCAGAACACGCAGCACCGTCCGCACCAGAACCACCATCATCGCGACGCCATCTTCTTCCATCGTCAACCAGCAGTGGAGACGTCGCACACCACCTGAACCAGGCACGTTCCACCGCACCTGCATCGTTCTCGCCTCCATCGCAGCTCCGCGCACCACCACCAGCAGATTCGCACCTGCGAGCCAGAACACGCAGCACCGTCCGCACCAGAACCACCACGCTGGAAAAGAAGACCTCGCTGGAAAACGGCAGCAGCCGCACCGTCAGCCGTCATTGCCATCTCCATCTCCATTGCATCTGCAGAAACCCTAATTCTGGAGAGAGAAAATGCACTGCCACGTGTCAACATCTGATAGGACAGTCAAACTGGTCAACTCTGGTCAACTGGTCAAAGTCAGCAGTCAAATCTGGTAAAAACTACAAATATGGTTAAATGAGAGGGGCAGAATTGGAAATTGGACAGGAATTAAGTTGCTAATTAATTAAATAAAAATAAAAGATGTTAGCAACTGACAGATAAAGCCCAAAGTCCAGTGGAAGCCTATATAAAGAGACTTAAGGGAGCAGAAGCGGGGGGACTTACGATTGACAACTTACAGCTTAGACACTTAGAACTCTCTGGGTTTGGCAGATACCGTCTCCACCACATCTCTCATTCTTTCTTTTATTATCTTTTCATCATATTATCATGTATTCCATCAAAGCCATGGAGGGCTAAGCTTTAAGGGTTGATTCCACTGTAATTTCTTAAATGGATTCTGAGGTTAGATGAATTTATGTTTTGTTATTTTGATTATTGTTGTGGTTTTTGTTTATCTATGTCCTTTGCTTCTTAATCGAATAGAAAATAATGATTTTAAATCTACATGCATGCTAATCATATGAGTTAAAAGGTTTTTAAATTAAATTGAGACTTTACTTTGATTTTGTTTAGAAACTTTCATTCGATTAAATAAGTTTTTGCCAATAATTGAGACTTTAATTTGATTAGAGGTAATTACTTTAACTAAAATTAGTCAAGACTTTACTTTGATTAATTAAGTTTTCTATTTGGTAAAGAAACAAAGGAATAGACATGATTAGGCATAGTAAAATTAATTGAGACTGTACTTTGATTGAATTTACTATGGATAATCTAACAATTCTCACTTTTAATTGAGATTGTACTTTGATTAAAAGTGAGGATGCCAACAAATGAATTGAGTCTTTACATTGATTGATTTGTAAATCAACAACAATAATTGATTTAACAATAATCTCTAGATAACCAATGAAGAATCTTATTTAGAAAAAGCAGTGGAATTGACCTATTTACTATTACTGTGTTTACAATCTTCCATGTCATTTTATTTGCATATCAAAACCCCCTATTTTTATAGTTGCTAATTTTAATTGCATTTTTAAGAATCAAATATTTGAGATCAATTCCGTATTCGTTGTGAGACGACTCAGGGTTATCTTAACCCTAACTATTTTGTTCACTACAAACTGGCAATACTGAAGTTGCTAAAGTAGTGGTAATTTGATCGCCTAACGACAGCGATATCAAATTTGGCGTCGTTGCCGGGGAGTACGGTTAGTATTTCTTTTATTTTGATTCTGTTTTTATTTATTTATTTTATTTTATTTTATTTATTTATTTATTTATTTATTTATTTATATTTTTTTTTATTTATTTTACGCATATACGTTTGATATAGTTTGTTATTTTGTAGTCTTTAGTTTTATTTTAATATATTTCAAGCAAAGTTCTATTTTTGTTTTGATTAAGAATTTCTTTTAAGAAATTTTTTGAGACTAGTTTGGAAAACTCTGTCTAGGAAAAACTTGGTATTTATGTTGTCCACTGTGACGCACCTCTCTTTCCTGGGAGTAGACCCAACGACATCTTAACTCATTTCTTTCTTGAAATCTTTCTCCAAAACAAGAATAGGAAAAAAAAACACACAGGGAAACACTTTCAGGTGGACTTGCATAGTGCATGACTCGGGCCAATCCGGGTCAATTTTATCAACTTGATTCAGAACTTGAAAGGAACTTGCGTAAATCACGTAGGAGACTTGAACTCAGGTGTTCTACTGAAGGAGCACCATCATCATCTGAACCTACCACTGAAAGTGTACCACTAGAATCACCTCCGGTGATTAACATATCTTCTGATCCATCACCTGAACCAAAAATTCAAGAAGATAGAATGGAAGAAAGAACAATAAGAGAGTTGGCTTCACCGGATGCAACAATTACACAAAACATGTGCATCCAATATCCAGATGGAGAATGTGAGCTTAAGTCTGGGTTAATCCATCTTTTACCCAAATTCCATGGATTAGCAGGAGAAGACCCGTACCATCATTTGAAGGAATTTCATGTTGTTTGTTCATCTATGAGACCTACAACAGTGACAGAGGAACATATCAAGCTTAAGGCTTTTCCATTCTCATTGCAAGATGCCACTAAGAATTGGTTATACTTCCTTCCGCCAGGATCCATCAATACTTGGGAGACTCTGAAAAGATTATTTCTGGAAAAGTTTTTTCCAGCATCTAGAGTTGCTGCTATTCGCAAAGATATTTATGGGATAAGGCAACAAGAAAGAGAAAGTCTTCACGAGTATTGGGAAAGATTCAAAAAGTTATGTGCTTCCTGTCCTCATCACCAAATAAACGAGCATCTCCTCATTCAGTACTTTTATGAGGGATTGAGTATCATGGATAGACAAATGATAGATGCTGCAAGTGGAGGGTCATTGGTGGACAAAATGCCAACAAATGCAAGACAATTGATTGAAACTATGACGTCGAACCATCAACAATTTTCCACAAGGAGTAATTCTATAACTCTATTGAAGGGAACCCATGGAGTAGAAGCTTCATATCTTGCAGATCACAAGAAATTAGAAGGGAAGTTGGATGACTTAGCGGCCATGGTAAGGACCTTGACAGACTTACAGAAAAAGCCTATCCCTTCTACTTTATGTGGAATTTGTGCTTCTACTAATCATCCTACAGAGGCTTGTTTTATGTTAAAAGAGACAAGGACGTTAGACAATGAGCAACCTCAAGCATATGCTGCAAACATCTATGGCAATAATAGACCACCTCGGCAGCAATACAACCATGATCTGTCCTCCAACAAGTACAACCCAGATTGGAAGGAATATCCCAGCCAGAAATGGGGAAATCAACAGCCTCAACACCAACAAGTCTATGTTCCACCTCAACAGAGGCAACAACCACAACCAGCTGCAACCTCTGGTGATTCAAATATGGAAGCAATGATGAAAATGATGGCTGACATGATGAAGGGACAAATCAATGAGTTGAAACAGACAATGGAAGCAACCAATCAAAATTTGAAAAATCAGATTGGACAAATGGCAAATGAGTTAAATCAGATGAAGTCTCAACAAGGCTCAAGCAATTTGCCTGCACAAACTGTAATTAACCCGCGAAATGTAAGTGCTATTACTTTAAGATCGGGTAAGCAAATACAAGGTCTTGGGGATGCCCAAGAAGATGAAGATAAGGACAATGAAGTTGTACCTAATGATGAAAAAGGAAGATCAGATGAAGCAACACAAGCAACATCTGAAATACCTGCACCCAGTGATAACTCCAGGTTGGTATCCCCTAATACTTCCTCTGAAAATTCTTCTCCTTATTCTCCTCCTCCTCCCTATCCAAACCGTTTGAAACCAAAAACTAAAAAGATGGAGGAGTTAGACAAAGAAATCCTGAATACTTTCAAGAAAGTGGAGATAAACATCCCTTTGTTGGATGCTGTAAGACAAATTCCTAAATACGCCAAGTTTCTAAAAGAATTATGTACACATAAAAGGCGTATTATGGACAAAGAGGTAGTGAACATGGGAAGAAATGTCTCTAGCTTAATTAAGAAGCCTGCAGTCAGAATGCTGCAAAAGTGTAAGGATCCAGGTATGTTTTTTGTTCCCTACATTATAGGTAGTACTAAGTTTGACAATGCTATGTTAGATTTAGGAGCTTCCATTAATGTAATGTCTTTATCTGTTTTTACTTCACTTCATCTTGGACCTCTTAAGTCTACTGGTGTGGTCATTCAATTGGCCAACCGTAGCACAGTTAACCCTGCAGGTGTGCTAGAAGATGTGCTTGTCCGTGTGGACAAGTTAATTTTTCTTGCAGATTTCTACATGTTGGACATGAAGGATGATGAAGGAATGAGTTCAACCATAATTATTTTGGGAAGACCATTCATGATGACAGCACGTACCAAGATAGACGTGCATGCAGGATCCTTGACTATGGAGATAGGAGATGAGAAGGTGCAGTTCAACGTGCTAGAAGCCATGAAGCACCCAATTGAAGACCATTCTTTGTTTTGTATTGATTTATTGAGTAATGTAGTGAACAATTATGCTTTTGGACTTTTGGACGTTTTATTTGGTTTTTCTTCTTCTTTGGATTTTTCTTTTTCGAATATTTCGGGCTCAATTTTAGACGAAAGAGAAAATTGTAAAACAAGTGATGTTGAGGACGTGGTGTCACTATTTGATACCTTTGTGGCGTCCAAGTGTGATGCTGAGGTGGCTGAAATTACCTTAGGCAGTAAAATGTTGCCATCTGTGGAACAGCCACCCACTTTGGAGTTGAAACCTTTACCATCTCATTTGAAATATGTTTATCTTGAGAGGGATGGGAAACTCCCTGTTATTATATCTGCCTTGCTTACTAACGAGCAAGAACAAAAGCTATTGCAGGTTATCAAAGATCACAAGCGAGCAATAGGCTGGACTTTGGCAGATATTCCTGGTATTAGTCCTTCTTTCTGCATGCACAGAATACTCTTGGAGGAGGATGCTAAGCCAGTGAGGCAACCTCAGAGGAGACTGAATCCTCAGCTGATGGAGGTTGTGAAGAAAGAAGTCACCAAGTTGCTACAAGCAGGTATTATATATCCCATTTCTGACAACACTTGGGTGAGTCCTGTACATGTGGTCCCCAAGAAATCTGGGATCATCGTGGTCAAGAATGAGAAGAACGAGTTGATTCCTACTCGTATTCAGAATAGCTGGAGGGCCTGTATTGATTATAGAAGACTAAACCAGGCCACTAGGAAGGACCACTTCCCTTTACCATTCATGGACCAGATGTTAGATCGATTGGCAGGTAAGTCTCATTACTGTTTTCTTGATGGATTCTCTGGGTATTTTTAGATTTGTATTGCCCTAGAGGATCAACATAAAACTACCTTTACTTGTCCATTCGGTACATATGCTTATAGGAAAATGTCATTTGGCCTTTGCAATGCTCCTGGAACATTTCAGCGATGTATGATGAGTATTTTTACAGATTTGTTGGAGCATTGTATTGAGGTTTTTATGGATGATTTTAGTGTATATGGTTCATCTTTTGATCACTGCTTGTCTAATCTTGCTAGAGTCTTGGAGAGATGTGAAGAAACTAACCTTGTTCTAAATTTTGAAAAATGTCATTTTATGGTGGAACACGGTATAGTTTTAGGTCACGTTGTTTCCAAGAATGGTATATCTGTAGATCCTGCTAAAATTGATATTATTTCACAATTGCCTTACCCCTCTTCTGTGAAAGAGGTTCGATCTTTTCTTGGACATGCAAGATTTTACAGGAGGTTTATCAAGGACTTCAGCAAGATAGCCAACCCTCTCTCCAACTTGTTGCAAAAGGATGTAGTATTTGACTTTGGAGAGAGGTGCAAAGATGCGTTTGATACATTGAAAAAGGCGCTTACTACTACTCCTATCATCCAGCCACCTGACTGGACATTACCATTCGAGCTGATGTGTGATGCATCAAACTTTGCAGTAGGAGCGGTGCTTGCACAAAAAGATGGGAAGCTATCACATGTGATATATTATGCTTCCAGAACGTTGGACACAGCGCAGGCTAACTACACCACGACTGAGAAGGAATTATTGGCTGTTGTGTTTGCCTTGGACAAATTCAGACCGTATATACTTGGTTCCAAGGTAATTGTTTATACTAATCATGCAGCATTAAAATTCCTTCTGAAGAAAGCAGATTCAAAACCAAGGTTGATCAGATGGATGCTACTGCTCCAAGAGTTTGACATTGAGATTCTAGGCAGAAGTGGAGCAAATAACTTGGTAGTTGATCATCTTAGCAGGATTGAAAATGGAGAAGATAACATTCCTATTAAGGATGACTTTCCTGATGAAGTCCTCCTAGCATTGACTGCTGTGAAAGGTATGTTTCCTGAACCTTGGTTTGCTGACATTGTTAACTATTTGGTTGTTTCTGCTATTCCTCCTTCCTTCTCCAAATATGAAAGAATCAAGCTAAAAAGTGAGGCAAAGTACTATATCTGGGAAGACCCAATCTTATGGCGCATTGGTAGTGACCAAGTCATAAGGAGGTGTGTTCCAGATATCGAGATACCTCATGTGCTTGAGTTTTATCATTCATCTCCTTTTGGTGGACATTATAGCACACAAAGAACAGGTAGGAAGGTGTTGGATTGTGGATTATATTGGCCTACTATCTTTAAAGATGCACAGAGGGTATATGAAAATTGTGAGCAGTGCCAAAGGGCAGCCAGATCCATTACAAGAAGGGATGAAATGCCTCAACAACCCATGCTATATTGTGACGTATTTGATATTTGGGGTATTGATTTTATGGGTCCTTTTCCTCCTTCTTTTGGGTTTTCTTATATTTTGCTTGCTGTAGACTATGTCTCCAAATGGGTGGAAGCCATAGCTACAAGGACTAATGATTCTCGAGTTGTTATGAGTTTTGTCAGGTCTAACATTTTCTGCAGATTTGGGATACCACGAGCCATCATCAGTGACCAAGGGACTCATTTCTGTAATAAGCTACTTGAGAACATGTTGAAGAAGTATGGGGTGACACATAGCATTGCTATACCATATCACCCCCAAACCAATGGACAAGCAGAGATCTCTAGCAGAGAGATTAAAAAGATACTAGAGAAAGTAGTGAAGCCTAGTCGAAAGGATTGGGCCACAAGATTGGATGATGCACTTTGGGCACACAGGACAGCCTACAAAACACCTATAGGTATGTCACCTTTCAGGGTGGTTTTTGGAAAGGCTTGTCATCTACCTGTGGAGATTGAACATCGGGCCTATTGGGCCGTGAAAGCATGCAACTCGGATTTGGAAGAAGTAGGAAATGAGCGAAAACTTCAGTTGCAAGAACTAGAGGAGATTAGGCTTGCAGCCTATGAAAATTCAAAGTTCTACAAAGAGAAAACCAAGAAGTTCCATGACCAAAAGCTTGTGGCTAGAAAGGATTTCAAGGTAGGCCAGAAGGTGTTACTATACAAATCCAAGCTTGGTCACATGAGTGGTAAGTTGCGTTCTACTTGGGAAGGACCATACATTGTTACAGAAGTCTTCCCTTATGGAGCAGTGGAGATCAAGGAAGAATCCTCAGCAAGAACTTTTAAAGTTAATGGGCATCGTCTTCGGATATTCAATGAAAATCAAGATATGCTGAATAAGACGATGGATGGGATGAACTTGACTTCTCCCTCATACCTTCCACCTTGAGGAGGTAAGTACACTTCATACTTTTTCTTTGCATTTTATACATATTGAATACATTGAGGACAATGCATGGATAAAATGTGGGGGTGTGGGGAGATTTCCCCCTTTTCTGTTTTTCTTTTCTATTTGTTTTGTTTTTCCCCCTTTTCTGTTTTTTTTTTCTATTTGTTTTGTTTTTCCTTTTCTAATTTAAAAAAAAAAGTTTTTGTTTTCAATAAAACATATTGACATTGGATTTGATTTACTAATTGGAACGGTCATAATTCTGGGAAAATAAGAGTCATGTGCTATGAATGGATTGTTTCTATGATTTACTTGATTGAGTTGATTTGAGAATTTCTGGAATAAATCTTTTGTGAAAGAGTTTTTGACCTTGTGAGTTTTGAGCTTTATTGTAAGGATGAACTACCGTGTGTCATGCCTATTTTTCTTGTGTGATTTGCTCATGTCTTGTTGGTACTCAAATGTTTAGCTTGATTCTTTTGTTTTGCATCTTAGGTGAACATGCATGATTTGATATGATTGAGGCATTTCTTGTTTTTAGCTACTTGGCCAAATAAGCTAACCATAACATTGATCCATTGGTAGCCCCTTGAGCTTAAACCTCTTTTTCTTGTTTTGAGCATATTGCTAAACCTTAAAAAGAAAAAGACCATGTTTTTCCTTACCTTAGGGAGAAAGAAGGAGCTAGTGGATTATGTTGAGATTGGTTGAGGAATAAAGTGTGGGGGTGAGTATTTCCTCCACAAAGTTGTAAAAATGGCAAAAAGGAAAATAATTGTTGATGACAGAGTGTTGTAATGAAAAATAATTGCTGTCTGAAAAAGAGCAACAAAGGATAAAAGAAAAAAAAAACAACAAAGAAAAAAAGGATTGTTTTTGAAACTATGCTCCATAACTTTTTCTTCCTTACTATTTCAAAAACACACAAATCCTAAAGTTTTTCCTACCTTTGCCTTGGTCTCATTATAACCTTGAAAAGTCCTCATGATTTTTGAATGCATGTTTTCTGAAAGCTGTGAATATTAGAGTCTTGCTAAGCATTGAGAGTGTTTACTTGCATGGGTATTTTGAGTGAAAACACAAGCCAAAACACTTAAGCGAATCTTGGTGAGAAAATATACATTTAACTTGAGTGTTTCTCTTTCATATTTGATTATCTTGTAAACTCAAAAGATTAACTCATGTGTGAAAAACATAATTTTATCCATTTGTTTGTGCATGACAACATGATTTCTAGAAGATTGATCTGTTTCCATTTGTATTCATTTCTTTAATCCACTGAAAATATGGAATAAAAGACCTCAGAATAAAGTTTTGAAATTGTTCAATTTTGCCCAAGAGTGCAAAAGGATAAGTGTGGGTGTGTGATGAGTTCAAATTTTTGCCCTCATTTAATATTTAAATTTGGGGATTTAATTGAATTTTCTGTGCTTAAAGATTGATTTAATTAGGATTTGTGATTATTGGATTTATTGAGTAAGTTTGGTAAAAGTGGCGTAAAAATTGATTTTAGTTGCATAAAATATTATTGGATATTCTAACGTTTGTTAATGCAGCTAGAATTTATTTTTGGTCAATTAATAGTGTGATTTTAAAATATTCAAAGTTACAAAATAAGTCCAAAATCAAGAAATTCTGAAAAAGAATAAATCAGGAGCTAAATGCACCCCAGATTTTATTTGCACACTCCTGCAAAGTGGACCACCAAAAACCCTGTTCTGCACCCTCAGTTTTCACTAAGTTGCACCCCTCCTACCACTTAAACTCCATTCAACCAGATCATGCCATGTGGCAATCCCCACCTTTTAAAATTAACCAACCATAAGCTGCCACGTGTCATAATCCTCCACTCACCAAATTGACCACTCAGATCTTGCCACGTCATCATCTCCTCCATCTCACACATGAAACCCTAACCCTAATTTCCCTTCCAACCACCATGGCAGCCGCCGCCGCCATCTCCTCGTCGGCCACCACTGAAACTCGCCGGGAACAGCAACAACCTCCGCGAAGCTTCTCCGCAGCGCGTCAGCCATGGCAGCCACCGTCCACAACTCTGCAACAGCGAACACCACCGCGCAGCAGCTCCCCACAGCCGCCGCAGCAGTTCGAACCTACAAATCACCACCGTGGTAGCCACCGCAAAACACCATCGCTGCAACAGAACACGAACCAGTGAAACCTTCTCCGCAGCGCATCCTTCACGCAGCAGCCATGGCTGCACCAGCTTCGAAGCCACCACGATGCAACGCACCTCCCTCGCGCCCCTGCACTCGCGTTCCGCAGCCACCGCAGCAGCGCAACTCGCCGGAAATCTGACCACCATCATCGCGACGCCATCTTCTTCCATCGTCAACCAGCAGCGGAGACGTCGCACACCACCTGAACCAGGCACGTTCCACCGCACCTGCATCGTTCTCGCCTCCATCGCAGCTCCGCGCACCACCACCAGCAGATTCGCACCTGCGAGCCAGAACACGCAGCGCCGTCCGCACCAGAACCACCACGCCGGAAAAGAAGACCTTGCTGGAAAACGGCAGCAACTGCACCGTCTGCTGTCATTGCCATCTCCATCTCCATTGCATCTGCAGAAACCCTAATTCTGGAGAGAGAAAATGCACTGCCACGTGTCAGCATCTGATAGGACAGTCAAACTGGTCAACTCTGGTCAACTGGTCAAAGTCAGCAATCAAATCTGGTCAAAACTGCAAATATGGTTAAATGAGAGGGGCAGAATTGGAAATTGGACAGGAATTAAGTTGCTAATTAATTAAATAAAAATAAAAGATTTTAGCAACTTGACAGATAAAGCCCAAAGTCCAGTGGAAGCCTATATAAAGAGACTTAAGGGAGCAGAAGCGGGGGGACTTACGATTGACAACTTACAGCTTAGACACTTAGAACTCTCTGGGTTTGGCAGATACCGTCTCCACCACATCTCTCATTCTTTCTTTTATTATCTTTTCATCATATTATCATGTATTCCATCAAAGCCATGGAGGGCTAAGCTTTAAGGGTTGATTCCACTGTAATTTCTTAAATGGATTCTGAGGTTAGATGAATTTATGTTTTGTTATTTTGATTATTGTTGTGGTTTTTGTTTATCTATGTCCTTTGCTTCTTAATCGAATAGAAAATAATGATTTTAAATCTACATGCATGCTAATCATATGAGTTAAAAGGTTTTTAAATTAAATTGAGACTTTACTTTGATTTTGTTTAGAAACTTTCATTCGATTAAATAAGTTTTTGCCAATAATTGAGACTTTAATTTGATTAGAGGTAATTACTTTAACTAAAATTAGTCAAGACTTTACTTTGATTAATTAAGTTTTCTATTTGGTAAAGAAACAAAGGAATAGACATGATTAGGCATAGTAAAATTAATTGAGACTGTACTTTGATTGAATTTACTATGGATAATCTAACAATTCTCACTTTTAATTGAGACTGTACTTTGATTAAAAGTGAGGATGCCAACAAATGAATTGAGTCTTTACATTGATTGATTTGTAAATCAACAACAATAATTAATTTAACAATAATCTCTAGATAACCAATGAAGAATCTTATTTAGAAAAAGCAGTGGAATTGACCTATTTACTATTACTGTGTTTACAATCTTCCGTGTCATTTTATTTGCATATCAAAACCCCCATATTTTTATAGTTGCTAGTTTTAATTGCATTTTTAAGAATCAAATATTTGAGATCAATTCCGTATTCGTTGTGAGACGACTCAGGGTTATCTTAACCCTAACTATTTTGTTCACTACAAACTGGCAATACTGAAGTTGCTAAAGTAGTGGTAATTTGATCGCCTAACGACAGCGATATCAAATTTGGCGCCGTTGCCGGGGAGTACGGTTAGTATTTCTTTTATTTTGATTATGTTTTTAAAACCATCTTTAATTGAATCAAAATAAAAGAAATAGATCACCAAGTTAGGATGCAAACAGTACTGAACTGTACACTTTCAGTCGATCAAAAACAGAGTTAATAGATTGATTTTACTAAACAGATTTTGTTCTGGTATAATCAATCCATTGAAACAGAAAAACAATCGATTGAAATACTGGGAAAAATGCATAAATGCGAATTTGAATTTTAAACCAGAAACAATGCTCAAGAATGATCAAGACCAGTTCCAAATGATTATACAAACATGCTCAATGTTGCAGATGCTATGAAAACATGTAAGAACATGAAAAATATTATTAAAGCACAAGTTCTTGAAACTTTAAAATGAAAATGCAAGAGAGAAAGGTTAGAGAAGAGAGGACACCACGAGATTTTATACTGGTTCACTCAAACCTGAGCTACATCCAGTTTGTCAAGGCAACCTTAGCTTGACTTTGCACTATTTCAAAAGTTTTACAAAGTATCCACCCTTACATTTCCAAAATATGCAAAAACACCACAAAAGACTCTTGAATCACACAAGAATCACACCAGCACAGCAAGAACCCTCTTGCAGACTTGGAAAACCACCAGGCACACACACAAAGCTTGAGAAAGATCAAACCTCAATGGTAGCACAACCTAGCCTACCACAAACCACTTTCTCCAAGGTTCAAACCAAGCCAAAATATCCAAGAATTGATCCAAGATCAATCTTCAATAGCTGCAACACCTATGATCACGAAGGAGAGAGTTTCCACAAGTTTCCAGAACCAAATCGTGCTCTAAAATGATCAACAAACTTCTTTTTCGAAAATCACAGCTTTTATAGTCAAACTGTTACGAAATTTAACAGGTTGATTTTCAAATCAATCGGTTGATTTCACTTGACTTAAGTGAAATCAGTCGATTAAAAACTAAATCAACTGATTGAATTTGTTGCAGTTTAAGACTACTGCAGCCAACCTTTTAACCTGTTGAAAAACCATTCAACAGACTAAAAGAGACATTTTATCCTGTTGAAAAACCATTCAACAGATTAAAAACACAATAAAGACCAAACTACATGTAATTAATGCTATAAGGTCCACAACATGAATTACAAACTTAAAATACACTTTCTAAATGATGTAACTACATGGAGAGCACACGTTCCAGCTTTGATCACCATGGATATCATCAAATCTCCTTTCCTTCATCAATGTAGGCTTCATATCAATGGTAATGGCTTCAAGATAGTTCAATAGAGCTTCATTAAGTCTTCATCAAATCTTCAAGAAGCAAAGCATCTTGCGACTTCTAGAATTTACATGTGGTATGTTGCGTTTGATGATTAATGTATAAATTGAATGGAAATGGGGTTGTATAATAAATCCTTCGAGCAAGGGTGAGTGAACGATCATGGGATCATACGAGAACTTAAAAGAGGATAACTAGGGACCTGATTCCTATGTCTAAATTGTCATTAATCATAATGATGTTGTTGGTGCATTGTACTTTCTGGATTGATTTTGAATTTAAGCTAATCATATGATAAAACTATGAAGCGGAAAGATTGAAGGAACTTTCGCACAAAGGAGGAATCTGGGAATTTCCCAGAACCTGATATGTCGCTTGGCGGTGCGTAATATGCCGCCAAGTGGTAGCGCGAGTTTGTCTGTCTTGCTTTATGGTTGAACGTGACGCGAGGGTTGAGTTTTATGGAGTATTAATATCGATTCATGTGGGCGAGAGTAGGACAGTGAACTTCGGTGGTTTAGAATGAGTGAATGAAAAAAGTATATGATGGATGCTTATTTAATGGTGTAATTTGGAAGTGATGTGGGAAGGGTACTGTAAAATGGAATGGATTTATTCTAATTGAGAGTGTAGGTTCTGAAAAATATAGCTTGCTTTAAGTATGTATTGTGGGATGCGGGAAGGTTACACAATAGAGGATTAAGGTATCATTCATATTTGTTTAGATGTAATTTGAGAATATTTGAGGGGAAGGTGTGGTGCTACTGTAGTGTATCAGAATCATGTGTTTGATAATGAGATAATGAGATAATGGATAATGTATTATTTTCCTAAGCTTGACTAAGGCATGGTGTAATGATAAAGTATTTGGTGAATTACAAGTCTTGTAATGGTGAAATTGTGAATATGAGTTATAGGTAAGTGAACCATGTATGGAGTGGTAATTAAAATCAGATTCGGATATGCAAGTGTGTATTTGGAAGTATTGAGAGTGAATAACAATCTATTTTGGGTGCCAAAACCAGCATAACTGTGCTATTGGTGTGGTGTTTAGCAGACTACTGATGTCTGCTAGGCGGTAGGACTCGCAAGGGTTTTCCTACAATGCATTTGCCTACCGGTAAGGTGTGACCCGCCAGGCGATGGACTCTAAGATAGTGGGTATGATTGAAGCCTGGTGCTTGGCAGTGAGGATGTCCCGCCAAGCAGTTTGCGTAGGATTTTTGCCTGGCAGCGCCAGGCGATAGCACTGCAGCCAAGAATTTTTCTTATTTTCGTTATCATGTTGTGGTGTGAGACTTGGATCAGGAGATATTGTGCCATGAGCGGGTAGGTTCATGGATGGTGGTGAACACGTGATGATATGAGCGGGGAGGTTCATATCCTGGTACTCTCGTGTGGGGATACGAGCGGGGAGGTTCGTATGTTTCGTGCTCACACTTGAGAGATTCTACGAGCGGGGAGGTTCGTAGCTTGTGGATCACGTGTGTTGAACTACGGGCGGGGAGGTCCGTAGAGTTGGACTACGAGCGGGAAGGTTCGTGTGAGCATCACATATCCTGATTTCATGGTCAATTATTTGTGTGAATTAAAGGTTGAAAAGCATTGGGGTATTAAGATCTTGGCCAAAAACTAACTGGAATAAAACATTTAGGTGTATTTTGATTTTATTAACTTATGTGTTAATTATTTATGAGCTCACCCTTTCGGTTTGTGTTTGGCGATGATCATGTGACTTATTGTAACATCCTGATCGAATATTACGAGTTTTTAATAAAATAAAATAGAGATAATAAAATAACATCATTTATTGTGTCTCAATTCCCAAAACACTGGGAATTTAAAATTTTTTATTACATAATAGAGTCAACTCCAATGTCAAAAATTCTTAAAGCCCAATAAAATACTAAATCAGTCTCATAATAGCTTACAACTTTATTCAAAACCATATATGATAAAAACTCAAATAAAACAGTTTCCCATGAGTTTCCTCCGCTCTGGCTCTATGCCTCACTAGAACCACCTGCAACAACATTTGCTCCCGTGTACCGCGTACACGATCATTGCCAACCACAAGCAGATAGGGTGAGCTTACAATACACAAACACACACACACACACACACTCATATATATATATATATATATATATATATATATATGTATATATATAAACAATACAATTACACCAAAGGAATTTTTATCCTTTGATTCCACACCACATGGCTACCACCATGTTACCCATGTTCTATGTCTTTTGATGAGTACCTCGAGATGTCTTGCTGCCACACCTACCAACCACAACTGGTAGAGCACGTGCGGGAAACCATGCTACGAACCACACTCCGTAATACCAGGTGGAGTTCCCAATACGAATATCATTCGTAACGTCCCAAAACTACCAAACTCGTTGGACTTATACCAACGAGGGCAATCTATCTGGACCTGCCGTATGAGCCACAACTCGCACACTCGAGCCACAACTCGCACACTCACACCAGCAACACTCGTCAACCCGAGCCACAACTCAAGAGTTCCTCGTATTCATTCGCCATCCCAAGCCACAACTCAAGAGATGTCATTCTAAGCAGCATATCAAGGAATGCCACGTGCTTAACCCCTATCCCGAGCCACAACTCAAGGTATACGTTCTGAGCCACAACTCAAGGAACACCAGCAAGCCGACCTTCAAGATATCACCAAAGTCTTGTAGACCACGCACATCCAAAGCAAGCGAACACAAGTTTGGCCTCTGCATTATCGCCTGGCGCTGCTCCTGAGCCGGTAGGCAAAAACTCTTCCAGACTGCCTGGTGGGGGACACGTACTACCAGGTGCCAAGCGCCTAGAAACCCACTAACGTTGCAGACATCGCTTGGCGGGACCACACTCACCATCAGGCACCATGCGTACCAAGTCTCCTTTGATTTTGTAGCTATCGCCTGGCAGTTCATACCTCACCGCCAGGCGCTACACCAGTACATGCACAATACCATTTTTAGTTCAGGTCCAAGCGCAATTGCACCCACACTACCCACGTGGTCACTCATCCAGAGTCCTATAACTTAGTTGATTACTGTCAACAATGACTTTAGTTGTCATAAATCATCTTGTATACATTCATTCC